>NC_044274.1:17406673-18006673 GCF_003957555.1 Calypte anna | reverse complement strand
ATTTTTTTTTACATTCTATGAGAAAAGGCAATAATTTGATATTCTACTATTAAAAAAAAAAATCTTTAAAAATTGTCCTTATGTTTTATTACTCTTATTTGGTTGCCCTTCTCATAATTCATGTTTGTGTTAATATATCTTCTTCTATCATTAAATAATTAAATTCACATACCTCTTTTTGAGAATAATATGCACTGAAGCCCACCTGCGACATTTCCATTTGGAATGTATCACCTTGATCTGTACCTGGTAAAGCAAATGTTCACATATAGTAAGCACTACAGATTCACAAAAGAGATTGAATATTTCTGCCTCTAAGTGTAGCTATAGGGGACTTTATGCTATTTTTTTCAAAATCCACCAATTCTGCTAAAACATTTCCAGCATTCCAAAAGGGAAATCTGAGAGCTAATGAATTGTATCATAATCATAGGATTTAAGAACAGATTGGTAAAATGAAGCTACAATGCTATGAGTCTTTTAACAAAAAAATGCAGATGATGATGATGATGATAGAGATGACTGAGTCTTAAATCAGCCTCTACAGTGTTTTTGCTGGGGCTAATCTCCTTTTTTTTTCTTTTTTTCCTTAGGAAGCACTAATAAGATACAGAAATTAAAAGCTTTAATAACTGTATGCTCACAACGTTCAAATAAATCTTTATTATCATATAGAACCTACAAAACTGTTGAAATTGTTTTGAAAAGTACTTTTGAAGTGCAAGAATATTTCCTGAAGTGGATGGGGATCAGGTAACAAGAACTAAATGGTAGTACCATAAAACCAGGAGGGCAAGCTAACCCAGTCCCTTGGCCTGATTAATGGCATGAGCTTGGTGAACCGTAGATGGAGGTGAAAAATACGAGAAGACTCCATCTTGAGCAGAGAAAGGTTGCAGCCATGAAAAGCTCCCTTGGCAGTGCTCAGGGCAGGTAACCAGTCTCCCAAGCATGGTCTTAATCTGCCCTTAAAAAGCTGGCTTTTGGGGGGACAAAGTGCCTCCGAGTGACCTCTACAGCACCTTCCTACAAACAGTAGACAAAGAACTCTGGGAGATACAAGGGACAGATCCTGGCAGATGTCACACAGATTGCATTACTCTAGCTTTTCAATTCTGTAATCATTAACCTAGTCTTCTGATTTGCTTTTTAAATTCACAGTTGCTTACCATTAACAGAAAAACACGTGTGAATCTGACAAGCATAAATATGCCTCTCCTCCTCTGGTAGTAATAGTGCCAAGTACATTTGTGCACCTGAGGACAAGTCCCCAGTGGATATCTAAAGCCAAAGGATTTGACTGAAATTTTCAGCCACTGAGGAATATTTTCCACAAACTGCAGGAACTAAGTTGAAGCTCAGGCTCATGAAGTGTGCGTTAGCTTGGAGAACACCTGCACAAACCAGAGCCCTCCTGGGGAGTAGCCCACAGCTCCAGCTGCCCCTCATTTTTAGATTACTACACTAAGGTGAAGCTAAATAAAATCCCTGGTTCATCAGCTAGCAGAATCTGACCTAATTTTTTCAGACACAGTAAGTATTTTACCTTCTATACTAAAAATGCGCTCTCCAAGTGTTCCTGCTTCTTCTAGTAGTGCAGCCTCAGATGACACATTAAAGAAATACTTGTTTGTCGGATGACTAGCAATTCCTTTGATTTCTTTAATTAAGTTTTTAGTATCAAGTTCATGTCTGATTAAGTATCCCAAAACCTAGCATAAAATAGAACAAAAGAAGAAGAGTTAAGAAGATAAGGGTGTTACTCTATTTTCTTCTGTAATTTAAGTAATTATTCTAAATATTAAAGATTTATTATTTTCATTCATTTTACTAAATTGCTTATTGGGCTGTATTTCTCTGTACAAAAACATTCAGACAGGAAAAATGCATAAACCAAGGGAAAGCAGAAAACTACTGAAGTTGCTCAGATAATGCTGTTGTGGTTTGGTTTTTTTTCAACAAGAAAGACAGTATTTCACTAGTTCATAAAGATCAATTTCAGCTAGTTTCAATCTCACCAGTGTAAAAATGCATGCATTATATACATGCACTTTCATTTGTATACAATAAAATAATATTTTAAAAATCGCAGTTATATGTATAATTATAGTACTACTTACAGCAATGCCAAATCTGGTTATATTGTCTTCATTGCATTTACCTATCACTGTTTTCAAGTTGGAGCCATCATGTGATTCACCATCTGTCACAACAACCATTACTTTTGTGGCTGTTGGGCGTCCTCCCGATTCAGGTGAGAAGGCATACTGCCTGTCATAAAACATTGCATTTATCACACGTCAATTTAAAATGGATGCAGTTAGTTATATATACTGTAAAGACAATGTCCATCACTGACTTGGATCAAGGTGCATCTGTAGTCCTTTTCATCTGGAAATCTGTAGTAAGAATTTTCATTTATGCTGCTAATAGTTTTTTTCTCAAAGCACTGCTCAAAGAGCCATCAGAAATATAGTCAGCGAAGTAGGAAAAAACAACCAAGTTGGATAAAATGGTATTTCTGATAGAAATGCATGTTCTAGAGAAAACAATACTTCTTTGTACAAACGTTTATATATAAAAAGGTGTTTGGCTTTTGTTTTGGTGTTTGTTTTTAATTTTTTGTTCAGAACTGTTAATGTTTTGTAACCAGTATAGCAAGAAACTGGGTCCAACAAGTTTAAACAAAAGGGGAAGAGTATTAATCAATACTACTGCAAATAGAGACTCCATTGAAGACTGAGTCTTTCCCTAAACAAGATTTTCAAGACTATTTGATACACTAATCAGTATTTTGGCCTAGAGTGCATTCCTTGATTCAACTGCAAAACAGCATCTTCCTGCTGAGAAACAGACCTGGTTTGTATATATATTCAGAGACATGTAACATTGTTTTCAGTATTTCCTATTTTCATACTGCTAGAGCTGCAGTAACAGACAACAGACAAATGATTTTATTTTCTCTGCCATTAATCAAAGTTGACCTGCAAATCTGAATGTTATTTGTACCACTGAATCACTAGATAAATTTTACTTCTTTTAATATATTTTTTTTAATATTTCCTAAAAGCTTGTCCATGGTGCTCGATGTTGTGTTGTGTTTAGACATCTGTGACAGCCCAAAAAGCTCTGCTGGGTACCAGAACTACTTTAGAGTACAGTAGAATTTAACTCTAAATGGATAAAGACAAGCTTTTCAGCAAGTCTAGCTTACATATCCCTGTGCTGTTCTGTATGGAGCACTGTAAATGTACCTGAAGGATTATGCCTGGTACTGAAAACCTCCCCAGAGGCTCTAAGCATATGTACTCCCTGTGGGAATGAAATTCAGGATGTGTCTGTTGCCTCATAAGTTAAATTACAATAGCACCACAGTAATCGTTGATGTGTTTTACCTTGCATTGTCAATGGCTTTGAAAGTATTAGTCAGATCTCCTCCCTTCTGTTGTGTTCTCTCCATTGCTTTAACAACCTCATCCTTTGTTTGATAGGTACTCAAGTTGAACACTACATGGGGATCATTAGCATACTGAATTAAACCCACCTAAGCAATAAAGGAAATATGTTAGATTATCACACAATGCTTATGCATTTGTCAAGTTGTAGTTAAAGATCTGCAGATGCACATGGGGTTACTATTTTCTTTTAACACATATAAAAACCAATTAATATTAACAAGTTTGGGAAGCAATGAAAGCTGAAATGCTCTTGCACCTTATGTCATTTATTATGGACTACAATGTGTTATGCAAACAACTGAAATACTACATATTAAATGTTTGATTGGTTACTTCTTGAGGAGCCGATGGATAACAATAATAGAGGGAGCTCTAAGAAAAATGAAAAAACAGAAAAAATTCTACAAGCTGATAGCACCTCAATCTGATCTCTTCTAAGGAAATCCTAAAGGTTAGTTACTTGACAGGACTGCAAGCCCTTTTGATTTTTAATACAGGTAAAGCAAAAGACATGCTAAGATACACATTTAGTATGAAAGAAAAAAAGAAAAACGAGGAGATGAAACTAAAGGTGAGATTCAGAAAGGACTGAGCAGGAAGCCTAGCTTTTAAGCAGCTCACTTCCAAAGTCGCCCAAGGAAGAAGGCAGCCTTTGGGAGAGAGATTTCCAGTGCCCAAGTCTTTGTTCCCAGAACTGTTTAAGGAAAATGGACAACTGTAAAGACAGAAAATGTTTTTAAAAAGGCAAAAAAAATTTTCTTACCATCACCAAATTAAAAGGAAAAAAAAATTTCAAAGATCAGACAGTAACCAAGCAGAAAAAACTCCTATTTAAAGATGCACCAGTTTGAAAGTTGAAAGCAGAATGAAAAATGCCCAAAAATCTTTTCAACTTTTACCACATCCACACACTGCATTTTAATTACTTTTACACCTAATGCATGGAAGAGATATGACTTCTTTAAATGTAACCTACATTTGTATTTCAGTTGGTTTATGTTTTGAATCAAATAACTAATCCCATTTGAAATAGGCTAGCAGTGAAATAAAAAACCCAATACAGATAACAGAAAAATAGCTTTGGGGAGGGGTACTGTATTTTTGCTAAAACACACTTGGTTTTATTTAAAATTGTCGGTTTTTATTTTAGATCTTTCTCAAAGATGTCTTTACTTACCTGGGTTTTGTTAAGGCCTATGTCTAAGCCTTGTACAAACTTTTTCAAAAATGCCCGCACTGCATCCCAGGGATAAATGCTGTTTGACTCATCACAAACTATCACAATATCTACAACAGAGGAACACTCTAAAATAAAAGCAAAAAGTGAATTAAATGTACTTTCAGCCTAAATAAACTTACAAAATTTAGAACTGCTCATCTTGGTCTCACACAGGTAACACTGTGGGAGACAGGAAAATTTGGCCAGAGTGAGGGCTCAATGGAAGCAGGTGCAATGTCTCTGAATTCAAAGGGGTGAGCCCACATTCACATCAGCATCAAAGCATGATTTGAGAGTCCTTATGTATGAATCACAGGACTTCACTTTTTATACATTTTTTTAAGCATCGAAAATTAAGAGTCCCCAGCACAACACACATTGATTTATTCTGATATGTTTTTTTCACTGGAATCTGTTATCTTACTTTGAACAGCAGGAGAAAAGCTTCTTAGGATCTGGAAACTTGGACTGATTTCAGAGCAGACTCCTATTGCATAGTACTGGCTTCCACACTGTTGTGCCCACAAAGGACCACAAGTCTTAAAAAAAAAAAACACAAAAAAAGAAGCTATAAAAACAATGAGTAATTTTCTTACCACACTCATGCACAAAAGAATAAACAGGACAACAAGTGTATAGGACCAGAGAAACCCTCTCTGGTTATCAGGCCAAATCCCTTGTAATCACCACGATAGTGTAAGCCCTTTTCACAGACTGTCTCATTAAAAGAATTTTTCTATCCATGATCTTCCTAGTGCCTCCTTCTTCCACCTGGACCCTCCAGAATAATCGCAGCTATAACACCGGAGGAGTTTAACTTGGTCTGTATGGAACATGTCCTGTTTAAGCCGCCTGCCCTGCAAACTCTGTTAGAGATCTGCTTGTCTCTTAAAAGGTTGCGAAGTACTCCCACTGACCAGGAGATGGCACCAGAGGCACAAGCACGAAAATTGCCTCAACTAGGCAGCGGAAAACTCCTCTGAGTACGGCCCATGGTCACCAATAGAGTGACCAGGCTCTATTGGAGTTTTATCATCAGTGAGCAGGCACAAACACATGGTTATTAATTTGAGAAGCCTTGTTCCAAAGGGCAATTCACTTGTACAAAATATTTACAAGCCAAAAGTCTTCACGGTCTGTAGCGCAGGTGCAACCTCACAGTGCATACTTTCCTTCTCAGCTGAAGCTAAAAGGTGGAATTTGTCCCTGGTCTCACATATTCCTAAACTATGTGTTTCATTGCCTAATGGGGAGGACAATCTTGCTTCTCTGCTTAAAATGTTCTCTGGAAAAAAAAGCACCTGCAGCTGGATCAACCATCTGGTTGCATGACAGCCACATTTCTGATGGTACAAGGATTTTTATACAAACCTAAATTGTATAAACCTAAAAATATATATATCTAAATTAAAAGGCTAGATACCAAGCCAGCATTTTGTGATGAGGACATCTGAGGGGAGTGATTTTATTTTTTTCCCCAATACATTAAAAAGGGACTTCAGGGTGCTGGGCTGAATGGCTGAGGGTTCGGAGTGCAGGTGGTGTTTTCTTCGATTCTGTTACTGACAGTGTATGTTGAAAGGAAAAGGAAAGCACACCTGATCGATTGGCAGCTTAGAGGCTGGTGCCACAGGTTGCATTTTGGGTTCTTTGCCATGGAGATGTTTACATGGCACCCAGCCTGCTGGCATGGGATGGTGAAGAATTATCCAGGATAGGAAAAAGGCTTTTTGGATGGGAGCTGGCAGGTCTCATTAACAGGGCTTTAAACTAGGTTTGAAGAGGGGAGGGAATAAAATTGTGATCACTAGAGATGAGCCTGAGGATAGCATGGTGATACTAGGGGCAAAACCGATAACAACTCAGCTCAAGAAAAATTTTAAACTCACTAAGGACAGAGCCACTAATAGATGGGCCTGGAAGAGAATCACAGGCCAACAGGAAGGCATGTGTACATTAAAATACAAGACCTGCCAGTATGGCTACATCAAAACAGGCCCAACTCAAATGCTTCTACGCAAATGCACGGAACATGGGGAATTAAGATTAGTTACACGTTCGCCTGCCTTCAGGGATATGATGTTACTGGTATCACTGAGACATGGTGGAACGGCTCCTATGATGGATTCTTTATGGATGTCTATAAACTGTTTAGGTATAAACTGTTCAGGAAGTACACGAAGGGCAAAAGAGGAGGAGGTGTCATTCTCTACATCAATGACCAGCTGGAGTCCATGGAGTTCCACCTAGGGATGGATGAGGAGCTGACTGAGACAGGATTAAAGATAAGTCAGAGGAAACAGATATCATAGTAGGGGTCTGCTACAGGGCACCCAACCAGGGTGACCAAGTGGGTAAGGCTCTCTTTAAACAGATAGGAGCTGCTTCGCACTCGCAAGCCATGGTCCTCATGGGGGACTTTTATCACCCTAACATCTGCTGGAGGGACAACAGAGCAAAGTACCATCACTCTAGGAAGTTCCTTGAGTGCATTGATGACCAAATGGTAGAGGAACAAACCAGAAAAGTAGCTTTGGTAGACATTGCTCTCACCAACAGAGACAGGCTGGTAAGTGATGTAAAAATTAACGGAGATGAGGTTTCAGTGACCATGACACTGTAGAATTCAAGATTTTAGGGCAGTGAGGAAAGTGCAAAGTAATCTGATGGCACTTGATTTTAAAAGGGCAGACTTTATTCTCTTCAAGGATCTGCTTAATAGTGTAGAAAGGGATGAAGACCTGGATGGAAAGAAGCCCAGGAAAGCTGGTCCATACTTAAGGGTCACCTCCTGCATGTTCAGGACCAGTGTGACCCAACAAAGAGGAAGACAGCCCAGTGTGCATAAGCAAGGAACCCCTTGACACACTTAGGGCTGAAAACAAAGATTACAGAAGACAGAAGCAAGGACAGATAACCAGGGAGAAGTACAGAGAAGCAGCCAGAGAAGCAAGAGACCAGGTTAGGAAAGCAAAAGCACAGAGAGAATTGGATCTGGAAAGGGGGGTTAAGGAACACAGGAAAAATTTCTATAGGTATGTCAATGGTAAGAGAAAGACTAGGGAAAATGTGGGACCACTCCAGAAGGAAACGGGAGAGCTGGTCACCCAAGATGTAGAGAAAGCCAAGATACTCAATGACTTTTTTAGCCTTTGTCTTCACTGGCAAGGATTCTGGTCACACACTCCATGTTGCAGAAGCCAAAGGCAGGGGCTGGGAAAAGGAAGATTCTCCTGCTGTAGATGAAGAGGAGGTTCGAGATCACTTAAAGAACCTTAAGGTGAACAAGTCCATGGGCTTGATGGGATTCACCCACAGCTCCTGGAAGAACTGGAGGATAATGTTGCAAAGCCACTGTCCATCATATTTGAAAAGTTATGGCAGTCTGGTAAAACTCCTGCTGACTGGAAAGAGGGAAACATAACCCCCTTTTCCAAAAATGGAAAAAAAGAAGACCCAGGGAACTACAGGCCAGTCAGTCTCACCTCTGTGCCTGGCAAGATGATGGAGCAGATCCTCCAGAGGGCTCTGCTAAGGCAAGCAGATAACAAAGGAGTGACTGGTGACAGACAGCATGGCTTCACTAAGGGGAAGCCCTGCCTGACTAATTTGGTGGCCTTTTATGATGGGGTCAAAGGCCGTGGGTGTGTAGCTAGAGGACAAGGGGTAATGGTTTAAAATGTGAAGATGGGAGATTTAGGTTAGACATTAGGAAGAAATTCTTTCCTGTGAGGGTGGTGAGACACTGGCACAAGCTGTCCAGGGAAGCTGTGGCTGCCCCCTCCCTGGAAGTGTTCAGGGCCAGGCTGGATGGGGCCTGGAGCAACCTGGTCTAGTGGGAGGTGTCCCTGCCCAGGCAAGGGTGTTGGAACTAGGTGATCTTTAAGGTGCCTTCCAGCCCAAGACATTCTGTAATTCTACAATGTAGGAACTTAAGAGAAAAACAAAACTTTTATATAAAATCTGTGCAACAGTTCTGAAATAAATTAAGTCTAAATTATTCCATTACATATACTTTGTGATTGCCCTATCCCGTCAGGAGAACATAGAAAATAGACAAACCAAAAATCTTACACCAGTTTACTAATGGCAGACCACATCAAACTATCCTAAGATATTTAAGAAGATGGCAGATTTCCAGACAGCAGAAAACCAAGTATATCTATGCTATCTAATCTTGAGATAAATGGTATTTTTAGCTGCTACATGGGACATGATTAGTTTTTCTGGAAAGCATGGACATTTACAGAAGTGAGAGGTACAAAATAGTCTACATAGTGAACTATGAAGCTGGAGGACAATTACTAGTCTTTAAATTAAAAAAAATAACTTTAATTTTTTTTCAGGTACATTTCATTTGCTCATATTCTAGTTTTCTTCTGTATTAGTGGTAATCTTAGACCAAAAACTAGAAATGTTGTAACAACCTTTGCTGATCTTCCCTTAAAAAAAAAAAAAACAAAAACCAGCCAACTAAACAGCTCTAATGTTCTAGCATTGCTAGTCAGAAATTTAAGATGCATCATTAATATAGGAGAAAATTGGGAGATCACAAATCAAGAACTGATGGAATTGAAAAGTGGAATACTAGAAAGGCAAAAAGACTTGCTCTTAATTCATTGCTAAGAAAATTGTGCATTCACTGGAAGCTCATTGTGTGGAAGAGACACAAGCAGATGGATTGGGCACTGGCTGACTGCAGGATGACCATAAGCATGCAGACAGCATGTAAGCAGGTCGATCCTCAAGATATTTGGTAAGCAAAGCTTAGCTAAGGGAAGGACAAAGGCAAATGATAGTAGGGTGTTAGATACAGGAGGGAAATTTCACATGCAGTGAGATGGGAGTACTTCGCCAGAAACAAGCTGATAGAAACTTAGATCAGAAATCTGGAAAAAAAGTTGCTAACCATCAGTGTAATTCTTAAGCACCTTTCCAACAGGACTAAGCATGCCTCAGAAAAACATAATGAGCATGTGGAAATGACTGCCCTGTACTTAGGGTACTTGTGGGAAGCAATCACATGCCATCAAACAGCTGAACCAGCAGATTCATGAGTGACAGCACAGACACGCCAAGCTGGGGCAGGCTCCAGCCAAGCATCCCAGGGATGCAGCAGGGACTGGTGCAAGCAGAGGGAGGCTGGGAGGGAAGCAGCAGCAGGAGGAAGGAGCACAGGGAGCTGGGAGAAGCAAGCCCTGAGTTTAACACAAAGAGGGACAGCATCTCAGAATGAAGTTCGGGCTGGAAGCAGCTTGCAATTATAAGTAGACAGTCTTTGCTTGCTGTCCAGTTTTTGCAAAAATTAAGTCATGGGGCTTTTGTAAATTCTCGAGGTTGAAAAAAATAAGCACCTGTCTCCAATACACTGTTCTCCTTGTATCAAAAAGAACTCCTGTCACCACAGATGTGGCCAGCTCTTCACGCCTTAGCATTTGACCTTTTTTTGCTGTTACTTTAAGCAATTTAAGAAGAGTCAATCAATACTATTGGATCAGAAATTATTTTTAAATGAGAGTTCAAGTATTATCAGAAAACAGAAATTTTTCTTCAAAAGATATTTTATATCACTGTAATTACTAATACTGATTAAAAGTGTGTCTGAATGAGACAGTATTAACAGTAACCAAAGGCTGAACAGTATCCAAGAGCCTGAATATTTTATAATCAGTGTCTTCTCAAACAGCACCTTTGATGTATTGTGAAGTTATAATTAACTTAATAACTATTAGCATATAATACATATTTATAGTTAACTTTATAATTGACTTTCTCTCTCTCAAGAGAGCTGCTGGAACTAGACCTGCTTTTAAGTACTTCAGTGAACTGGGCTATGTGGTAATGAAGATAATAAACTTTTGAATCCTTTTGTGATTTCTGGAAAGATGCAAGAGAAAAATATGAAGTTTAAAGTGAGCCTCAAAGATATTTTGTCTGCAGTTTATTGTTTCACTTAATTACTGCACATGCCTACAATGTATGAATCGAAGTAGAATACACCTACACTACATCAGTTTAAATGCTTAAGGTTAAGATTGTAAAAAAAACATTAAACAGGTGTTAAATTCCTTTCAATTATAAAATCTGTTTTACAGGTTTCAAGGAGAGTGGTTTGCAGAATGTAGTCAGAGAAAATGTATCCTCTTCCAGCTCACTAACTAAATAAAACGTATCACAGATGCATAGGACTGGAAATCCTAACACTGCAGGAGCACAGTCATTATGCAATTGTGTATATTGGAGGAGAGAATCCATACTGACTTTTGAAAGGACAATCAGAACTATATAAGACTGCCTTTAAGATGTCCATGCTGGAAATATTCTTGCCTATGTTGTCTGACTTACAGAACCTTCAATTAAATGCTCTTCCACAGGATATTTAAACATCAAAGGAGAGGATTTGTAATTTTACTAATTTTGGACCCTATGCAAAGACAGTGGGATGGATTATTTTTAAATACACAAAATATGTATTATGTGTTGCCTAATAAAAAGCTTTCTGCTTGGACTTGTAAAAAAAAATGTGGAGAATTCTAGTTTCTTCATTCTTCTCAGGAATTTCTGTATGTACCGAGTATGTCCTTGATACGCACCAAAAATCCTCCTGTTTTTGAGTTCTGTATTAGAGTCAAGCCAAGGTTCATGTCTTCCGTTATCTCAGTCACATTTGGAATATTTATTAAAGCTGAAACAAGAAAGACATTAAGTAATGACAGAATAGTAAATGAGATGTAGAAGTAATTTAATAAGTTGGAATTCTTTCTCAAAAGCTTGACTTCTCAGAATCTAAGATGCCTCTTCTAAATAGCTGCATACAAATCTGACACAAAAATAGATGAAAGCTAATCTTTGTCAGAAATTTGCTAACCATCAACTATAGACATGAATTAATTAAGTATCGCCATTTAGAGTACTTGTCCTGAGAAGAACTGAAGGCAAAGAGAGGAAGAAAACATCTACCTATTGAGTACTTTTTGTGTGGCCAAGGAGCTGCAGCTGAGCAGATACTTTTACATTCCTCTGAACACCAGACTCCTCTGATCCACTGTCATAATTTAGACAAAAAACCTGAAAGGAGCAGGGGAGGACAGAAATGTTCTGCACCACAAATAAACGTAAAGTTGCATCTCAGCATACTCGGCTGCCCCATGTTTTCATAGAACGAGAAAATGGTCACATATTCAGTGTGCAACCACACAGAGACAGAAAAGGCTTATGTAATATATATTCACTAAGTGCTTCTTCAAATTAGAATGTAATGAGTCCTATGTTAAGAGTGTAGGGGCCTATTCCAGCTGCTGAGATTGTGCACAGAGATAGCTCAGAAAAGATCTAATAAGACAGTTGGCCTGGTACAAAACAGAAGAAAAACTTAATAGTTGCAGTGAGACGTTATTTATTACAACTTACCTTGTAAGTTCAGTTTTTCACATTTAGTTTTGGATATATTGACAGGACATGCATAGATATCTCCGGTTCTGCTAGCCGGATAGCCACTCCATGGTGAACTAACCAACAACCTAAAGCAATAGGAAATTCATTAGGACTTTAATGATGCTGGAAAAGTCTAACAGCATTATTGCAGAGCACACTAAGTAAAAGGCAAAGAGACTTTCAGCAGACATTGCACCTAAGGCACTTGGGAGTTTTCTCCAGAGCTGTTAAGCAGCTTTACTTGCATGTTAATACACTGGATTCCCCGGGGCAACTTTGGTGAAGAGATCTCTGGGGATTAGGGTGTCTCAAAGATATAAACTGTTGTTTCTATGATGTTATGTCATAGTGTCAGAAGTAATACAGCAAAGATATTAAGACATACAGAGAGGCATCCAAATTTAGAAATAAATATACTGGGGACTGAGAGATAAAAAAAAGTTGTCTTGTCAGCTAAAGGTTAATTCATTCCTTTTAAATTATTCTTTTAACTGATGAGAAGCATTTGCAACAGGATCTGCTCAGCAACAGTCAAATGCTTATGTCTGAGCTTGAAAGCTACCACACCTTGACCACACTGAGTCAGAAGGAAAATACCACAGGTGGTAATAGTCTTCTGTGTGAATTATTTAATCCTGAGGAAGAAAATTAAGGCTTATGATAATTAGTGCCTACAGTATGAAGTGATGCACTTTCTCTGATTTATTCTTTCATCAGCTCTAAGTTTTCCTCTCCAACATCAGCTCCTGAAGATACCTTTATCAGAAAGGATTCACAAAACCAATTAGTTCATCCCCCAGGAAAAATGCTTAAGAACATCTATTTTTCAGCACAACTCTCTGAGAGAGTGAAACCACAAGACTGCATATAGGTGTGAAGGATTGGAAGAGAAGGACTATTCTTTATACAGTTTAATGTGCTGTGAAATAAGGGTAAGGCAAAACATGATCATAAGAAGATGATCTTAACAGATAATTAAAAATAAATGGGTGATTAGAAAGCAGGGATTGTGGGCTTTAGCACCATCACCAATATGTATTTCCTTTCAGGCAGAACAGACTATGTTAGTAGGTAATGCATTTATGAGACAGTAAAAGGACAGGCAATGAGACCCCAGTACAGATTATGGCATTTCATAAGAAACTACCATTTTCAGTTGGTCAATGGGTTGCTAAAAGCAAAATTGTCACCCTATAAAAATGTATACACAAAAAATGTAAACCTGTTGCACTGTAGAGCAAATTGTATGAAATTATGTTTCAAAGCAATTGCTATACATCATATTAACATGAATAAAATGGCTTTGATAAAAATAAAAAAGTAAGATTTTTGATTCCTTTTTAGCTTTTGCAAAAAAAATACTGCTAACTGCATTTTTTCCCAGCTTGTTTCATCTCAGTTAAACATAAACTTAAGAGCAGAAATAATGTTACTCTGTTTTACCAGTTCAGTTGGCGGTAACTTCAGACTGCAATTTCTTTGTGTTAGCATTATTTTGAAAATACCTAGCTCCTTCTTAATTACCTTCTGAAAGACAGTGATTACACAAGCAGCAGAAAGAAGATTTTGTGTACTTGTACCACCTCTAAACCTGCAGTCCAGGATCATGTCCCATCTCTCTAAATAGTAAGACTGAATGCTTTGCTACTGGTGAGGAAGCCTCTGATGATCTTTTTATTTTCTGAGAAATACAGCATCTTCTGCATAGCTCAGGACCAAATAAATAGTTCTTATAAGAAACTACAGCATTGGCCAGGTGACAACAGATGGTGTAACCCACAAATGTTTGTAGGGACACGAGGGGCTGGAGCTGGTCAATAGCGTTTGCCAAGAGTAAGACACAGTGTTACTGTTTCCCCCTGGCTAGGTACTACAGAGTTGCTTGCAGTTGTAAAATGGTAACTGTGCTATCAGAGAGAGGAAGGGCTAACAGTTTTTGCACAAACATAAGATAGCTTTAAACAGCACAGCAGAACTGCATGTGTAGTATCTGAAATTGGAATAGCTTTTCAGCATGAACTATCAAGCCGAGCAGTGCACTGTGTACATTTGTAACTATTGGTATGCTGTTCTCTAAGATTCCCAGAAGGCAAATACATTTCAGAGCTCTTGCAAGATGACACAAGTTCACAAAATGCCCCGTATCTTGGAAATACCCCCTGCACTGCTCCATCTGGTTATAAAACTCTCTGTAAACCTCTGCATTGCGCTGGCTTCTGCAGCCATCTGTTATTTAAAGCACAAAGCACATAGCTTCACAGAGTGTGAAAAAGGGAACAACAAGGCTGCTTATTAGCTGTCCCCAAACTCCAATCCTCACCTTTGCTACAGACATAAACTAGAGATAAACACCATCCGCAGTTTAGAAAAAGTAGTTATCTCCTTTTCAGCATGTATATTTGCACTCATGTCATGGGCAGTCACAAGGGCTTTGCAACTTCTGTTTTCCCCAACCTCAACATTAATTCCAGTTCTGAAATATGTTTAGACAGACAGACCATTACCCTTCATGCCAAATCGATCCACTTGTAGAACTTCATATTCACAACTGTATCTTACTTTCACTAGCCCTGAAACTACCCTTGAGCTATTGCACATACTAACAGAAAACTGTAAGATAAAAAAAGACAAACTCCTATAATTTTAATTCCAAATCTAAATCTATGCCAATTATACCCAAAGCAAGCTTAATTTGGTCTTTCATTTAGCTTGAAATCTTCATATGTTGCTGGAAGCTATTATAATACTTTCCCCTTTGCTGTATTATCCTCCCTGGTTCCATAAACCTGAATTCCATAACTGTGCTGTAGACCAAAAAATGCCACTCCATATACAGAATTTAACACTTAGAACTGACTACTACTGGTACTGTGATTTCCAGAAATTAATGAAGTAATTAAACTCCTTCCCTTATTTCCTTGATTAGTCTAACCTGCCATCAACACACTCGTAAGAAAAAGTTATTAACCAGCTCCTGCCAAGCCTAGCCCTCTACATGTCACTGCCAACCTTAAAGGAAATAACTTTATTATTATTTCTTTTGTACCCTGAGCTTCCTAGTAGATGTAATCTGTATTAAGAATCAGCAAGTCTTACCTGCCTTTCAAAATTAACACAAAGTATTACAGTAGAGATGTACACAATACAGCTATGGGAAAATGCATGTATATCTTTCCAAAACATCAGAAGTGAAGATAGCAAGAGAGTAACTGGCTAGCATCCTGCTAAATACAAAAATATTTTTTTACTGTGATTAAACAGGATGCAGATGAAACAGAGTGAAACAATGTATCAGGAAAGAATGCAAGAAATGAGTACTACTAGTTGAAAAGGCTTGTTTCCAAATAAACTGCATCTTGTATAGTACATTAATTTAGGGTCTTTTTTATCCATGAGTTAAATGTTTAATTTTACAAAACTTCCCTATGTGTCCTTGTAGACTACCTATACACAATGCTCTACTGACTAGCAGGTAATATTGTCACTGATTTTAATATTCAGTTCCTTAATCAACCGCCAACATTGTATACAAAGCAATGAAACTACATGAAGTCAAATAAAGTTCAGCAGCAATGCCATACCACACAGGCTGCAGGAGTGGCAGATCAAAGTGCAACTAGAATTATTTCTGGGAAATTAGACCATGACAAAGCCAGTAAATGGCAAAGTGTGATGTAGCAGAAAACAAAATCAGAATTCATGGCAAAGGGCTCAATTCCCAGCTGTTGTCAGAACATGTTTGATATTTCCTGGTTTCTCCTTTCCGTTCATGCATTTGGTCTTTGGTGTGTTTTTTTTAAACACAAAGGTAGCTAATAGGAAATAGGAAAATAAAAGTAGAATGGACCTCTTAAACCACATGGCTCTTTTCCCTACAATTCCAGGGAGCAGTGACTAGATATTACGACCAGAAAACTCTTCACTTTCATAGATGCGTCTCTGGATACTCTAGAACCCACTTATCAACATCTAAACTTCAAAACCTAAAGTGAGCTATGGCAAGAGAGTTTGACTGACAAATTTTAAATGCCTAGAAGACAGAAGACAGAGCTGCTGCTCCAAGCAGGAAAAAGGCAAACTGTAGGACATGAACTTGGAAGAAGTAAAAGCTGGGTGAAGAACCCAACATTAGCAGTGGTGCTGACACTGAAAAATGAAGCTGTAACAATGGCAGCAATTTGTTTAAAAAAACCCAATGAAACCTATGGTAGAAATTATCCTCAGGAAAAAAGAAGGCTTAAAAAAGAAGTGTTGATTTCTGCAGAAGTTGCTACAGGGATTTGTCTTTTCACCAAAAAAAATTGGTCTGAAGGGGCAACACAACACCTCAAAAGAAAGGTTGCTGGGCTAGTTAGCATCACTCAATCACTTCTAAAATTATTTAGTACTGCTATAATTATGTTATACAACAACAAGGGCAATGAACATTAACATGTCATTAGTGAAGTGAGATGGAACGAAACAAAATATTTTAGAAAGGAAAAATCCCATAACATAAATTGTAAAACAAATTTTAGCAGACTGAGATTTTATCTCTGTTGTGGGATGTTTCCACAGTCTGAATAAAGGTATGCGTAGGGAAAAGTATTTTTACAGCTATATACAGATATTCAATCTTCCCCATCTGAGATAGACATAAAATCAAATCTCAGTATGGATTAAGTACTGTTATCGTTGCAGAACATCATCAGCCACTTTTCAGGCCATGCACATTCAGAACGAACTTAACAGGGTACAATATGCCTCACTAAGAGTTTAAATTTATAAAATAACAGAGAGCTTGGTCACAATTTAAGGTTCAAGGAAGAACCAAAGCGTAATTTGAATGATGTCTCTGTTGTGGCCAATTACTTGTGTGGTGGACTGCCTAAATTTTTCTAATGAGTTCCTTTGGCATTCACCATTTTCCTTGAGTTCATTAAAGAGCCCCTGTTTTGAAATTCCCACTGTGAAAAGCTGTGCTTGACTTGTAAGTTTGTCCTTATTTACAAGCACCATATGCCATCAATGCACAGCAGAGCAGTGTCCAATTATCCTGGATCATCTGACTCTACATAAAAAGAGCTCTCTTGCTGGTTTGTGTCACAGCTACCCAACACATACCTAGCCCCTCTATAGCTCTGGCCTCCATGTTTGACTGCCTTTCCTCTTATCCCAGAAGAAGTCATAACGTGGTGCTGCACGGAGTCCCAATTCTGCAAAAATTCCTCTCTTTATATTTTTCTATAGCCCTCAGGAGATGTACCTCCCAGAAATACAGCTGAATAATTTAACTAGTCCCTGCTGTATTTTCTGAATCTCTCTCCTGCCTCTTTGATAGAATACAGGAGGATTTTTAAAGCTTCATTTAATATAGCAGCATGTGGTTTTATTAACAGAAGAAAGGTCTAGGAAGGGATGAAATTTTTGATGGAACTCAGATTCTGGATAATCACTCTCACCCTCAGAGAGAGGTGCCTCCCAAGAAGTGTTTGATGTGATGAGCAGCTCCATTGTGCCTAAAGAGAGTTCTCAAATGCATCATTACATTCTTATTGTCCAATGACAGTATAAGCATAGGGTGATAAACTTTGTCTCTGACAGAAGGAAGCATCTCAATCTAATGCAAAGCTCAGACTGTATCTCACTCCTACTTCAGCCATTTCAACAAGTGTTCTGCACACATCCTGCAGCCTCTGCATCACTTACAGGACAAAATAACTCTACTGAACAGCTTGAGTGTCGCTTTGGCTTTTTGTTGGGGGTTGTTTTGGTTTTTGTTTTGTTTTGTTTTTTGGTTTGGTTTTGTGGTTTTTAAATAAAGCTCACAAGAAAAAGCTCTAGTGTCTCAAGGAAAAGAAAACAGACTAGAAATGAAAACAAGAGAGTAAAACATGACTTTTTATCCTAAATTATTTAAGAATTTATTGAGAGGGAGACCAAAAAGAGTTTTTATTTACTGAAGAGTAGCAAGTCATGGTTACTAAACAAGAGCTGACAAAATTGCCCTGACTTTTAGAGGTATGGTTACACCTCGTGCAGTGTTTGAACAAACGTGTCTTTCTACAGGAAAGTTTCCCAGATCTCTAATACTCATATACTTGGGAGAAGATATGAAAAGTTAATTCTAAATTACTTTCTTTCCTAAACCTCCCACACTTTATCGAAGAAAGCGATAGTGGAAGAGTTTTCTTATTAGAAGTAAAAATAGAGTAAGGACATGTAAAACCTAAGTAGTTTTGGTGAGTTTGGAACTTAGTACTCCTGTTGGAAGCTTGAAGGTAAACTTACAAGAAGGTAAAAACATGAGGCATAATTTCTCAACGTATGAGACAAAATATTCATTTCAAGCATACATTCTTGTTCTCCTCCAATGGCTTTACAAAGAAGCTTTTTAAAAAAGAGAACACTCATCTGTGGGTGACTAAACACATAATTAAAGCAGCAGAGAAGCAGTTAGACGCCACATCAGGCCATGACTGGAGGCTGATTGGGAGCAAGAAGAGATGCTGAGCTCTTAGTTTGAAGGATAGAACCCTGCTCTCCTCCTTTGTCTCCTTGTCACTGATGATAAAAACAGTAATGCTGTGAGATCTAGGTAGTCTCCTGTCTGCATATGCAACCAATTGTGACTTGATAGTGTTTCAGTGCAGGGCTATGCATAAGTATCTCAGCTAGCTCAATATTATTGTCTGAGCTTTTCCAAACTTTAACTGTATGGATTTCAGATGTTGACATCATACCATCTTTTTACTGAAAAAATGTTCGTTTACTTACTATCCTTCCATGATCACACAAGCAAGCATAGTGGTCTCTGGCTATTTTAGTTCTGATAGCTTCAACCCGTGTAGAATGACACATCTAAAACATTGACATGGCTCATAATAATTATATATATATATAAAATATATATATGTATATATAAAACTTCTGTAACTTTCTGTTAACTTACAGCCATAGCCAATTAAAATAGTTCAGTAACACTGAACTATTTATAGACATACAGTCTTTGAGATGAAAGACACCCTAAGCTTTGTGGTTGTTGAGACTGCATGTGTTATGTTTTTCACTAAATGGACTTAGCCTGGGTTAATATTTTAAAGTTCTTCTTGAAACCTGCATTACTAAATAAAATACTTTATTAGTTACTCAACAAGTCCAATATGGTTGCAACAGTGGATGCTCACAAACACAAAGCCTTTGCTAGAATTGTATTATTATATACATTGAAATATGCCATCCACCTAATATATCAGACACAAAATTATATAAATTCAACCAAATTTTAATATTAATAAATAGAACTTCCCAGCCCTAATACTTTGTTTTAATCTTAACAATGTTAAAGTAAAATTATTCCACATATATATATATATATGTGAAACAAGGATGCTATTGCTAGAGGGATGAAATGAGAGTGAGTCTGTGAAATTTTCTCTGAGTCTTAGAAAAATGGTGTGCTGAAGATGAAAGTGAATGACTAACAGAAAGAAGGACCTCAAATTGGACTGTGTAAAGTAAAAAAGCCCGAACCTTCACATGCATAAATATGTAGAGTATCTCAACTTTTATTTTGATAGCCTAAATTTTAATTCATAAATAAAAGGAGTTAAAAAGGACTTAAACATAACATTTAAATGACAAGTGGAATTATAAAAGAAATAACTGGACATGTAACACGCTGTTAAAATTGCTCACCATTTGCCTTCTTCATTTACAAACTGCTGAACTGCATATCCAAACTGCTCTCTTGATGGACCAGAAAATATTTTTGCTTCTAGGAGCCCAACATTGTATGCTTCACAGCAGTTATGAAGAATGCCTGTTAACAGAAGGATTATCGTTATCACAGAAGCAATTAAAGAAGAATTTCAGTCCCACTGAAGAAGGCTCTTCATCTGTGCCAGCTCCCACAACAGAAGCAAATAACTTGTAGACTTAGGCATTTGCAAGAAAAAAACAGCCTTTTCCCTGCAATACCCATCTGCCCAAGTGCAATGCCCAGACAGAACAATTTACAGGTGTTACAATATTGTGACTCATTCACTGTTTGCCTTAACAGAAGTAGCCTTACTAGTGGGAATGTTTTAACTGAAGGGAGGCATGAAATATGATTCAGAGGTCTGTTATCCACCTTTGCTTTCACGCATAAGTTAAGCTTATAGCATAGCAAATGCATCAACAGTCTGCTGGGGTACATCACGATGAAAATGTACCAACTGTGACTGCTAACACTGTTCACATTTTAGTGTCTGTCTGCAACTTTATGTTTGAAGCGCTGGAACAAAAATCAGATAATTTACTGTGTCAGAAAACCTACATTTTAAAGTCCATTCATTATCATGCCAGAACCCTTTGTTTTCAGTCCAAACAGTCTGAACAGTTGTTCAAACAGGAAAACTTAGAAATACAAACAAGCAAGATAGAACTGCATTAATAAATCATGACACTTCAGACTGAAACTAGTTTGCTGTGGTCATGGTATTAATTGCTTTTACTTGGACACTTGCAAATGTCAGTGACTGAAGAAATCTTAACCTGGGGTTCCACTGTGCAGTTCCTGATGCTCCCAGGTGAGGCAGGCACACAGAGTTGCTCATGGGTTAAATAACATCCTTCAACATTCCCTCCCTTCCTGTATGTTCAGACAGAATGAGTTTTATCTCCCCTACACATAAATTATGCCTCATCATAGTTATTTAGTGTGAGTCATTGTGCAGTAAAGTAGCAGCCTTTATGATAATCCCTTATAACAGAGACCCTTAAGCAGACATGTTCTGATCTTTCGCCTGTTAAAAATACAAGCTTGAATGCTAAGTTTTTCTGTACTTTGATGGGCAGAGAGTTCACTACTGGTATCACTCCCTCACAGGTCCCAGTGCCAGCTTAAGAAGCAAGGTTAACAGGGATCCTATCAGCATAAAAAAGCCCATCACAGTATCTTAGATGTCATAGTAGTAATGGTAACAAATTCACAGCAAGAACATTAAAATTACAACCGCAGGTTTGCAGGCAAGTTCATGACATGTAAAAAAACTTCAGTGACTGTTGTACCTTTAACCACAGCATAGAGAACACAAATGTTACTAGCAGAAGACTAAATACAACTCACACAGTTTACTACTGTTTTACCATAGACTCAAAACAGGAAATTGTATACTAGTTATTTTAAACAAACGTTATCTACATCTGGCCTCTGGAAAGCAAGCAATCACCCCGTGCTAGAAGTATAGTTCCTTGAGAAACATCCTTAGAGATAAATATATTTCCTGAGTCATGTTATTTACGACTGGAGAAGAGAATGTGTATAGACATACCGCTCTGTGTTTTGCAATACCTTTAACATTAAGCATAATCACATATATTCACAGTTCAAGTCCGGGTTTTGGGGAGAGGGAAAAGAGGAGTTGAGATAGCTGTTGACTATTGACAGTAATCCTTTTCTGATCTAATAAACTTGTATTTTATAAAAATGTCTTACTCGTGTCACATCCTAGGTTTATTTTTGGGTCTGTTGTTTTCCAATTCTATTATCCTCATACAGAAGTCAAGAACAGTTTAGCAATTCTGTTAATGGAGGCCACAGAAGACTATACTGCAATGCCATCCCACATGTAAATACAGAGGAAGAATAACTCTCCAAGTTACATGTTGTACGTGGAAATAAACCCTGACTTTCAAATGAAGACCAAAAGCATACTAGAATAATAAACATTTCTAGTGTGAACCCAAATACAATGACATCTAGAGAAAAACTCTTGTCTGGACTGTGTTATACGGCTGTTGACAAATCACACTGCTTGCCAAATGGGAACTTCGCTATGTGTGTTCTGTCTAAGTGCACTGGCTAACTTTGGTGCAAATACGTGAAAGACCTTTCAGATGATGTCCAATGCAAGGGTTTTATTAAATGCTGAGCCAGGGCAAACATTTCCAGAACTGAGTAAAACTACAGAGCTCAGATGTCACAACGCACAGCATGAAGGGAAGTCTTTGTGCTGATGCAAATTTCCCTAGGGCACTATGACAAATCAGGCAGGGGTCAATGAAATACACGCTTGGTTCTGTGCTGCCTGTCCACCTTCCTCCTTGCCCTCAGGCATCCTGCAGCATCCCACCCTGGACCTACCAGGACTGTTACTGTGGTCCTCTTTCCTTCAAGATGGGGGCTGGTTTCAAGGAGTAAATACCCAGCCCAGCCTGGGGGCAGTTCAGCTCCCTGCAGTTCCCTTGGGTATCATCATGGAAGCAATGCTTTTTTTTCCTCCACAGGATTTTCACTGAACCATTTCGCCCATCCTTCCTATTCACCATTGCAGCTTGACTTTGTTCATTTTAATAATTCTCATTATCGCAGTATCAGAGCACTGCTCTTTGAGGGCCAGATTTTCTACCTGGAATGGGAAAACTGTCTGCCAGACCAAAGAACTATTCACAAAACTGCCCCCACCATTCTCACTTTCTGAGCAGGTAAAAGAAAAGAGCAATGAAAAAAGCAGAAAACCCCATCCCTGAAGATACATTGTCACGTGCAATCTTCTTATGGATCAGCTTTGACTTTCACTTGTGACTGCTCTGCAAAATCAAGGAAGAAAAGCTGGCACACCACAAACATCATCATGTGAACCATAATCTCAGCATATTTCAATTACAGTAATTTAAAATTCCATATTTTTATATCATTAGCAGGTTTTTGATTTAGATTTTTAGATTTTTATCTACTCCATACAAATTTTGCTCAGTTTGGACCGAGCAAGTACATACTTGGAATAATACACTTGACATTTTTCTGCCATTTTCCTTCATCTTCTAGATTGCTTACACTATATTGACATCTTTTATCCATTTTGGATGTACAAATACAGTATTCATAACAAGAAATTCAAGCAATTGTAGCCAAAGAAAGAGAAAATGCTAAGTTTGCTTCAAACCTATATTAAGCCTATCCCAGAATAACAGGGTAACTTATGCATTAAAAGTGTGCCAATCACTGAAGCACCTATGTTCCAAGTACCGTATATTGTAGGCTGAAAAGATTCACTATCTATTATTTGCCTTCAGGCAATGAACTTTGATAATTTAAGAGCCTTGAAATAAGGGATACTAACTCACTATCTGCATTTTAGTAGGTTTTGGTGACAGACTTCTACTTTGTGACTCAACAATCACGATGAGAGATAATTCAGGCAATTATCTCTCCATTTCCTAAAAATCCATTTCCTAACTTCTGTCCAACCTAACTTGGTACTTTATTTACAACCAAATACTGTGTGGAACAAAGGAAGCCAGATACAAGCCTAAAGATTCTGAAGGCTCTCCTGAAGACTTCAAAAGCAGCAGCTTCTCTCCTGGGACTGGGTACGGGCTTGGGCACTTTAGTTTAAAGAAAGCAGCTTCCTCAAGCAGAGTAGCTCCCAACATAAACCTTCAAGCAAAAAAAGTTAGGAAAAAGATCTTTAATGGTACAAAAGGAACTGTAAGATTTCTGATAAATTCTGATATCTCTGCATGGTATTTTTTTTTCTGGGAATTCCCATATTTCAGCAACCATATAATTGCAGTGTATATGACAGGAGCTGCAGTACAAGAGTGCAGCAGCTGCACCACCATTTTCTCACTCCTAGTAGGACAAAAAAAATACAAGTTCTGACTGTGTAAATTTAAGCCTGAACATGTGGGAATTCTTCTGTAAATATAAAGGACATGGCTTATGATAGCTATAATGCCTCTGTTTGCTGCTGCTCAAGTACAAGCTGAAGCAAGTTTTATTGAAGTAATAGCTTACACGAGGTACACCCAGTTCATAATTGTTTTGATTTTGTAAGCAAAACTCTCTGCTTAAAGTGAACAAGAAGAAAATGTCAGTTGGGCAATCATTTGTTGTCATGGTTATTGTCTGATTATAAGCTCTTATCCAGATTAATTAGTATAATTTAAAATCATTTAATTGAATATGAAAAAAATAAATTGGGTTTTGTGTGCTATGAAATAAATTTATGGATGCTTATAAGAACATATAAACAATACTGTTAACCTGCATTTTGTGTCATAAGTGTCATAATAAACATGTAAGTTTGTTTTCAGTCTAAACAGTAAAATTTTATTTTCATTCACTTAACACATTCGGTTTTACCAATTTAAGTTGGCATTATATGACAGAATCCCCTATCAGAGAGTCTCAGGCATGTCAAGTCTCATCTCTCACTAAAACATCCAGTCAAATAGAGGCTCTTATTTATAGCTTGCATCAAACAGGTCTAGAAATCACAGTATAAAGAAAAAAGACATTATGATGGCATTTGACCACTGAGCCTATTAGGACCCACGTCACACTAAGCATTAGTTTTAAATTTTTTAAATTTATATAGTATTAACTTTGTCAATAGGAAACAACTTTACAGTGAAGGAAACTTCATCACTGTTTTCCCTTAACAGTATGGTGTTCACTTCTTTTAACATCTATTGGTCATAGAAGAGAAAAAGTTTTATATAATCCAGCTAAGTGGCCACTTGTCTTTGTGCATGAGCATTCACACCAGTAAGGATGCCAGCAGAGGCAACAAAAGAGCTCCTGTGGGCAGCTCCCTGGGGCTCAGTGGCATGGCCACCACTGATGAGCACTGACCAGCAGACCCTGACTATTCCAAAGCCATCACCATGGTGGGGGACTAGGGTGGACAAAGAGCAAGGCCACAACCTGGCATTATGGTAAAACCTAGGCAGTAGTGCATTCATTCTTGCATGGGTGTTTGAATCCATAAATTTGTTTTGGAAAAAAACATCAAGAAAATCCCACCGATTATTGTCTGCTTCCCAGAGCAGTTTCACAGATTGGAAGCCAGTGAGATGTGTACAGCCTACATTACCTTAATTGCTCAGTCTAGCATTTTTTGTACTAACTATTCTCTCCAGAAGAGGGTTTTATTTTACACTCTATGTTATTCTGCTCCAAGTGAGTCTTGTGGACTATAAGAAAGTCCACAAAGAAAGTTTTCCCCTCATCTCAAAGATTTCTTCCTCCAAAGAACACACATTGGCAGGGCTCTGAAGTCTGCCAGACCCCACTGTGGGCAGAGAAAAGAATGTATGGGATAAGAGAACTCATAACTCCTGCTTTCCTCTGGCTTCACCTCACAGCAGATTGTGTGCACTGGTTCAAGCTTTCTTGATGACCGAGTATCTGTATGGGATCTCTTTGGAGTGAATTTTCTGTTGTTTTGTATTATGTGAGGTCACACTGCATCTCCTTAGTTGTCACAGAACTTGTGAAAGCACTTTTGTGTTACACCACTATGCAACTGGTCATTTTTTCATCCCTCTGCAAAAATTTGCTGAAACTGTCTCACAAGTTCAAAAGTTAGTGAGGGAATACAGGCACCTACAGATACCATTTACAATAGAATCACCTACTGTCCTTGAAATATTAGGTAAAAGGTGGAATGAAGGCAGGAAGGGAAAGTAATAAAGTCAGTCAAGTAGGACTTGCTTAATTTTAAGCATATTTACTACTTTTTATTAAAAGGCAACAACATTTACTCTTACACTGTAAGAATAAAGTTCCTCCCCGGCTACTCCCTTATTAATTAGAAACTATGTTATCTGAGCAGTAATCTAACTGAAATTAGGCAACTATGCCTACAGAATGAACAACCCATAATTTTAACATCTTTCATAATACATTATGTTTTGAAGGCTTTATTGCCAAGGCTGTGAACGCACAAAGAACAAAACAAGCAGCACTTCATGCCTTTGAACTGCAGTGCAGATATTCTTCATTGAGGCTTTCAGAAGACACCAAGCAATTCTCACTGCAATTAACTTGTTCAGGGAGAAAATCTATCCAAGAACGGAATAACTTTTTTTTTTTTTATAATAAAAAGTACAGATTATGTAGAATCCAACCCCCTTAAGGCAGAGAAAATAGAGGACTACTTATAATTCAATCAGGAAAGGTATCTTAACTTTTACACAGTATGGTCAATGTAAGTAAAAATATTTTCTCATTATCTTATTTAATTCTCTGTTTTTTATAATTTTTTCTTTAATATGCACAACTTCATCAGTATATGCTCACAAAGGCATGGGATATCTTAAGTTCTAAAACCAGTGGTTTCATCATCACAGTTAATAGGTTTTTATTTTAAATTATACCAATTTCTTACTGGTTTGATTTAACAACCTTCTAAATAAGAACACAATGAACCTCTGACAGGAGTCAAAAGGACCAAAGAGATTGGCAAGAACTGGATTTTCTTGTACTAAAATTTAGTGCAGAAATAAACTACAGGTCACAAAAAAAAAAAAACCAAAAAAACCAAAGCAAGCAAGCAAGCAACGAACAAAATAAAAACCCATGAAACAACCTACCAAACCAAAAACCAAACACCAAAACCAAACCACCCAGAAGAAAGGAAAAACAATACCTCATTTAGTAACAAACCCTCTTTCCCACCCACTTCCTCCCCTTCTCTCTCTCCCTCCAACAAGTTGCACTGCTGTAGAGGAAAACATCTGATTAAGTTTATCCAGGACTGCATTAGTTACTCTGACAGACTTGTCTTTTTCTTGTAATTCCTTATTTGTGGCCCATACATTGTCCTCCTTGGCTCCCAGAGCAGACTAAGCTGGTTTTCATCTGGAGTTAAGAAATCTTAACAGTGTACTTTCCACACAAGGACTGATTCCAAAGTAAGAGAAGCTCCTGCAAGACAGACAACTTCCTATGTGTTTTTAATAAAGACACCAAGTATTCAAGCAAACACAAATTTACTATCCTGGTATGTTTTCATCATTAACTTCAGTGGGAAAAACTTTCGTTTTCCATAAAATTTACATAAATTGCATCTTTTTAACATGACCTGCAGTTTTCCTTTTATGTTGTTACAACTGCGTCCTTAGAGTACCATGATTTGTTCTCAGTGGTACCTGAAAGAGATTAAAAGTACATGAGGCTAACATGCTGCACACACATATATGTTATATATGCAGTTAGGTCACTGGCTTCTCAAGTAATGAATAAAAAATAACAACCCTTCACATGCTTCCTTACGATAAAAACTGACTTTTCAAGAGACATTTCACTCTAGCAAATTCTATTCCCTTGTATCCACCTTATCAGTTGTTGACCCTTTTTTCAAACAAGCAATATTTCCAAATATAGTCAGAGAAGCATGAACCACATTATGACTGTAAGAGAGGAAATTCATGTCATCACACCAGTGCAGCTGCTGTATCTATATCCTATTTGCCACATTTGCCCATCTCGGTTGCTAAAAAAATGTTTTACACAGACTAAAAAACATGTATGCACACAGGCATCAAGATCAGGAACAACCAAAGGTGTTCGTAGTGTCCTTCACAAACCACAATCTAGCCTACATGAAAATTTTAATGTATTACAACATGCTAGTGTGTTATATCATACTGGATCACTGTTCAGTGTGGAAAATCACTAAAAAAAAAAGCTAAACTAGAAAAAGGCTCAGGGATCCACTGTTAGCATGAACAATTCATGAACTGCCAAGTTCACCTTGCAACCTGCAGAGCAAGGATGCCAGTGGTTTGAGAACAGCCCTTATATCACACCATTGAGGACACAGCATGTAGGACCCTGACCCTCACTCACAGCTTCTCAAGAGCTAGCCAGAAGCTCAGCTTTCTGCACTGTTCACAGAGAGCGCCAGAAACAAGAACAGACTTAGCTGTAAAAGTTTGCTGCATCAGCTTCCTGCAACAAAAAAAAAAAAAAAAACAACAAACCTCCAAGCCACCACAGGATATATAATACAATAGTTGGAAGAGCTATAATTATCAAAACTTTTGTTTTCCTATAGCAGACTTAATGTCTAGGTGGTCGTGATCACTCACCTAAAAATTACTCCAAAATTACACATTGAAATCACCAATTTCTGTACCAGTTAGGCAGAATCTGCGTTCATCAAAATCTGGAAAACAACTGAGGCAACCCAGACTACAGTAGCTGCCTAATCCAGAATGAATTTTAAAATACTTGTTACCTAGGTTTCATATCAGAAAGTCACATTAAAATCTAGAATACTATGCAAGTGTACTAGCACCCCTGTCAAAGAGCAAGGTATCCTACTCTGCTGTAGATTCCACTCTGGTATTATGGCCAGGGGTCATGAATGCTTCCTGATTAAACAATTTCTGCTCTAAATAATTAAATAATTTAACTAAATAACTTCTAGCCAAATCATTTTAGCTAAATAACTTTTTTTTTTCTTTTTTGTGGACTATTTACCAAATGTTAATTGCACAAGCACTCCAGAGGGACCAGCTCAGAACTCCTCTCCTCCAGCTAAGTGCCCTAGACTTTAGGCTACAGGCAAGATATGTCTTTACTTGTCTTCTTGGAAACATGAATATGCATCCTGGGATGAGCTGAAAACCCAGTTTCAGAGGAAGAGGTTGAGAGCAGTTCTCTGCTTCTCTGACTACTTTATTTCCTGGTAACAAAGATGCTTCTAGGGAAGTTTGAGAGGCAAGTCTCCATTGCCATGAGCTTCAAGGAAGAATTAAACTCACATTTCCCAGGTGACTATTACCATCATTTCTCAGGCAGACATTTCTTGAAAAAGAAAGCTGAACTGATCACCTGCCTCCCAAAATTCTTCCCCACCCATGACCTCAGGGAAGGAGGCACCTCACGTGGATGCCTGGGAAGGACAGAGTTCAAACACTCCACCTGACCCACTGCTGAAGTGCAGGAACCTTCCTGCTTTGCCAAGCAAGTATTTTTCATGCACTTAAAAAATGTCAAAATGTCTCTACTGAGCCCAAGGCACCTAACTCTGCCTTCTGGGCCAGGGGGACCAGATTTCAGCTGAACTGGATCTGCAGCCTGCACTTTCCCAGGCCTCTACCCACACATCAGACTCCAGAGTATCCAGATGCCCATGGGGTGGACAACAGGCTCCCTCTAGTTAGAGTTCAGAAAGAAGTTATCTATTTTGTAAAATACAACCATTGTACATTTTGTGATCAGAGAGAAGGGCCGATGACCATTTAAGAAGAGTTTTCTGCAGATAATACTTGCTTACACAAAAGCAGAACAGTTGCTTTTTGTCCTCAGGAAAGTGAAGTCTATTGTAGCAGTCAACCTCTAAGAAAGACAACTCCAGAGACTCTTAAAAGTATTTTTTTTACTGCTCAGTATGATTAACTGGTTCTAGACAGTTTGGAAAAGAAAACGAAAACAAAAAGAGAGAATAGACAGTGAAATTAAACTATATTTGGCTAGAATCAAATGGGTAACTATCATCAGAGGTACTAAAGGACTAGTATCCATGAATGGCTGGTGGATTTTTTTCTCTGTTTATTGTTTTGCCCATCGTAACAGGAAAGCTACTTCATTGTCAGTCATTCCTGCTATTCTAAATTTGACCTATACCAATTTCAGGCATATTTAAATGGGAACACTTAAATATGTTCCCATTTGGTGGGCATATACACACCAAGGTCAGGCCACTTAAATTTTTTACATTTAGGAAAGGCTAGTTAAACTATCTTTTGACAAATTTTAGCTAAATCTGAGGCTTATATCTGTAAGTCAAATCAGCTCTAGGTGCATCTGAAGTACTGTACATAAAGACGAAATTTTACACAATACAGTAGAAATACTGGATTTAATTGTTCACATGTTCCTTATTAGTGCATTAATTTTATAGTCTTATTATAATTTATTGCTAAGAAAGGAAAATCTCTGAAAAACTATTTAATAAAATGTTTTGCTTTTCTTCAATTAGCTACGATTTTCCTCAAAAAGAAAATGAAATAAAAATAAGGATACATGCCCAGAAACATTTGAGTCACCTTCTATTGCAAAGATACTTTGTAACCACCTTAGAACACACTACTTGCCCAGGGAACAAGATATCCCCTCTGGCTTCTGCTTCAGACAGGTGTCTTCAGGGATTCTTCAGTGTTTTACAGGTTTAAGTTTTACATAAGGTTTCTTTCTTGTCTCTTCTTTTGAAACAACAAACTGAATTAGCCAAGAAGATCTGAGTAATTAAATACTGTCCTGTATGACATACAGGAAGAATTATGAACTTGGAGGCAGGATTCAGAGGGCAAAATAGATCATCATTAAGGCAAGAAAGTTTGGCCAGGGGTGTGCCTAAGTTCCAAGTTCTTCACCCTTTCTACCAGTAATTTGAAAATGATGAAAGAATCTGAGACATTGATCATGTGTGATATTAAACCATGCAGATGCAATTCAGTTACATACAAAATGTCTTTGCTCATCCTCTACTCAGAGGATCTGTGCTGATCTTCTTTGCCTGTAAAACTCCTTTTTAAAGTCCTGAATAACATGCAGGTCTTACTATATTTTTAAAGAATGTGCACCTCCAGGAGAAAATAACACCAACTTAATTCTCTGAAGATTCAGAGACTAATTCAAAGTAACAATTACTAGCACTTAGAATATTGGGTTTATCTGGTAATTCAGAACTTCCGGGCTGACGTGGAAGTGATGAAAATACCCACACAGCTTATGTTGACTCTACTGGATGTCTTTAGTATTCTCCACTTCCAGGAAGATGAGTGCAGCATGGGCAAGAAGAATGCTATCATGTATTTCTTTACAGAGACACACACTCACACTCAGCTAATATAGACAGAAGGTATCATTTATGCCATGTAATTCATATTAATTTATTTTTATTATCCTTTTATCTGTGCCTTAAGAAGGGTGTTTGTTAATATAACTGCTTAGCACAGATACATGTCAGTCTTTCACCTAAAGGTTTATAAATAATACCCCTTTTCTGTTATCTTTTTTAACAGAAATGGAAACTAAGGCTTAGACAGTTCTCTCATGTCCTTGACGAATTTGAATGGGACAGTACAGCCAATTTATTTACACACACACACAAAAAAAAAAAAAAAAAAAAAAAAAAAAAAGCTTATCAACTTGTTTTCTCCCTCACTCTACTTGGGAGAGAACTAATGGGGTCTGAAATCCTAATACAGTGCAGTATCACAAGGACAGAGATCACTGTGTGAAAAAGAAATGCTAAACATTAAAACTGCTAATGGAAATGTCCTAAGCCAAGCAGATAACATGTTGGTATGCAAGTGCATGTCTACGCTGATGAGAATCCAGCCTGTGTCCCGTCTGCATTTCGGCATGGTCACCATGGAAATGGGAACCGGCCTGCTCAGAGCCTAACAAAGAAAACCTTTAAACGAAAATAACAACACTGGATAGAGACTGCCCAAGATTTCTGCTGCAAAAAACGACTTGTTATACTGGGCTGAAGTTGGAGAAATTACTTTTTACCTGCATTAAACCGTTAGTGAAGTCTTTTATTCACATTTAGCTGTTTCAACATTAAGTCACTTCACTAGCTGTTATTTAGCCCTTATGAAAACACATTACATGAAGTACATGCAGAACCCAGTTTCATTCACTCAAAATGAACAGCAGTGAAGACCACAGTGAAAAACATTTATACAGTGGCTAACTAATGCCAGTAAAATGAAGGAGCACGAGTCCTTTCACTTCTTTGACTTCTTAGCTGAAAATTCTGTCTCACTGCATCAAAAAAAAAAAAAAAAAAAAAAAAACAACACAGAACAACTTGAAACTTGTTCTGGAGCCAGACAGCACACAGTTAAAATTTGTTGGTATGGTCTCATGTTGACTCTGCCCAAATTATGCGCAAATGAATATTATTAACTGTTAGTGTTTTTAGGAGTGTGATGCTAATACCCTGCATGCTTTCTAAAATAAACATCATTTGTACAAAACACAAGTCCTGTGATATAGTATGAATGAAGCCTTACTTCAATGCATAATGCTGTGAAGGGCAAAATTCCAAAAATAATACATAGTAAGGCTCCTGCTACCTGACAAACTCTTTTAAGTAGAAAAAACTAGATGCAGTCTTAGTTTAAGAAGGGTTCACATTTGAGTCCTGCCTCCAAACACTCTCCAAATATTAGAATGATTTTTAACACTAACATTACTCACAAATACACCAATAGAAGAGCAAGGTAACAAAAAATGATCACAAAGACTGAGAAAGGCAGAAATTAAGGTGGGTTGTACAGCTTTAAAGCTGGTATGTGTCCATTTGTGCTATAATTAACACTGGGTTTTCATCTGGACTTCTGGCTTCATTTATTGCACGAAATGTGACATTTTTACTTGCTGTTCAGCTAGCAGTTTAGTACGTGCTGGTCAGTACATGACTTGGTACTTTTTATCCATATTATTTCCACCTGCTGATTAGCAGCTTCCCTGTAGATTTGTCTGTACCTAGCTTGCCCATAAGCATAAGGGTATTTACAAGTGACAGAATGTATTTGTCAAGACTCAAGTGACATGAGAGAGCATCCTTAGTTCACATGAAAGAAATCAAAAACAAGACTAAGGTAAAGAACACTTACCACTCTCAGATATCTAGCGATACCACTAAAACCTTATTTTTTCAGAATTTTTACCACATTCAAAATACAATTTCCACTGACTTCATTCACAGCTGTGAATCCACAGCAGCTTTGCATGTCAAGATATGCTTCTGAAACCAGCTCAAGCCAGTGGAAGTCCTGGCTACCAGTGAAAGAGACTTTTCCAGCTTCCCTCCCTCCTCTGGCCATGAGTTTTGAGTCTCCCCTATGCACTCGCTAACAAATAAATTGCTCAAGTGACCCACACCAGTTTAGATCATCTTCAAAACCGACCTGACCCAAAAGGAGGAAAAAATTATTTAGACAAATGGGTCCCTGACCTGTTCTTCAGAACAAGCCCCAGTGGTGGCATGGTGGGAACATGCAAATATTTTTCATGCACTTAAAAATGCCTAAATGTCTCTACTGAGTCCAAGGCACCTAACTCTGCATTCTGGGCCAGGGGGACCAGATTTCAGCTGGAATAAGTGTCCTTGCAGAGTTAGCCCCACATTCAGGTCAGCTTAACCAGAAAGTGAAAATGCAGCTTCAGTTTTGAGAACCCCTGGCTGAGCAAAGAGAAAGAGAGGAACACAAAAGCTCCAATCACATGTCAAAGATTTGATTTAAATGACTCGCTTGAAATTGCACTCTGCTTTTGTGACAAAAAAGGAGAGAAAGAATTGAGTTTTGAAAGGGGTGCAGGGGAAGGAATTCCTTTCTCTTCATTCTACCTTTTTTCCACATTCATAAAGCCCCTTATAATTCCAAAACTAAGCAAGGTCTCCCTGCCTCTCCTCTGACCACACTACTTTTCCTTGTCCACAGGTGGCAACAGCAGAAAGGCTGTGCATGTGGACCAAAGGGACCATGTGATGTGTTGGTGTGCAGAAGAGGACAAATCCACATTTCTAACTTATTCTGTCCACTTCCTAACTTCTGCATGTTAAACTCTGTTCTTTTACCATAACCTTCATCCCAGTTTAAACAGAAGTTGTCTGAAGAAAGTGACTGTTAGTGGGGTCCTCTTAAATCTCTCTATATGGCTATACAGCCCATTGCCAACAAGGTCTCCAGGACTACAATATATTTTTCATCAGTAAGGGGCACTTGGAAATTCTGGATTCTACCCAACATTTGACATACTACCTGCCCCTAGTCCTAATTTCAAATAGGGCTGCTTTGTCCTCCAGGCTGCCTGGGTCTCACAGAGACTTAAGGCCTTCATGTGGTACACCTGTGGCCCAAAAGGCATAATCCTTACCCAGCTGTGATTTTTCACTTCAGAGATAAATAGTGTGAGGGATGTGTACTTCACAGAGTGGAGATTTTAAGATCATAATACAGTTACATCATTTACATCCTGGGTTGCCGCTGGAATGTCCAGGGTGGGCTTGAAGATGAAGGCTTGCGAAGAAAGTATAGGTGAGGTCACATTAAATTTTGTAAGTAAAATTTTTGAGGAAAATTGCATTGAAGAGAACAAAGAGACACAAACAATAAAACCAGAGCTTATGTCATGGAAACAGCAAGAATTAAAGAAAATACATCTCAAGTAGTCAACAACCCAACCTTTAGACATAAGACTGCAAGACAGATAAAAAGGAAGGAAAGAATGATAGAATCATAGAATCATAGAATTAGCCGGGTTGGAAGGGACCTCAGAGATCATCTAGTCCAACCCTTGACCCACCGGAGCAGTTGCTAGACCATGGCACTGAGTGCCACATCCAGTCTTTTTTTAAATGTTTCCAGGGACGGAGAATCTACCACCTCACCGGGCAGTCCATTCCATAGCCTAATCACCCTCTCCGTGAAGAAATTCTTTCTAATATCTAACCTAAACCTCCCCTGGCACAACTTAAGACTGTGTCCTCTTGTCTTGTTGAAGGTCGTCTGTGAAAAGAGTCCAGTTCCCACCTCGCTACAGCCTCCTTTCAGGTAGTTGTAGACAGCAATGAGGTCTCCCCTGAGCCTCCTCTTCTTCAGGCTGAACAGTCCCAGCTCTCTCAGCCTCTCCTCATAGGGCCTGTGCTTGAGTCCCTTCACCAGCCTGGTTGCCCTCCTTTGGACCTGTTCCAGGACCTCTACATCCTTCTTAAACTGAGGGGCCCAGAACTGGACACAGTACTCGAGGTGTGGCCTAACCAGTGCTGAGTACAGGGGCAGAATCACCTCTCTGGACCTGCTGGTGACGCTGTTTTTGATACAGGCCAGGATGCCATTGGCCTTCTTGGCCACCTGGGCACACTGCTGGCTCATGTTCAGTTTCTTGTCGATGCAGACTCCCAGGTCCCTTTCTGCCTGGCTGCTCTCCAGCCACTCTGTGCCCAGCCTGTAGCACTGCATGGGGTTGTTGTGGCCAAAGTGCAGGACCCGGCACTTGGCCTTGTTGAACCTCATCCCGTTGGAATCGGCCCAGCTCTCTAGTCTGTCCAGGTCCCTCTGCAGAGCCCTCCTGCCTTCGAGTTGATCAACACTCCCCCCCAGCTTAGTGTCATCTGCGAATTTGCTGATGATGGACTCAATCCCTTCGTCTAAGTCGTCGATAAAGATATTAAACAGAACTGGGCCCAACACTGATCCCTGGGGGACACCACTAGTGACCGGCCGCCAACTGGATGCAGCCCCGTTCAGCACCACTCTCTGGGCCCGGCCCTCCAGCCAGTTCCTAACCCAGCACAGGGTGCTCCTGTCCAAGCTGTGGGCTGACAGCTTTTTCAGGAGAATGCTATGGGGGACGGTGTCAAAGGCTTTGCTGAAATCCAGGTAGACCACATCCACCGCCTTCCCCTCATCCACCAAACGGGTCACCTGATCATAAAAGGAGATCAGGTTGGTCAGGCAGGACCTGCCCTTCCTAAACCCGTGCTGGCTGGGTCTGATCCCTTGCCCATCCTGCAGGTGCTGTGTGATTGCACTGAGGATGATCTGCTCCATAACCCTGCCAGGCACTGAGGTCAGGCTGACGGGCCTGTAGTTTCCCGGGTCCTCCTTCCGGCCCTTTTTGTGGATTGGCGTGACATTCGCCAACTTCCAATCGTCTGGGATGTCCCCCGTGAGCCAGGACTGTTGGTAGATGATAGAGAGAGGCTTGGCGAGCTCTTCTGCCAGCTCCCTCATCACTCTTGGGTGGATCCCATCCGGTCCCATAGACTTGTGGGGGTCCAAGCAGCTCAAGAGGTCACTGACTGTGTCCTTTGATATTACAGGGGGGCTGTTTAGATTTTTATCACCTTCTATAGGCTCCAGAAGCCTGCTGTCAACAGGATAACCTGTCTTTCTGTTGAAAACTGAGGTAAAGAAGGTGTTAAATACCTCAGCCTTTTCCTCATCTTTGATAACTATATTCCCACCCACACACAAGTAAACACACACATGCTGCTGCCACTTATCTTGGCCACAGCCTTCAGCACTAGGTAGAAAACGCTAACTGGATGCCCAGTATGAGCACCTCATCAGTACATTAATGTACTATTAACATAATGGAGCCCCTGCTCTTTGAGAATGCAAGGTGAAATCTTCAAGCACTGTCACTTTAAATAGAAGTTAAGAACTAGTTAACCAATCACATACATGAGTGATCAGAGATAGAGTTATTTTACATATTTCTGCATATAAGAGCAGCACTTGCATTTTGGGACACTGAGCTTGCTTTGTGGAATACCACCTAGCTCCTTTTTTTGTACAGAACAGAATATTAAAGCAAGTATTTTGACTCTGTGTGTGGATTAGCTTTTTGCACACTGGGTGACATGGCTTTTGGGACACACAATCACTTGAGAATTGACTCTGAAGTAAAGTATTCTTACAAAAGTGGGAACAACCTTATTCACTCGGAGGCCAGGAATCAGCTAACAGCACACAGTACAGACAAGCAGCTGATGAGACAAACATCCAGTCCCAAACTGGAAAGCAGAATGCCTCAAACTACAATGGAGACTGTAAAAATACCACATAACATGCAAACATAAGAGAGAAAGTTTCTGTGTTTGCGTCTATAGACATAGAATTCAGAAATAGCTACACTGCACTACCACTGCAATAGCAGAGGAAGTCAGGCCACACCAGGGATGGACAGAATTTATGTTAAAATCAAGTTGATAAAAACAGATTTCTGTCTAGAGGAATATTATTTTCCAAAGTTTTGCTACTTGGCCAAACTTACGTATATTTTCAAGACAATGCAAATAGTATCTTCCTGGAAAAATTTAAGTATCTCCTCTGAATCACAAGGGGAATAGAGCTTTCCAAAGGAAATGATACCTGAATTGGGACCAGGAAAGCTACTGTATTTTCCACTGGCCTCGCTCTCAGAAGAGCTGGGCTATTCTGGCCCCAATTTATAAGAACAAGCTATGGAAAAACCTGCATGCTTCAAATATAAGTTTAAAGAACTAGATGCGAAATCTACAAGTACTCAAGAACAGTGCATTACAAGAGAAAGCATTAGGCTACTTTGTACAGGCTGCCTTATTAAATCCTTCACTTATAGTTATTCCTCTTAATGTAACCTGTTTCTGTGTGCTATGGACTTTTCAGTCAACAGGGAACAAGATTGGTAGGAAAGTCAGATTATCACAATGGTAGTTCTGTTACATTCCTATTCCTTTCTTTTAGCATCTATAAAGTCTTAGTGACTTTCCAGACACAAAAGTACACACCAACAGTGAATAACCTACACCTTTACTAACCATTGCACCACTTTTGTTTGAATTTGGAGACACAACAAAGCAATATCCCTACATGTTCCATTTAGTAGAGATGATTTTTAAGTTTAAAATCAAGGTTAAATAAACTTGTAATATTTTCCCTAAGTACTGACTGAATCAGTTAAGCTAGCTCAATTAAGTTGAAGGATACTGCCTTCAAAAGTAAAACAAATAATTAGAATTCAATTAGTTTGAAAATTATTATGGGAGAGCTACAAAGTGTACTGCCACAGCAGCACTCCAAGTCACTCAGGAGAAATACTCCCACTCTGAAACTTTCTTTTCCTTTCTACAAGATCAAAAAGCCCTAAGTGAGCATTAATTCAGCAATTACATCCACTAGCATTAAATGTCAAAACACATCTGAAATCAAAATTAAGACACCGTTCAACTGTATAAATGAAGACAAATCATGGACAGTGCCTGAACAAATTAGACCTATCCCACTTCTGTCAGTCTCATTACCAAGGAAACCTCTGCTCACAATCAGTCCTTCTGCTTCCAGCACCGCCCTACAAATCTTTTCAAGTCCTAGGACCCCATGAATTAGAGGGATGTTAATGGTCGTGGAGTGCAGTGACTGTAACCAGGAGAACAATGGATGGATTAAGCTAAAGTGCAGCGTGAGTGTGCTCATTGATACTTTTGATTTATTCTTTTTATAAAAAGTTAACATGTTGCCTGCATACTGTGTGTCTCATCACAGGCTAATATTTTTGTATTTTATTTCATACCCTGCAGCTGCACATTCCACTGAGGCGCTTGCTATAGTTACTGAAAGAACAAGTTGGAACAGCTCATCAGTGAAAACTCATTTTAAGCTGCTTCTTCAGTGACTTGCTAATTAGGGTTTCTGAGAGTATACAGTAATATTCAAACTCTGAAAGGGATTGGGAACTTGCTGACGGCAAGTGAATATGATGGCTTACGGTTCCCAGGAAAATGTATGTAATGGTAATTTAGTCGGCCAAGAGAAGGAGATGGTTCAAGTTTCCCTGTCCTCTTCCAAGTAGTCACATCTGCCCAACAGGGTGGGAACTGATACAGAGGAGTCTTTGCAAATTAAGAACAGCATTCACAATAAAAGCGAACATAAAGATATATAATCACCGTATAACCATAAATTTATACCGTACAACCCTCCAGCCCCCCAGCGCACACACACTCCATGGAAAGGTGAGGTCCACGCCAGTCCAGGAGTTTAGGAGTTTAACCTGTTTTAAAAACGCCGCCGATTCGCACTCCACACATAGCCACAGCCACACACGCTTCTAGCTCAGAAAATGAAGCCGGGCCGGGCATTCACCGCCTGCCTCTGCTCCCTGCCCGGCGGCAGCGCCCGGGAGCTGCTCACCGAAACTCCCGCGCCGCTCCGCACCGGGCGCAGCCGCCGCCCACGGGGAAACTTTCCCGGAGGGAGCAGGGAGACCGACTCAGAGAGAGCAGGAAAACCGACCAGGAGGGAGCGGGGAGACTCTCCCGGAGGGAGCAGGGCGACGTACCCAGAGCCAGGAGCAGCAGCGGGAGCACGGCGCCGGCAGAGCCCATGGCGCGGTGCGTTGAGGAGGCCAGGCCGGAGCCACTCCCAAACCGCCTTCTTCCCAGCGTAGCACTGAGCACCACCTGCTCCTCGCCGCACCAAAATACCCCTCCTCTTCCTCCTCCCTCCTCTCTGCCCCCACCCATTTCACCCCTCCACGCCCCTGCACGCCGCGGACGCCGAGAGTTCGGAGCTGCTGCGGCCGAGCCGTCCCGTCGGGGCTCGGGGGGGCCGGTCCCGGAGGCCCCCTGCAGCCTCTTTCTGCCTCTGAGCTCTCCCACATTTTCACTACCTTCGTCGCAAGTACCCTGAGACAATGCTTTGGGGGGCTTGGGATGCCTCTTTCTGAGTCAGAAAAATGTAGTATCGTGAGAAAACGTGAGTTTATGTGACTCAGTAGAGCCGCTGATTTCCTTGAGCTGTAAGTTGGACGTTTAATGACATCGAGTCTGCAACTTCTCCTTTAAATTACATTCCTGCAGAATATGCCCTCAGCTATGCAGGACTGCAACAGGATCCAGGAGCCTTGCCACAGAACTGATCCGAAGTTGGCAGTGGTGGTGAGGAAGTTATTACCTGTGCAAAATACTGCCTACATTGACTTAGCGGCCAGGCTGATATCTAGGCGGACAATGTGAATCAAAGCCTTGTAAGAATGAGGAGGTGAGGAATTCCACTTGCAAAGAAGGAAGTGCAAAGTCCAGAGTATCTGTGAGCTGTGCAGCTTTCAGCCTATCTAACCTTGTCAGCACTGTTGGACTACTTTAAGTTCAGAGTATTTGAGAAACATTAATTGCCTTCATTCCACACTTCTGGTCAATATCTAAATGTGTGGTGCTACCTTTTCATATTGGATGCATTCTATTTTGTAACACTGATTTCTGCTGAATAATTTTTGCCTTCTTGGCATTACCAAAAATAATGAAAAAGACAGTTTGCCTGGAAAATTGAATTGGAATTGCTTCCTTCCTTCTCCTTTCTCTGCATCTAGGTCATGGTCCTTTGTATTTGGCACAAACCACAGCTTTTATTTCACAGAATCATTGAATGGCTCGAGTTGGAAGGGACTTAAAAAATCATCTCAGTCCAGCACTCCTGTCATCCAGCCTGGCCTTGAACATCCAGAACTTCTCTGGACAACCTGTTCCAGTGTCTCACCACTCTCACAGTGAAGAATTTCTTCCTAATATATAGTCTAAATCTCCCGTCTTCTACTATAAGTATTCTTTAACTAACCTTTTACTATAACTATATGCCCTTGTAAAAAACCTATATCCAGCTTTCCTGCAGGCCCCCTCCAGGTCCTGAAAGGCTGCTATAAGCTCTTTGCCATAAAAGTAGCACTTTTCAGGAGTGCTATAGAAGTAGCACTTAGATTTCTATTCCTTTTTAACATTCTGAATCTGAATTGCTGTCTAAAATTAAGAGACATGTCAACAGATGGGATTGTCCAGTGGTTATTTATTTGGATACTGACTCTTCATTGACATAACGTAGTTCAAGAAAGCTCACCCAGGAGATTAAGATAATTGATGCAGTCTAACAGGGATCTCTCCCTGTATAACTGTTACTGATTTCTTTCATGAATTTACTCTTTAGGACACACAGATGTGTTACTCATTCTACCACATGAACTCGTGTGTGGGCTCACTGTGAGCACTTCTAAAGGCACCGTCACTTCCGAACTCTGAAAGCCTTAGTCAACCATTTACCAGAAATTACTCATGTTTCTCCCACTGCAGTCCCTGGATCTCCTCTTTGTGATGTCACAGAAGCCCTGCAGACACTTCAAGGTGCAGTTTCTGAAGGAAGAAATGTCAGCTTCAATACCAAGTGTTACCCACTGACCATTATGCAAAGGGTGATCTGGAAAGCGCATTGAATGTGTAAATAGTTGTGTGGCTCTGGGACAGGGAAGAAAATCTGTTCTGCCACAAAGGACACTTAATTAGTGGATGCTAATGAAAAGACAGTAACAAAAACAAACACAGAAATAAACCATAAACCACCAAAAAGACCAACCCACAGCATAAAGGAAAAAAAAAAAATATTTCATTCTTAACAGATAAAATAAAGAATCCGTCTCTGCCCCTCCCTAAAGTGACCTTCACAAAGATGTCTCAGTTTCCTTAGAAACAATGTCTATGATTCAGTTACATAATTCTAATTATAAGTATGCCCTGAAGGTAGGAGACTTTCTTCCTCATCCAGAGATAATGTCGAAAAATACTTTCTCACACACAAAGGCTGTCTCCTAGGCTGTTGCTTCTCAGACCAACGTATGTCTCTATCTAAAATGAATAGGTTATAAGAAACACTATGAGAACTGTATTCTTTAACAATATTCCCTCCTAGGAATACTTCTGTTTTAAATAGATTATCAGGCATTTGGTAACAACCCTCACATATAATCCTGAATTGTATATTGCGTATTATAGAAATCCAGGTTTTTTTATATTGTGCAATATTTTACCCATTTCACCTTTTTAACTGTCTTTAGATATTTTTAAATATTACACTTAATCAGAAAACTTATTCTTTGTTATAGTTCACCTAAACTGATTAAAAAAAATATTCATAGAACAGTTTGGTTAGTGCTTTTTATCTTTGCTCTTCATGTCTTTGTTGTTTAATGATGTGTTTTATAGCACCCTGTTGTGTCTGCTTGTCAGTGATCATAGGGACACTTGCCAAAAAAAAACATATCTGCCTGAGCTGGTTCACAATGTTTCAGGCTTGGTTCTATGCAAATATGGATTACTTGCATGCTAGAAGAAACAATTCTTTTGCCAAGGTCCAGATAAACTCTCTTCTTGGTAAAGATTGTGGGAAGCAAGCAGCTTGATGAATTCTATTACAAAAATGTCACTGCATTTTTTGCATTTTCAAGAGAAATGAAGTGTTGCAGAGGGAAGATACTGAGCAAAGATTTGATTTTTTTTTTTTAATATTTTTAAATATTCTGGTGAATGCATATTTAATAATCAGTTTTATTGTCAGATTTTACAACCTATGTGTGTTTCCGAGTTATTTTTTTTAATATTATGACAAAATGTACAATGAATATTTTTCTCAGAAGAACATTGATTTCCATTTTTTGTCATGAGTGATGGGTGGCTAGAGAGTCAAAGTTTCTGTAGTATACAAAACTTGGGGTTTTTTATGTATTTCTGGGAAGGGCTCTAAAATAAGATGTAATTTGCCCACAGGGAGGCTAAGGTGTAGGGCTCCAGGTCACTCCTTTACTATGATTTGTCTGAAGGTGTTAGGTGGGAGGGTGACGAATCAGTCATTATTTTTGGTAGACATGAGATGTCTGAAACACAAACATTATGTTAAGGGCCACACTGAAGGAAAAAAGAAAATGCTACTAAAAAAAAAACTGTAAAGAGGAAATGCTAAAATTAGCTGTGAGGATATAGTTTAGACATTAGTAAAAATTCAGTTTTTGTATTAAACTGGGAAAGGTCAAAAACACACAAATGAAATTGTAGGAATTATTTACGCAGTAAGTAGAGACAAAAACAGCAGTTCACCGCTGTTTGTGCTGCTACTGTGCAAACCCCACTTCTTTAACACTTTGTGAAATTTTGATTCAATCATCTCAAAATCCTACAGTAGAACTAGAAAATGTTGAGACACAGTGACAAAGGCCTCGCTACAGAACCACAGAATCATGGAATTGTCATGGTTGGGAAAGACCTATGAGATCACCAAGTCCAACCGTCAACCCAGAGAAAAACCACTGTGCCTGCTAAAGCATGTCCTGAAGTGCCACATGTACATGTTTTTTAGATACCTGCAGGGATGGTAATTCCACCACCTCCCTTGGCATCCTGTTCCAGTGTCTGACTACTCTTTCAGTAATGGAATAATACCTAATACCTAGTCTAAGCCTCCTTTTGTGCAATTTCAGGTCATTTGCTCTAGTCCTGTCATTATTTACTTGAAAGAGGAGGACAACTCCCACCTCACTACAACCTCCTTTAAGGTGCTTGTAGAGAGAGATAAGGTCTCCCCTAAACCTGCTCTTCTCCAGACTAAACAACTGCAGTTCCCTCAGCCTCTTTCTCTCACTTGTTCTCTGTACTCTTCACCAGCTTGGTTGTTCTTCTCTGGACTCACTCCAGCAACTCCATGTCCTTGCAGTGAGAGGCCCAGAACTGAACTCAGTACCCTAGGTGCAGCCTCATCAGTGCTGAGTACAGGGGCACAATCACCTCCCTTCTCCTTCTGGCCACACTATTTCTGTTGACCTTGTTGGACACTTGGGCACACTGTTGGATCATAGTCAGCTGGGTGTTCATCATCAGTCCCAGGTTCTTTTCCTCTGTGCAGCTTTCCAGTCACTCTTCCCCAGGCCTGTAGAATCGCATGGGGTTGTTGACTGAAATGCAGGACTCAGCACTTGGGTTTGTTGAATCTCATACTGTTGGCCTTGGACCATCTATCCAAACTGTCCAGGTCCTTCTGCAGAATCTTCCTACCCTCAAGCAGATCAATACTCCCGTCTGACATGGTGTCCTCTGAAAACCTGCTGAGGAAGTACTCAATCCACTCATCTAGATTCTTGATAAATACAATGAACAAGACTGGCCCCAAAACTGAGCCTGGGGGGACACCACTGGTGACAAAGTGGATTTAACTTTGTTGACTACAACTCTGGGCCCAGCCATACAGCCAGTTTTTATCCCAGTGAAGAGTTCACCTGTCTATGCCATGAGCCACCAGCTCCTCAAAGAGAATGCTGTGGGAGATGGTGTCAAAGGCTTTTCTAAAGTGCAGGTAGACAACATCCACAGCCTTTTCCTTGTCCACTAGGTGGGCCACCAGAACGAGATCAGGTTGGTTAAGCAGGACCTGCCTTTCCTTTCCTGAACCCACAAAATTCTGGATGGGCATTGTTCCCTGGCTGTCCTGCACCTGCCTTGTTTATGCAATCAAGATTAACCTCTCCATAATTTTTCCTGGTACTGAGGTCAGGTTGACAGGCCTGTAGTTCCCATGATCCTCCTTCCCACCCTTCTTGTAGAGGGATGTCCCAGTGGCAAACGTCCAGTCATATAGGACCTCCCTTTGATAAATCATGGACAGAGGCTTGGTGAGCTCCTTTGTCAGGCCTCTCAATATTTGCAGGTGGATCCCATCCAGCCCCATAGACTTACAGGTATCCAGATGCTGTAGCTGCTCACTGCAGGAAGCTGCATTAACTGCTTCCTTCTGGATTATGGGAAGTTGTGCTGCTCTCCATTCGTATCTTCCATCTCAGGGGACTGAATAGTAGGTAGAAGGTAGCTAGTCTGACTATTAAAGACAGAAGTAAAGAAGGGATTTGCTATCTCAGCCTTTTCCTCATTCTTGTTGCAGTATTCTCTCCCTCCCATCCAATAAAGGATGTAGATTCTTCTCCCTAGCTCTCTTTTTATTGTTCATGTATTTGTAAAAACATTTTTTAATGTAATTTATGACACTGGCCAGATTGAGCTCCATCTGGGCTTTTGCCTTTCTGCTTTCCTCTCTGTATGTTCTAATAACATCCCTGCATTTATCCTGAGATGCCTGCCCCTTCTTCCAAATGAGGTAAACTCTCCTTTTTTTCCTGAATCCCAGCATAAGCTCCCTTTTCAGCCAGGCTGTTTATCTTTTCCACCATTTCATCTTACAGAACATGGTCCTGTGCCTTTATGATTTCCTTCCTAAAGAGTGTACAGCCTTTCTGGACCCCTTTGCCCTTCAGGACTGCCTTCCAAGGGATTCTCTTAGCCAGTGTCCTGAACAGACTTCCAGAAGTGTCTTCTGTCTTCCAGAAGTCCATGGCGGAAGTTTTGCTGACCCCCTCCCTGCTCCATTTAGGATCAGGAACTTTACAATTTCATGATTGCTAAGATCAAGATAGCTCCTGACTACCACATATCCCACCAGTCCTTCCCTATTTATGAACAGGCACCTTTCCTGCTGGGCTTATTCACCAGCTGTGTCAGGAAGTTATCTTTCATATACCCAGGGAACCTCCTAGCCTGTCTCCTCTCTATTTAGTATTTCCAGCAGATTTCTAGTAGGTTGAAGTCTCCCACCAGAACAAGGGCAAGCAATTATGGGACTTCTTCCAGCCACTTGTAGAATGTTATGTCTGCCTCCTCATCCTGGTTGTGCTACCTATAACAGAAGCCCAACAGGATATCCTCCTTATTTGCCTTCCTCTTCATCCTTATCAGTGAACACTTGACCATATCATCACTATCATTGAGCTTTATACAATCTGCCCCACTGCCTCTCTTTCCCACTACCTTCCTTTCCTTGTCTGTCCCTTCTGAAGAGCATTCCAGTCATGAGAGTCATCCCAACATGTTTCTGTAACAGTAACTAAGTTATAGCTCTCCTGCTGCACAATGGCATCCAGCTCCTACTGGTTGTTGCCCATGCTGCATGCACTGGTGTAGATGCACCTGAACTGGGCTAGTGATTTCATCCTCAACATTAGCATTTCACCCTTAGGCTCATCTCTTGTGGGCCTGGTTTTATCTCCTTCCTTCTTCAAACCTCGTGTAACACCCTCTTGATGAGCCCTGCCAACTCATGGCCAGGAGTACTATTCCCCCCCATGTGAATAGTTCTGATCTATCTTTAGCTAGCAGGCCCTGTGTTGTGTAAACACCCCAGTATAAAGACTAATTAAGTAAATTAGAGCTCACTGTTCTGGAAAAGAGTTTCTTTTAAAAGGAATAAGTAAATACATTCTAGAAGAGGCATGGGCCATTCTTACAGGATCAGTTGTATTCTGTCTTTCATGTTATATGGAGGAGGCATGTCTGATGAAGCTACCATGCAGCAAGATCAGCACAAACAGAAGACAATTCTTCTCCTAGATGACAGTGCTGTAGGGAGGCAGATATTTAAAGTTAACCTGGGTTCCCAGACAGGGTCAGGGAATAGAGTTACAACAAGGTTTGCTAACCAAATGGAACTTTTCAAGCCTAAGAAGACCTTGAACTGCAAAAAGGCTGGAGAGGAGAAGGCTGCCTATGAGTAGCTGGTCAACTGCATGCCTTGGTCATGCTTTTCACACATTATCTTCTTTAGCTGATGTACTTCGTACTACATAAACCTTTTGACCCAATATTGGTTCTTTTATGTTTTTCTGCTATTTTCTGCAATTTAGTTTTCTATTCGGTTGATTTAATTATAATGAATAATCAGCAAGACTGATTTCTTGGTATATATAAAGATTGTTTATATGAGGCCATTATTTAGCTCATTCTATTGTTTAATTCCATTTAAGCCATTATTGAGAATAAAATGGATGACCTGACTTTAATAGATTTCTGTAGTCTTACTATTATACTATTAACAAGATTGTTTCTTGTCCCTGCTGGGAAGCAGCATAGAGGGCAGAATATTAGGGACAAATGAAAATTATCTTGTAATATTGTTTCCTCTGAAAGCCTCTGCATGCAGAGGGGTGGATATTTGATTCAGGCAGCAATATGCCCCCTGCAGAGGGTTCAGAAATACCTGCACTGTGGAATTAAAGGGAAAAGCTGTTGTATAGTTCAGGAGGACTGCTGTGTGAGACATCTGAAGTAACGTGTGATGTGTATGGTAATATGTAAAGGGTTATGTTGAGCTCCCTCCCCAGAGACACACACATGCACACCCTGTAGGAGGCAAACTGAGTCTCAAGGTTAATGGCCTATTCCTGAGTTTAGTGTTCACATCTGAAAAGCCACAAAGTGCAGCAGGACCATGTTACATACTCTTTCTGTCTCACTCTTTGGCTGTGCTTTTTAACCAAAGTCAATCAGGACTCAGTCTCTCCTTTTTCAGCCTGTGCATTCTCAATTCCAGCCTTTGTGGTGGTTCTAGCACTTGGATAACAGTGAAAGAAGGCAGTCAGGAATTGATGTGGCTGAAAACTGACGTCTGCACACACATCTGACATCTACACAACTGACATCTACACAGACACAAAATAAAGTACAGATGGGTTAAAAAAGCAGATAAAAGGCACAGATTGGTTAAAATCTGTTCAGTTGCCTTCTTTACTTCTCTGTGCTTCCCAAACACTCTTAGAAACATCCAAATCCATTCTGGGGAACATTTTACTTTTCATGATGATCATGAGTGACCTACTTTGCTACACAAGCCATCCCAGAGTTAAAATTTTAAATCAAGTAACTCAAGTTTTCCAAAAAAACTCTTAAAAATTAATAGAAAAAGTCTAATAGAGGTGACAAAGACTCAACATAGACCATGGCAAAATATCTGAAAGCCCACCTGGGCCAGCATGCACTTAATTCTAAATCACTTAATATGAACCTTGGAGGGACTAAGTGGTATTATATATTGAAAAATTTACAATTTGTGGAGAAGATGCAGTAGAACATGGGTAGTTTGATGTAAGTAGCTTTTTCACTACAAGAAAAGTCAAGTATGCCAGTGTTGTAATCTGAAGAGCAGTCCTGCAAGAACAATACTAATGTCTTTAAAGTGAGTATCTCTTCTGAAAAAGTAAATATGAAATTGATACTCAAGAGGTCAAAGTAAAACCTTCAAAAGGCATATAGCATAGGTGTCATATCCTCAGCAATAGCTGCATCATTCTCTACTTCTGTTCCAATGTCCAACCTGCACACAATTATATGTTAAAAATGCTGGTTTGACTGAATTGTGTCCTACCTAACAAAATATGTGTTTATTTTTACCAATGTTTTGCTTGTGCCTGTCATGTGGCAATTATATGAGTGGGAAATAAAGTAGCCAGTGAATAAATATTCCCATTCACGTGTGATTCCTGAAAGTGAGGCCATATATGGGAGGCTGCTAATGCAGCCTACATGATTTCATACTCTCTAGGATAACTGGTGTGCTACCCAGCACCTTCTACCCATTTACCAAAGCATTAACCTTGATGCAGTTCCAGTAACCACTTGAACTAAAAAAAAAATTGTGTGTATCTTAAAAATATTTCTCAGATAAAAGTTGTAAGTACATGATGAAATGATGAGAACCTCTGTCTCATCAGAATATGCCTTTATTTATATTTTTTAATATTTCTGTTTTGAAAGCATGTAGATGTTTTGTGGAATAAAGACATACTCATTCTGCCTTTTTTTTTTTCTGTCACAAGAAGCTTCTCAGTAGTATGGTAGGCATTATTTAGCCTAGACTTTTAAGGGCCATATGTAATACTAAATCAGATACATGAAACGTTGCCGTAAGTATTGACTTCTAGTACCAAATCAAGCTGAGTCGTAACGGGGGAGTCGAATTTCAGCAGGGACACCTCTGAAAGTGAATAGCGTGTGCAAAGGGGATGGACAAAGGGTGTCAAGACAACGTGCTCTCTAGCTCTAAATGTGCAGTCTTCTTTGAATAATTGTGCTGCTTCTCCCATTTCTTTGAAAATATCTAGGACGTGCAACATTCAATATGCCCTTGAGGAATCTCTGTCCTTTCTGAGAAGACTTACAACACTGAGAAAAGGAGAAGGGCAAGTATATGAGAGGGGAAAAACTGTACAGGACCTCTATGCCCCACTGTAATAGCATCAGAAGAAAAATCTGCCTGACGGTCTTTTACTCACCCTCTTTTTGCCTGAAAGAGCAAAGTCCTGTATCTCTGGGGTGTCAGTGCTCAGTCTTTGTAATTAAAACATGGTTCCATTAAATTGTAATTAAAACATGCATGTGGCCTGCCCTAGGTTATGCTGCGTTGCCAGGGGGGTTGGACTAGATGATCCCTAGAGGTACCTTCCAACCCCTAACATTTTATGATTTTATGATTCTATGATATGACTTTATCATCTATTCCTGTAAACAGAATCAAATTGTGCTGTCTAAGTTGTTGTATCAGACAGTTGTTACTAAAACTGTATCAGGGCTTTAATCTTTATGAGTCTTAATTATTTCAGGGCTCAAATTGCACTTCATGCATGAATTTCTATTGCCTTTCAACTTTGAAGTGTTAAGGTTACTTCTCATAAATGCAGTGAATTATATTCCAGTTTTGTGCGAATGACATATAATATCACACTTCTTTCTGTAAGAAGCTGATTCTAGTTCTTATATAATTCCATGGAAAAGCAATCTAAACCAACCACAAATAGAATTGGCTTTTTTCGCCTGATTTTCATTGAAATACACCAATGGATAATGTCCAGCAGACTCTTATGATCAGATATATACAGAGTAGGACATTTGGTAAGCACACCCCTGTGACTAGACAGGATGTTGCTATTAGGGAATTGTGATTCACTATTGAAGTAGTCTCTGATGAGATAATAGTTAAGTAATTACACGGTCTGTAATGTTTTCTAAAAGTTAACTGTGATATAAATGATGCAGTCATTGTCTTCTAGAAAATTTTGATACAAATATTTACTAAGCATTAAGAAATATGATGTGAATAATTTACAACTATTCAGGAAAACAGACTATTTGGGTCTGTAAGTTGTAAAGAGAGATCTCTGGACAGGAAAAACAGATGAATGAGTGTGTCTGCAATTTTTGCGTACATCATATAATGAAAACAAGAACTTACATGGCCTTCTGCAAAGCTTCAAATGTGACTATATAAGTAAAGGACCTATACAATTAATAACAATGTGTTTCTGGCAGCTTGACCACATTAAAGCTTTTCTTGATGTTGTGCTGTGCAAGAACATTTGTTTCTATAATAGCTTTCTATTGACAGGTAGATGGATTTTGTTTCAGGTACTGAGATGCCTTTATGTAACAGAATCGCAGAATTATTAGAGCTGGAAGGGAACTCTAGCAATCACCTAGTCCAATTCACCCCCTAAGGCAGGATCACCTGGAGCACATTTCACAGGAATGCATCCAGGTGGGTTTTGAATACCTTCAGAGAAGGGGATTCCACAACCTCCCTGGGCAGCCTGTTCCAGTGCCTTGTCACCCTCAGAGTAAAAAAGGTTTTTTTTATTTTTAAATGGAACTTCCTGTGTTTCACCTTGTGCCTGTTGCCCCTCATCCTGTCACTGGGAACTACAGAGAAGAATTTGGCTCCATCTTCTTTGCTCCCATCATTCAGTTCCATGTAGATATTAACAAGGTCTCCCCTCAGCCTTCTCTTCTCTTCTCTTCTCTTCTCTTCTCTTCTCTTCTCTTCTCTTCTCTTCTCTTCTCTTCTCTTCCTCTTCTCTTCTCTTCTCTTCTCTTCTCTTCTCTCTTCTCTTCTCTTCTTCTCTCCTCTTTTCTCTTCTTCTCTTCTCTTTCTTCTTCTCTCTCTCTTCTCTTCTCTTCTCTTCTCTTCTCTTCTCTTCTCTTCTCTTCTCTTCTCTTCTCTTCTCTTCTCTCTTCTCTTTCTCTTCTCTTCTCTTCTCTTCCTCTTCTCTTCTCTTCTCTTCTCTTCTCTTCTCTTCTCTTCTCTTCTCTTCTCTTCTCTTCTCTTCTCTTCTGTCATCTTTGTTGACTCCCCCAGTCATTGTTGCCCTCTGCTGGAATTTCTCCAGTAGTTCCCCGTCTCTGGATGCAGTATTCTAACTCTGGCCTCAGATGGCAGAGTAGAGGGAGAGGATGACCTCCCTCACCCTCCTGGCCACACTTTCTTAGTGTGTCCTAGGATTCCCTTGGCCTTCCTGGCAGCAAGGGCATGCTGCTGGCTCACGGATAATTTACTACCTATCAGGAGCCCCAGATCCTTCTCCTCCAAACTGTGTTCCAGCAGGTACACCCCTAACCTACCTGTATTGCTGCTTGGGGTTCTTCCTCCCTAGGTGCAGAACCATGTACCTATTCTTTTTAAACCTTATCAGATTCTTCTTTGCCCAGCTCTCCAGCCTGTCCAGCTCACATTGGATGGCAGCACAGACCCCTGGAATGTCAGCCAACTCTCCCAGCTTTGTATCATCAGTGAACTTGCTGAGGACATACTCTTCCCTTGCCCAGGTCGCTGATGAACACGTTGAACAAGTATTGAATCCTGGGGAACAGCATTGGCTACAGACCTCAAACTTTACCCTGCTCCATTGATACCACCCTCTGAGTTCTTTCACACAACCAGCTCTCAACCCACCTCACTGTGCACTCATTCAGTCCACACTTCTTGAGTTTCCAAATGAGGAATCAAAAGCTTTTCTGAGGCCAAGGTAGATAACATCCTTGGCTCTCCCCTCATCTAGCCAGCCAGTAATGACATCATAGAAGGCAATCAATTTGGTCAAGCATGATTTCTTTTGACTAAATCCATGCTGACTTTTCCCAGTGATATTATTTGCTTTTGTGATGATGTCGAGAATTATTTTTTCCAACATCTTACCAGGGACAGAGATGACATTAACCGGCCTGTCATTCCCTGGGTCATCCTTTTTTCTCTTTTTGAAGAATGAAGTGACATTAGCCCTCCTCCAGTTCTCAGGCACCTCTCGTATTATTCTTATGTCAATGAAATGCAAACAAACTACAAAGAAGGCTCAATAGACTTTTTTTTTTTTACTTTTTTTTTTTTTAATCAATAAAACACTTGTCATAATTTTACAGGAAAAATAAAATGCTGTATAGAAAGTTGTGATTTTCTTAAAAAGAATGCAAATTCCCTCTTGTTCCTGCTAAGGGCTGTAATTAACAGTGGCACATTCTGGTTCTCTTGCTCTGCTTTTATTTTTGAATGGGATCATAATTTATATAATTGTTAACTCAAGAAATTAAAACAATTAGACTAAGTGGAACACAATAGTGGAGTGTGACCCTAAGTCCAGCCTCACAGTGCCAAGTGAGATGAAAACCTTTGGTTGTGGTTGAAAGTGGATTCCCTTGGCTCAAGTTTGGCAACAGAGGAAAACCATCTTAAAATAACAGCACAGGTAAGTATTAAAGGGCTCAGATAAGGGGTCTGGATAGGTGAGTTCTGTCTGCAGCAAGGGTTTGCAGTATGGCCTAAGGTGACACCACACAAGTACAGGAACAAAAGCAGCAGCTCTAATGTAGATGCTGTTTTCTAAGTCTTCTAAAATTGCATGTGGGACTGTCAGCTTCTAGAATAGCCTCACACTGAAGCAGGAGTGATGGTTTAAAGCTCTTGCTCCTTTCTGGAGAAGTTCTACACTACAGAAATGTAGCTTGTCCATTCCCTCTAAGATTAACCACCTTCAGTGCTGGAGTTAGGAACTGAGCTGGGCCAAACTCCCTCCATTGCATAAGACCTGGTTCATTAAAAAATGTTCAGTTTGTTAGTTATTTGATAACAGCTTATCATATTAAAACCCTGTTGTGCCTTTTTACAGGAACAAAACAGATTACATGCTGTTCTGATATTTTTTGTGCCTAAAAAATTTCAGTGAGATGTTCCTGGTGTTTGCAACATTGCTTTCAGTAGGATTTCCTGTTATATAAAGTGAAAAGCAGTAAATACCGCTCTTGCAGTGCAGTGTGCAAAGGCTCCTATATAATTTTTATAGATAAAAATAATGATTTTATTAAGTTAGCCTATGTAAGAATAATATGCTACAGTAATATCCCCATTAAGTAATTATATTTAAATAGATACTGCAATTGAAAATCTGAAAATAGGACAACTGTGAAAAGGGAGAAAGCATCATGACAAAGAGGAAAGTAGTGTGGTTATATGAAGCTTATTACTGTTTTTACAGTGCAAAGGAAGTCTAAAAAGAATGGAACACTGATCTCAAACATACTTTGCATTGATAAAATACATATGTGTTTTTGCATAGTCTTTATGTAGGGAAATAGACTGTTCTATTGACATATTTAATCAGTTAGGCTGTTGCTTTAAAAGACATGTCATCAGAAAAGTAAAAATCTCTGGCTAACAGCTTATCATAACTAAAACATGAAACACTTAAACAAAAGAAAAGAATGCTGCATAAAAATTATGTTTGGCTTATACAATTTGTGACTAATTTTATGAAGCCAGGAAAAATGACCTCATGGTTAACAAATGGGCTGAATAAGAAATGGACGGAACATGCATTTCCTCTGCTTCCACAGACTTTGTATGTGTGCACAGGTGATTCACAATTCTTTCATAATTCTGTTCCTTCACAAAACCATAACAGGATAACAGCACTGCTACACCTTCACAGAGATACCGTGAGGAAGAACACATTTACAGTTCTGAGGCATTCAGATGCTACAGGAACAAATGTCTTTTAAACCTTTCAAACAAATCAGCAAAATCATACTTTTTCTTAAAATAAAACCTGCATCTCACATGGGATTGAAAATACCTCTGCAAATACTTATCTTCACTGTTCAGCAAATTGATTTTTTCCTTTTTTTTGAGGACTGCTTAACTTTCAGGATGAATGAAGCAGGGATTCCATCCACAAGTCCTCTACATCAGTTTTTTCTTTTGTTTAGGTCTTCCTTCTCTGCTCACAATTCATCTCACACCCCTTTGGTTTGGGCACACTGTTAGGCCTGCAGCCAGCACAGCAAGTCCGCCTGCAGACTTGGTGGCTCTGCCAGGCTCTGCTAAGCACAGCCACCCACAGTGTTCCCACAGAACGCTTTGCCCTCTCCTCTGATTCGTGCTGCTACCTTCAGCAGACTGTTGTTATGAAATAACCATCTTTCCCACAGACACAAGGAGAAATATCAGACTTAATCCTACTTGCTGCATTCACATATATCTCATCCTCTCCCAATAACTAATCTCTCTAATTAAGACTTAATAGAAAGGACTTCAATATTACACATTTCAAACAATAAAGCACCTTCTGGCACACTTAACATGCTGCACTTGCCACAATGTTCCACTCAATCTGTGGTCTCTTCTTAAAGAAAAAAACAGAAAAAAAAGAGGTCTTTTTAACATATATTATTGCTTTTAAAGCAATGCCTATAAAGGCAGTGCAAAGTTAAAACCTTTTTTCATTTCAGTGACATTTGTCAAATTTTCCTGGCTTCCTTGGTGAGGCAAAACTTAATATGACTCCTCAACATTTTCTGATCTATTGGCAATCAATATCAAGTCATCTCATGCTGGGGCAACAAAGCATGCCCACATTTTCTTCTATTAATTTTGTGTGGCTGCAACTTATGCAGGATACTCTCAAGGACTAGACACAACCCAAGAGTCCTTGGGGACCGATCCTTGTGGAAGGAAAACAAGTGCTTTAAAGAAAGAAGGAAACAGAATAGTTTAAGTAGATTGACAGAAATGTTTTGCTATCTAGATTTCAGTGTATTCACGTATAAAATTCTACTCTTTGACACAAAATAAACATTTTAAGTGCTTATTTAGTATGCAAATCCTTCACCACTTTTGAAACATTTAAGTATAAGGATGAGGTGTGATTTATAATACTTAAAAAAGGTTTCCGGTCCTGAGTTTCCATATCTGTGATTCTTTGTTAATTATAATTTTGTTCACTTTAAACTCTTCAAATTAAACAGGTTCACAATAAATTTACAGTGACAGTTTAAGAAAGCACCCCTCTGGTTACTCCAAGATATACAGCAAGAGTCAAACTCTCAGGGTACCTCTAAGCTTTCACTGCATAAAGAAGGACTTTTCAATTTGCAGACACAATTGTGCCCCGGATTATTTGAGTACAGTGTACAATCAGGTGGACTTTAATGTTTTGTGCATACATTTTTAGGCCTGCCAAAAATCTGTTTCAAGTTCAAACAGTTATGTAATTTAATAGATCAATCCTTTATGGTTCATTTGACCATAAAAAAATCTTTCTTGGAAAAGCCTGTATCCAGCTGGAAACTCTAAAACAAGCAGAAAGAGAAGTCCAAGGCATTTCAGTAATTTTCACTCAAGATTCTGCAGGTGCTTCCATCTTCTGAATTGGCATCACATCAGTTACAATACTGTATTTGGTAAATTCTCAATTTTTGCATGTTCTGTTTCACCGGCATACTGGTCTCACAGAACTGACATAAGGAGGAAGTTTTGGAAATTACATTTTTTCCTTTTGAAAAATGTAAGGTGATAAAGAAGACTGGGATTCCTACATAAAAGATGACTTGTTACATAATTTGGAATGAAGAAGGAGTCCACATACATACATATATAAAAATAGGATTACACATTTTCCATATTGAAAAACATCAGAATCTTTAAGCTCAGTCACTCTCCAAAAATGAGTAAAACAGGAAAGTATGCCCTTAAGTATCACAAAATGTAATAAGGCTTTTTATTCTTCCTTTGCATCATTTGTATGCATGAGTGCTTGATTTATTTCTTTTTGTTCTGCTTCTTTTTTATTAATGCACCAGAGTTTAAGAAACATTGTAACCACTGTATGTATAAGTTTTTGAGTTTACAGTGACATTTTTGAGGCAGACCTGAGCAAAAATTTCTGCTTTTTTTTTTTTTTTTCATTTTTGCATTTTCTTCTTTAGTGGTCTCTTGAAAAATCCCGCCTGCATAAAAGAAAAAAGTGACTATGAATTGCTCAAAGCATACAACCAGTATTGGTAGCATTCATGCTCTTAATACTATTTTAACACTTTCAGTACAGCAAAATGTGATTTAATATCCTATCACTGTAACAGACCACTGTTTTTTCCCGGAACAAAAAGGAACATGACATGACAGCAGAGCAAAGAAGTACAGTTAATATATAGAGAGTGGTTGCTGAATCATTGTTATGCTCACATGATGTCAAGGGCTAAAATGTTTATTAATATTTGGTATTCAGCTGAATAGATAAAAAAATATTTTATACTTGGCATTTTTATTTTCCTAGGAGATTATAAATATTGAATTTCATAAACTAACTTTCCGACAGAAGTATGAACTAATATTGAGGTCAGAGAAGAGTGCCCACTTGTGGCAATACTTAAACCACAGGCACAGTGTCTCTTGCACAAAGAGAAAAACTGATTATCAAAGGACACAATAATATAACATCTTTAAAAAACCCTTAATAGCACCAAAAAGGTTTTTTAACTTTTATTTTCAAAGCATACTGACAACACAGACTTCAACTGGTTAGAATGCACATTACATATCACAAAAAGTGTTATTAGTTATTTTGTCATTTCTACAAGATTTCACTTATTAGATAATGCTAATGTCTGTGGGGTACTCATTATCAGATGGGTACAACAGAGAATTTAAGCATATTCATTTGTTTTCATGAAGACAAGAACATGCAACTTACCTTCCACAAAGCAAATATAAGCAGAGCAAGAATCAAGAGTCCAGCAAAGATACTCAGGAGAATAACCCATAATGGAACTGTACCTGGTGGGAATTCTTTGGAAATCTTAATCATAGTCTGCAAAGTGTTCAGAAAGTACATATCAAATAACATGTCTAAAATATTAACAAGGCAGAGTGACTTGCATCAGTATGCAGTAATTTTCCAAGGTACCTCTTCATTGTAAATATCGGAATTCATAGGAGGAAATAGAATAAATAATCTCCAACACAAAACCTTATATTTACATATTATCTAGCAATTTTAAAGCCCATTAATTTTGTGAGTGTTGGCCCTGGTGTAAGTCAGTAGACATTTTTTTTAAGGCTAGAATACCAAAATCATCATGTGTGTATTAGGCAATTTCTTTAGTATATTCTTCATCATTCACCTCTTAAAGATGGCAGTGATTAACAAGGTTCTAAACCACTTCTAAACCTTTAAATCATTGTAAAAGGTTGTGCCGATAATAACTTGATTTTAAAACAGGGATATCTTGTGCAAACAAACTAAAATAAAGAATATTAACATTTAAATAAACTTGACCACATAGTATTTTCAGTTATTTTCAGTATTATTCAGTTATTTTAACTTAGGAATGTATTAGAGATACAAATTTATTGTTCAAAAAAGCATTGAATAGCAGAACACTAAACATTTGACTTGAAATTATGTCTTAGGGTTATTTCTGAAATTTTCCGGTTTGTAAAGGCAGCTGTCATTAAAGGCAGCAATGTCATTATTGCTGTCTGCAATTCTCTCATCTGTATTTTTGCTCCTGCATTTACTGTTAATCTAGAGAAAGAAATGTCTGGATTAAGTACTAGCCAATAGCTGAATTGTGATATCTGTATTTCCAAAAATATTTTGCAAAAGATGTAATTCACACTGGATACTCCTTTGCTCTAAATCTAGGGGGAACTGACAATAATGACACACAATAAAACTTTCACCTAAAAATATACATTGTAATAAGTAAGGCCCTGCATGTACAAAACAGGAAAGCACTGCATTAACCACTACATCTAGGAAGAAAGAGTATTTGAGGAAAAAGTAACAAATCTAGCAAAATTAAAGGCATTGCTATTTACACCTGACACCACTACTATAAAATGATATACTTGCTTATCTAAGAAAATGGCAGGGAACTTGGAAATAAAAAAGACCCTGTTTGAAACATATATCCTGTGTAATGAAGTGAAAAGAAATAATAAAGAAATACTAAAGAAAATATAATGCCTAGAGTAAGATCACTTCTAAATGATCCACAACTTTTCAGATCCTTAAGATCACTTCTAAATGACCCACAACAACTTTTCAGATCCTATTGATTCCATAAAAGAATATTAATTGTGCTTCTAATTTTCATAGACTCAGGCAGCCTTTATACTGCTGCAGGCAGAAATATTTCAGGTATTACCTTTTCTTATCCAAGTACATTGGTGGGTAATGGGATTTTGGTATCATCACCTGACTAATACTGACATTTCTACTGCAATATGAAATAGCTTACTTTTATTTAGGATATGATAATGAGTTACTAAAGGTAACAGTTGGTTCCCTGGAATGAAAATGAATGATTCAGTAGCAAAATAAATCCTGTGAAGTGTTAACCTAGGAATTATCATGTTCATACCTCCAGTTTTTGATGGTCATTTCTCAAAATCAGTGATGAGTTCTCACTCCTAAGTAGTGCTTTCACAACAAGGGTTAAGCTGTGAATACTTGCCTGAAAGAAGAGAGAAATGGGTACGTTTTATCATTAGGTATTGAAGTATAAAGCTTTGTAGAAATGAGAAGGGTTGGAAGACAACAATGCTAAAATATTGGAAGATGCTGAAAGATGTGGGAGTCATTGAAGCTGCTCATGAATATCACCCTCATCACACACAGGAATGCAGCTTTGGAAGAGTATAGAGCAGAGATTTCAAAGAAATATTAATTAGTCCAACAATTAGTCCAGAATATTAATATGACCACAGAGACATGTTTGGACTTTCAAAAATTCTGCTAAATCACTCCTACTGTCCTGTCATTTTCAAGATCAAAACCAGACATAAACAAGTAACTCAGCATCAGAAATTTATCAGCTGAGCAAAATGGATCACAGCTTAGTGAAACCATCAGACAATACAAAGGTATTCTTTCAGGTTGACTCTCCTCTGCTCTATTTAATGAAAAAATCCTTTCCAGTGAATCTTTAAAACCTCATTAAAAATTATATGCTTCTCTGTAGCCCTCCTTACATCTGCTGAAATAGAATTTATAGATGCATAAGTAACTATAAAAAAAAAATAAGACGATAAATACAAATTAAGTAAGAGGTGCCTTACCATGCTTTTAAATTCCTTCCAAGTTCTTACTTAGCAGGAGTAAGTATCTTTAAGTAGTAAGAGTAAGGCTACTTTAAGTATCCCTGAAGTCCTTTAAGGATAGTAAAAACTTAGTTTTGAGGAAATTTTAAAATAGAAAGAGATGTTATTTCAAATACTAGAAGATGTCAGAGACTTAAGAGTTGAAGGAAATAGTTTTAATATACATTATAAATATTTCATGAAGTTTCTCAAACCCAAGAGTATTCTGAATACAAATGGAATGTACTTACTTTTATGATGGTAGGTTTCCACACTCTTAGTGAAACATTCACTTGATATACATCAGATGGGACCAGGGCACAGTTTATGGATGCACAGCTGTATGTATCACAGTCCTGTTTAAAAGGTACCGGAATGAATTAATAAGAAGAGTCTTGTTCTATAAAAGCATGTAAACTACTACAAATACTAATCATAGCTTTGCTGACAACAATTCTAGACTGGGGCTTTTTATGTAAAAATTATATTGCATTATACAAAATGAGCTGAGATATTCATGCTGTAGTAGAATAGACTCAGTTTTTGCAGGCTCAGTCAGCCTTGAGCCCCTGTTATTACAGGTAGACTGCAAAAGGCCTCAACAAAACTCCTGAAGGAGGCATAGCCTGTAACAGCAAGTACTTTTTCTGCCAACACAGCTATAGCTTCTCTGCAGTGTTTCCTGATCCATTCAAACCCTTTTAAGCAGGGCAGGATGGGTGTGTGAACATTTAAGTATCTCTACTTCTCAGTATTGCTAGATGGGAGAGCAGTGGAATTACCTTCAACACTTTGGAAACATTTGTTTAGCCTAGACCTTTATCACTTATGTCAAGGACTATAATAAGCAGGGCAAATACTCTTCTCATGGTTTTATTTGCAAAAACTCAACTTGTATCTCTATGTGGAGGAGGTAGCAAGACAGTTTTGCCCCTGGCATGACAACATAACTACTGCAGCAAAACTGCTTTGGAATTCTTCCATCTAAATGTGGGACACTAATCCTTTCCATATAGGATCATCAATTACATTTCTACCACTTGCAGAAAAAATCTGTCAGACCAGAGTGCTAGCATTTAGAAGTATATTCAGCTGGATCTCTAAAAGGGCCTTTGAAATATTACTCTTCATTAATTACAGAGGAGATACAGAAAGGGAAGATTTATTCAGCTGTTAAATGTGCTACTGTTATTTACATATGTGCCAAATTAAAAAAAACAAAGCAATAAACCCCCCAAATTCATTCCCACATACACGGTTATATAGAAATAAAAATATAGATAGCTTATATAATGATTGTTCTTCAGGCTACTAAACAAAGTGGGTTTCCATAGCATACAGTTTCAGAGACACTTTTACATATTAATTGCAGAAGTACTTAGCTCAAAGAGCCAGGTTAATATCAGGGATGAATATACATATTCTATGTATGCTTACCATAATTGTATCCTTTGTAGGTTCTCTTATTTTTGTCAACACAAATGGTTTCCCAGTGCTGATCTTGAAAGGATCTACAGGGTAACTGCTTTGGCAGATGGCATTCTGTTAGTAGAAATACAAGTATTACTCTTATCTGAATATCCAATCTATCATAAAAAATGCCCCAGAAACAAGCCAGCATTAAAAATCCTGCATATTACAAAAGTGCAGAATGTGAAATTCAGATAACGTAAGTATAGAAGCATCATTATTCAAACAACAAATGAGCTTTTCATGAGCTCATTTAAAGTAAATTCTATCCAGCTACTTAAACATCCATAGAGGCAAACAAGAGCTTTATGCAAGATGATTACTCTGTGAACCAGCCAGTTTGCTACTAAAGGAGATACAGAGCTTTTGCACATGAATCCACAGAGGTTCTTCACTTCCAAGCAGACAGGAAGGTTTAGTGTGGGATTCGGGACCCCTTGTTGCTGTGCCCAGGAAGGGAGACTGAGTGCTGGAGTACTTCTAGACCTTGAAGTAGGATGTAATCCCATTTTGCAGTTTCTTATAACAAACATTTCAGATTTAAATTAATCATAAAAATTCAAATTTCTAGCTTACTTGGGAATGTGACAATGCAGTAAGATAGAGAAGAGTGTTCTTGGCTGCTGTTATATTGGGGAATAAGATCTTCAGTGTGAGGTTTGGCATTGGGAAGTGTTCACCTTTTTCAATCTACAAAAAAAAAAATAAATTAATTAGTAGTTTCTTTATTGTATTGGTATTTTATAGTGATTGTTTCCTTTCCTGTGTTTTTCTTTTCTTCTGTATTTTTTTAACATTTCATTCAGTTATACAAAAAGTAGAATTATGAATTCTTGCCTTTTGAAATATTTTGAAATGAGATTAATAATGTATTTCGTGTGTTTAAAGATTACTGGACTTGAAATTTTAGAATATAAAAGTAGTTGAGTAAAACACTGTAGATGGACTAAAAAATAGAAAAAAAAAACCTTTGCCAATGCTATTTAGTGAAAACAGAAGTTACAGCTAGAAGGCTAGAAGCTGATTCAGAGACTTGTGTCCTTTGTATATTGGGTCTTTGTCAGCTTTGGATTTGGCACTGGAAACAAAGATGATCTCAAGATAACTGAATTCAGACCTACTGCAACTTGAGGCTGGACTTCTAGTCCATTAAATAATTTTCCCAAATTAATTTAGGTTGCAGTATTCATTTCATTAGGAATAAAATATTCTTGAAGCATGGCATTTGTATTTTTCATACTGACTGGATTTTGTAAGTATCTGTTCTAAACTTCAATGAACGTAGGTAAAATTCTCATTTACCAGGACATGCTCTCTATCTCCTTCTGAGATCAACAGCTCTAAACCTGATCAGACTCCTCTGCAGGGGTGGACCACCCTGAGAACCTTTGACTCACCTTATTCTGAAGCAGGCAAGAAAAAGGTGTTAAACACAAAATACCCAATGTTGAAGGTTTAACATAGTGAATAACTGCTATTTAAATAATAGGCTGTAACATCAAGTAGTTCAAACAAATTGGAAAAAAAATGAAGCCAGTGCCTATATCATACAATTTTAATTGTTTCTTACCCTATAATGTAGAGTAACTTCATCTCCAATCTGCTCAGTTGTGTTAATAGCACTAGGAACTGTATCATTTGGTGAAATTATAATGTGGTGTTCTTTGAAAACACTGTGGATAAAAAACCAAACCAAATAAAAAAAAAAACCAAAACACAAAACCTCCAATAAACACATGGAATTCATGAAACTAGCAGTTAATAATATAGGAATTTTGATTATTTCATGAATCCTACAGAACTAGGTCTTGCAATTAAGAGTGTACTGCTACTTCCACTGATGTTCAACTTATCCATTCTCTGTGCCGTACTTGTTTTCATGAGTATATGTTCAATGTTTTATTCAGTTAAAGCTACAAACTGATCAAATACTTTTCCCAAAAATAATATATCAGGGATTGGTTTTATTTGTTGTATTTAGCTGTAGATTTATCTTGGATATTTATACATGAAAAAGGCAGAGTCCTATAAAAGACAGAACCAAGTAAAACAGAAAAAACCCACCATGTTCTAAATTCAGCCTTATTCTTTATGAGACAAAAAAAAAAAAAAAAAAACAAAGCTGGATTTGGAACATGAAATGCCTCCAAAATTGATTTGATTTGATTATTTACACCTGCACACCACTCAAAGTAGTCTACTGGTAATAGAGTATTTTTCAGGGGTGGAATTTAAAGTCCTAGCTATTTCTGAAAATAAAGTATACTACCAGACCTGTATTCAAGTGTGTGTTAGAACTGAAAAAAAAAAATCTCATGAGAATCTAAAATTATAGGTTATTTTTTGAGGCTGAAAAACAAACACTACACCATAAAATATTGTAGTTATACAAACTAATGGTCATCAGGAAACTGGAAGCATTTGCTTTCCTATGTACCTGAAATACTTTTGAATAAATAGAGCAAAGTACAAGAAACAACAAAAGCTGCTGTTGTACTTGCAAACTGCAGATCAAATTTAAATAGATAAAATGGAGATGCAGCAAGATAGGGACAGTAATTACTCCATTTCATGTAATTGCTCTTTTCAATGTACTTCCTGTTCATGAACCTAGAAACTGTCATCTCTAGATCCTGAGCAAAGCTCATCAACAAAGCAACACTATAATCTCTTTGAACACCTGCTCTTTTACCATGCTAGTATATGAAAGTCCAGAGAAGCATCGATACCTTACAAATATTAATCCTACTTCATATTTTACTGGAATTGTAACATGTCCTCTGTTGTCACTCAAGGTCTCAGGTGGTTCTTCACTGTCACTAAAATAAAATAACATATACCACTCAGATAAGACTGTGCAGACACAAAATGACTACTCAGTGGGAAAAGATCTTGAAAACCTGAAGTATCTACAGCCCTGGGCATCAGAACAAACTATTAACTTCCAGTTGGTTACTATCTCTGAAAATTAAATTAAAAACATTGTTTCCAGTATCTAAAAGATGAAGTCCTGCCCCAGTCCCAAGCTCAGAGATGTGTTTTTGTTAAAACTGCAGACTGCAGTTAACTGAGTGAAAATGGACCAAGGGCCACTACTGTCGTGCTGTCCCTGGATTTTACAGGGAAAGCAAACACTGAGGCCAAATGCGTTCCTTCATTAGAGACAACTTCTGCAATGCTCTTGCTCTTCGAAGGCCAGACATTTTTTGCTTAGCATAAAATGTGATTCTGTAAGAGAATAAACATTTTTCTGAAGGTAAAACTACTGGAAATTATGACTCATTTGTGACTCTAGAAGTCTAGAGATAAACAGCTATTTATTTAGTCCACTCAGTCCACTTCTGGACTGATTCACATCTGTAAAGCTGCCAGCTCTACAGATTGTTCAGCCTTCTAAGTTCAGAAAATTTGTCCTTGTTTTACTATGTAACACAAAGCTGTAGAGCATTCTAAGGGAAAAAAAAATCGCAAACAAGTAATGATTGCAACTGACCTTGTTGCATATACATGAATTGTGGCATTTTCCAGGAGATATGATGCATTGAATTGGAATGATATTTTGAAGGAAATCTGTTTGGAGAAATACATTAATAATTTAAAATTAAAGAAATAAATAAAAGAAAAGAAGACATAAAAGCCCCTGAATAACATTTTATCTGGTTTTAAAAGAGAAAAATTTTTGCTACATTTATCTATGGAGCTTTTATTCACATTTTAACACTTTTTTTTCTGAATTAACACACTTTTTTATATTTGTTTCAACCAATAATTTTCCACATTGAGAAGACTCAGAAAAAATTATTACATAGTATATTAGAAATAAATAGTGAAGTAATTCGTAATAGAACCCAACTGTACTTGTCAACTTCTAGTGAGAAAGAAATAAAGCCTAAGTCTTAGCAATTAAAATCTGTCTATAGAAGACAGCTGGAATCTCAATATATAGTAAACCACCTAAAATACAAAATAGAAATTTTTACCATGTAAATAAATAACTACAGAGTGTCACAAAAATTCACTACTCATTATAACATGGCATATGAATCACAATCTGGCACTGCATAAATTGGGAACACTGCCTTAAACATGAGGGTAATTTCACATGAAGCAAAAGTTTTACTATGTGTTTACTTTGCAGGATTTACTTTCCAGACCTTTATTTTTCCTACTTGTACAAGTCTTTATTACAAAGTGACCTAAACAAAGTGATCTTAGATATTTTTTCATATGAAAATTATAAAAATTTAAAAAAGAATGTCAGAAAAAGGCTTTAAAAAAGAATGTGCTGGGGATGCTTATCAGTAAATCCAAGATTAATTAATTTCTGAATGCAAAGGAGAGTATGAAATTTCTAAATTTAGGGATCTACTACTACAGACAAACTAACAATAAAAGCATGAAATCAAAATGTGAAAAATACGGTAAAGTTGGGAATGGAGAACTGTAGACACTTGCATTGGGTAGTATGCTTATTTGTCTGCAAGAATGTAAAAGCTGACTTGATTCCAACAAGTTCTTGACATGAGTTGGAACATGTATGTGGAAGGACATGTAAGAGGACATCTATCTTGATCTACCCTCTGTTATGCATCTGTAACACAGACCTGATATGACAGAGTCAAGAAACAGGAAAGAAAGACAGTTGCATACAATAGCTATTTCCCCATCCGATGTCAGAATGATTTATGTGAGGCTTAGATACATATTTCCAAAGGCTTAGTTTAGCTAAAACTCCCTGCCTATTCCAGCAGGAGATAAAGACTTATCACTAGACCTGTTCAAGCTGGACTGTTTGCTGAAGGGGGTCCCTCACTCCGCACTGAGTAGAGGTTAAGTCTGGATACCTGGCTTTGGCAGATCCAAGTTAGCACTTCCATCTGTGACAGTCCTCTCATCTCACTGAGAGGGATTTCGCCTCAAAAGGAAAATTTTAAAGTGAATAGCTCTGGGCAAGGTGGAGAGAGATGCTAATGTACCAAGCCTGGCCAGAGCTGAGCAGGGGCTGTTGCTCTGAAAGAGGTCAGAACTCCCAGCTGGGGGGACACCCCTTTTCTGAGGGCCTGCAATGCTGGGACCTCCCTTCAGGCACAAGTACCCTGGCCAGGGTGGGGGAAGCCACCTTGATTGTACTGATGCTGATGTACCTGGCTGAGGGGGCTGGAATGGAGCGGGGAGTGGCGCCTGGGAAGAGATAAGAGCTGATGGCTGTGTGAAGATGACAGCCAGTTCCCTCCAGAAGAACCTGTCTGCAATGGCTCTGGCTTGAGTGGGGAGACACCTTGGTTGTTCAGGTGCTAATGAACCTGGCTTCTGCAGCAGCTGACTGGCAGCTGAACCAAAAGGAACCCAGGGGTATATATGGCTGTCCATGCTGTGGCTGTGTGGTCATCTCTTGACCCACCATCTCACATTGGGCCCTGCCCAGGATCAGCACCATCTTGAGGAAACTCGCTGGGCAGCCGGGCCCTGGGAGTGACTCTCTCACTCTGATTCTCTCATTTTTTCTTCCCACTTTCTTACTCTTTTTTTTTATCTCCCATTTATCTTTCTCTCTCACTCTCTCTCTCTCTTATATCTTCTCTTTTTCGTCTCTCCCTCTTTTGCCTGGTTCTTTTATTCACTTGTGCCAGTTGTTAAATAAAAGCTTATGCTTTGTTCCAACCTTTGGGTGGACTTTGTTCTTGCGGATCCAAAACAAAATAAATTTTAATGTTACGCCAGACCATAGCCCCACATACCAGATTATTCCCTTTCCAACCAACTGACTAAATGTTATATATAAAGTAATTAAAGTCATAGGCTCTCCAACCTGTCTAAAGCCACAGAATCTAATATGCTCTCCATATAGTCCAAACAATATCCTCTACATCTGAGATGGATTCTTCCAGCCAGGTGTGCCACTTGCCTTCTACACAGTGTCAAGGATGTCAATATGCACCAGTTGCCTGCTCACGTACCACAGAGGATGGCCCAGGTGCTGAAGATGGGTTACTGCCCTTCCTGGACCAGAACAGTTCATGTCAAGGGTAGCTTGGGAAACATGCATGGATAGTTTTGTTGTGAACACAACAGAATGGAAATTCAGAGGTGATAGGGACTCCCTTAGCTTTAGAGCAACACCAAACAAGAAAAAAATTGCATGCAGGGGGACTTTTTACCTCTTCTGCAGGTTTTAGAAATGGATATCCCACTTTACAAGTGATGTTGTGATTAGATTCACAGCTATCTTTCTGTATATCCTAAAGGAAAAAGAAAGTGAAATAATGACCTTGTGCAAACTCTTTAAATTCTGAATAAGGAATCTCTTCCAGTCAACTGAGATGATGCCAGAGCAATGAAATTCAGGCTTAATTAAAAGGCTTCCTCAGATTTCTCTATTAATACAGTTTATGACAAATGCAATAATATGAAAAAAATCCTACCTCAATGCCAGAAAAAATAATATTTGGAGAATATCGAACCAAAACTCTGGTATTGTAAGCACTGTCTTTTTTGTTCTTCACAGAGAGCTGGATAGTGAATTTATCATTGCGTGTCTTTACAATGAATGGAGAAGAACTATAAAATAAAGTAAGAATGTTAGAGATCTTAAGATTTGAATTTTTTTTTTAACATAAAGTGGAACTTCAACAGTTCCCAGACTATATTGGTTCTGATTTGCAAATTATGCTGCAGCATTTTCACATTTGACCACAGAATTGACATAGAAATTTTGTACAGATATCAAGTGATTCAGTAAACCCAGTGTAGTTACCTGTCTCCAGCTATGCTTGCTTTTACTTTCAGAACAAGATCTGAAATGCATTTATTTTTTGCTCCACAATCTTTGGTGAAAGGAATCTGCAACAATAGTATTTTTATTCTCAATTTTGTTAGATTTATTATTAAAATTAAATATTTGCATTTAATTAAACGTAATTTTATATAAGGTGTTCTGTTTGGTACTCATAGAAGTCTTCCTAATATTCATCTAAAAATGCCAACCTCCTGTAAAATGCACAGGTGAAAAATAAGCTTTCTATTCATACCCATCTAAGTGATTCACACAGATTAGAAGAAAAGGCAGTAGTAGACTTATAATCTATGCCAAACACCATGAAAATATACGACTAACATTCCCCTGCTCTATTTATGTAAAAAATGACAATAAAATTGCATGTAATCTCTTCTGCCTTCAGTTAAGTCTGAACAGCTTTGAAACCTCAGTCTGGTTCACAAGTTCACTGAATCAAGCTTTTCATTTCTGAAAACTCATTTAGAGGAAACACATTCTGGACAGGCTCAGCAATCCTCCTTCTTTAGCCAATTTATGCACAACATTTTAGCTCTTGTGTGGGCTACAGATTTAGCTGTAAATATTTTATTAATACAGAATCTTGCTGACTTACATATTCAGATACTGAATTTGGCAGATTGCTGTCAAGAACAGGTCCACTCTCTGGATCAGAAAAATTGAATTCCAGCAAAACCTTTACAGAGTCCTGAAAGTCAGGCTTATCCTAGAACATAAAGAAAACAAAACTGCTCTTATGGACATTTACTTAAATGTCTGTGGAGGTTAAAATACCCAAACAATGCTGAGGTAAAGTATTTTTCAATCACACTGTCTCCATTCTGGCTAGAGAAGCATTTGAATGCTTGCAGTTGATGAGAAAGCATTTAATGTGCAACCCAGTCCTTATAAATATATACTAATATTTTTGTGTATCTCATCATAAAAATGTCGCATAGCCTAAGCATATTTAACACAGTTTCATTTAACAGTGCATCAGAACATTCAACTCATACACTTTCCTCTTTTACTTTTGCTTAATGGCTCAATAAGTAACACCTTGTGTGAATTCAAAATCTGGGCTGCTGTTAAGAGATGCATTGCATACTCAAGAAAATTCTGGGCATCATTTATCATTAGTTTGGAATTATGATACAACTGTGAAGTCACTAGACATTTTAAATGTGGGTATCTTATAATATTCCATTCACTCTGCACCTTTTTTATGATCTGCACAATTTCAGACTCACTGCTTCTAATTATATTTTTGTTTTTCAATGTGTAAGTATTCTCTACCCCAAACTTAATTTTCAAATTTCCAAATTATATTTTAGTAGGAGGAATTGCACAAGGAATTGCACTACGAATTTCACTAGGAATTGCACTAATTGCTCGGCTTCCAGCTCACATTCTCCTTGCTGAGTTTCTAATGCACCTTAACTGCTAACCACTCCAGTGTTAGCTAACTTCTAACACTTGATTCGTCTAAGTGTTATGATCTTTCCTAAGACAGATGAAAATCAAGAGACAAAGGCCTTGTACCTATAAGTAAATGGTTTATATCCATATATACACAAATATATAAATCCTAACTAGAAAACTAATTTAATGTGCACTTCTTGGAGATTAATTCTGGACACAGATTTTGTTGTCCAATTTACAGTTAATGGAATACATTGACTTAATTATAATATTAGTGTGAGAAAAGACACTTTAAATGATTTACTTGCCAACATGTAGAAGTTATGTTTAATACATTCGGACCCTTTGACAGTTATATTTTTTTGCATTTTCCTTTCATGACTTTCCATGAACAAGCTTCGAGATATTTGTCTTTGTGAGTCAAGAGTAATCCAATATTGCAGATCTGCAAAGGAAGTTAAGGTTGGTATTATGAACCAATTTACCTCTACACGTTCTTTTTCCCCCCAGTACCTTCAATGCATTTTGAACAGAGAATTTAGAAGAGTGTGCATTCCATTTTTGGAGAAATAATACAAAGCAAGTGTAGCAGTTTTATAGCGTGAAGCTTCATTTGTTCAGAGTTTATCTACTTACTGGATTCTAATGTATCTTCCTTTGACTTTAGTCTGGTCTTAAAACAAATTGTGGAACTTATGCATATTGTTTTCCTTATGTTTATCTGGCAATTTTGCTGTTGGATATTGATGCTTTTGGGTGTAAATTGCATGGAAACATTTACTTCAGCCACATCACGAGACCTTAACAAAAACACACAGAAAGAAAGTGACTTGAAAATAATAGCAACAATATTTTTTTACCTTATGAGTGAACTTACAAAATGTGCAGCATTAAACATTAATTTATATACATATGTGGTACTCTAGACAAGCAATACACCCTATGTATAGTGTCAATGTACAAAAATTGCAGAGAAAATAGTTACAGAGTTTCCTTGTGGTTTTATGTTTGTTTCAGAAAGACAAACTAGCAGATAAAAGACAGAAGGGCAGATTGATGATGGCAACAAGACCTGACAAATTTAATCACCTATCAGGTGGGTTAGGTGGAACATCAGAACAAGGACAGGAAGCAAGGAATTATCTTACCAGAGAGAGATAAAATTTTAGTTGTATTTTAGAAATGAGGGGTTACCTGTCACATTTTTTTACTCCTCTTGCTGGTAAGTTTTCTCCCTTAAAAAATATTGCTCATATTCCATCTGAATAATGTTTTGTTTGTTTGTTTGGTCGGTTGGTTTTGTTTGTTTGTTTTTGTTAAAGAAAAGGAATTAACTGATAATGAGAAAGTTTAGTTATATTTTTCCAGTATTTTCTGTAGGGAGGCTTAACTAGAGTTTTCCTATTAGAAAGCCAAATGAGTTTTCCTAATGATAGCTTTATATTTCAAACTGTCACTGATGTTGCTAACAAGTAATATGCAATATAATGTGAAAAAGAGAACACTTAGGGGTTTTTTTCTGTTTTACTTAGTGTCACAAGTGGAATCAGTTTCTATTCTGAATATGTTCTAGGAGGACAAAGTCTTCATAAGAGGCTAACAAGGTTTCTAAAACCTTCCTATAATTAATACTGCTATCCATTGATTTATACTCCTTACTCCAGACAGAAACAAAAATATGAAAATTCATATCCAGTGTCAAGGCATGAGATGAAACCAGTATCCTCACAACAGTAAAAATAGTAGTGTCTGCAAGCTACATGGGTATTCCAAGACAAATGGTTATTTTCAGGCCCTATGGCCACTGTGAGTATTCGTACCAGAAGAGGGCAGCCCCACCAAGGCCTCCAATGGTGACATCAATCAGCCCATCATCATTTAAATCCATTTCTCCATGCACAGACTGGCCAAAAAATTTCACTTTTTCCCCATCTCCACCTGATGCAATACGCTGTGAAAAACATTAAGAGTTTTATGCAGTGCGTGTTGAAAGATTTTATAAGAACATTCAAGATGCATTTCTTGGCTGTTAGATGGCTTTTAGACTTTTCAAAGATACTAAATTCTCATTACAATGCTAAGACTGACTATGGTGATGAACACACTATAAATTTTCAGCATTGCAAAATATCTACTTTTTTGACTGTACAGAACAATTTAGAAGTTTTGTAATTAAAACATGCCAAATATTTTCTAATATCATTAAAATAAAATTTAGTTGAATCAAACTAACTTTAAAAGTACAGAGCATTTTAAAAAACAGACAGTCAAGTCAGGTGAACTCACGGATTTATTTTGTTATGAAGACACAGGAAAACAGGATTTGTTCTATATGCACTTAGTGGCTGCCAATCTGCAAAGTTCTAATTCATACCTGTGAATATTTTTTACTGATTGTGTTGCCATGGCCATGATAAATATAAACAGCTCCCCGGTGATCATCCTCTAAGGGAGACCCTATTACAATGTCATTATATCCATCAAGGTTGAGATCCTTCACTGCAGCAATCGCAGTCCCGAAGCGTGCACCGCAAGGCTCATTCTTAAGAACTTTGCAGGTGTCCTGTTTGATGGCCGAACAGCATGTTTGCTTTATAGGTTCAAGACTCATCTGATAGTCAAACTTTGTCTGCGAAAGAACAGATTTAGAGTTTGTGGATTTTGATCAGCAGTTTAGCAATGCAGCCTTCTAAGAGGTCCCGTCCAAAAAAATATTAATTTTGAAACAATGAAACAATTACATCCTATTTCTAGTGACCAAGTGCACTGTAGAAACTGTGATTCTGTAACTGTAATTCAAATGTTCTTTCTGAGCAGTGCATGGGAAACACATTCTTGCTCTCTTCCTGTGCCTAGATGCTTCTGAGTAGTTCTTGAAGATAGAGCTTCATAGAAAAGTATAGCAACATACCTGTATTTGCATGTTATTGTAAGTAAACCACTTAATTATTAAGATATTATAAGGAGTTCTTCTAAAGAAATTATCTTAATTTGAAAATTAAGCCAGTTTTCTGATGAAAAAACATTTTTCCAGAAGAAAATACAGCAATTCTCTTACATAGATTGAGTTCTGCCCTTAGTAGACACATACTTCTTGACCTAACATATATAGTCTGCTGGTCCAGTCCAAACAGACATGCACCCTAGGCTACAAACACACTTACAGTATGGTTTATAATCAATCGTCACAAGAGATTTGCTCCAGGATTCCCATGTTAGAGATTAACTGCAACAAGCAGTTGCTTCATCTCCTTTATCTGGAGATGCATAAAAGGAAGCAAAGAAAAAACAAATTTCGAACCCTCACATTACTGGAGGACATGGAATTTTTGTTTCAGTGCCAACTCTATCCACCAGAAATGTGTTGTTAGCAACATGCCAGTAGAAACCGGAAAAGTCCCTTGACAAACAGATCGAATATCTGCAGGTCCTTTTCTTGCAACAGTATTTAGAAGATCTTCATTTCTATAACATTTTTTGATAACTGAAAAATGATACACAATTGTACTAGAATAAAAGAAGAAAAAAAGTAGAAAAGTATGCATAGACATGTAAGGAGAGACTTACCAAATAAAGAAGCTAGTGTATAGCTACTATATTTCCTCAGTTTTAAACATGACATGTTTAAAAGCCGTTGGCTGGATAGGGTTCATCTCTAGGTTGTTAGGGAAGTCACAAAGATACTGAAGCACACATTTTTTAGGATGGATTAGCCTTATGCTCCCTGATCCATGAAAGCAAAATGAAAATGCAATAGAAAGTGAATCCTACAAATTTGCGTCCATGTCATATCACACCTTACAGGATACAGTGCTTATCTGTATAATATACTCCATTAGAAAAAAAAGGTGAGAAAGCAAGAGTTCAAGAAGAAAGCCTTGAGAGGTGGGCCCATGAAAACTGTAAAGTTCAATTGGTCCAAGTGCAAGATCAGGGCTGGAGAAATCCCAAACACAGTTACAGGCTGGATGGAGAATGGTTTGGGGGTGCTGGTTGATGAGAAGTTCAACATGAGCCAGCAATATGCACCTGCAGCCCAGAAAGCCAACCATATCCTGGGCTGCATTAAAAGAAGCATGGCCAGCAGCTCATGGGAGATGATTCTCCCCCTCTACTCTGCTCTCCTGAGACACCACATGGAGCGCTGTGTCCAGTTCTGGGACCTCCAACACAGGAAGGTCATGGAACTCTCAGAGAAAGCCCAGAGGAGGGCCACAAAGATTATCTGAGGGCTGGAGCACCTCTCCTGTGAAAACAGACTGAGGGAGTTGAGGTTGTTCAGCCTGGAGAAGTGAAGTCTCTGGTGAGACCTTTACAGCAGCTTTGCAGTACCTGCAGGGGACCTACAAGGCCTACCAAAAAGTTGAAGAGAGACTTTTTAAAAGGGCTAGGGCAAAGATAATGGCTTTAAAGTGGAAAAAGGTAGATTTAGGCTGGACATTAGGAAGGGACACACTAGAACAGGAAGCCCAGGGAAGTTCTGGATGCCCTTGCCCTGGAAGTGTTCAAGGCCAGGTTGGATGGGGCCTGGAGCAACCTGGTATAGTGGAAGATGTTTCTTTCTACGCAGAGTATTTGAAACTAGATGGATGATCTTTAAAGTCCCTCCTAATGCAAATAATTCTGTGATTCTATGATTATGTTATTCTATGAAAGTTAAAGAAAATGTTTTGTTTCTGGTCAATAAACATCATCCTTACTTTGTTCAGACCATAAACATACACTTTCCCTTGTTCCTCTTTCTCAGTTCCCATATACATAGGAGCTCCAACAAGAAGAAGGTCTGTATATGAGTCCCTATTGATGTCAATTGTGGTAATAACACCTCCAAAGTATGAGCCAATCTGCAAGAAAATGTAACGTATAAATCAGAGAGAGTCAAAACCATCAAGCAACATTTCCTATTCAGAGACTTGTTCTACAGTTGCTTACAACAATGTCAAATCTTAACCAGTAGGCAGAAGTTTTCTTTCTTCTCTATAATTCTTTTCTGTTCGGTGAGCCTAGATCTTTTTTATTTGTTTGCTTTTGAAGCTTGTTTTCTGTTTTCAATTTTTTTGTCAGATTTTTATTAATTTAAGAATGATACATTCAACTTTAAACTCTCCTGAGTCTGAAAGGTACAAATTATGCCTTCAACCTTCTAAGGGAAGGAGAATTTCTTAAGACAGAATTTGAATGTGTCTTGAGGAAGGTAGCTTTCTCCTCAGTGACAACAATACATCAGAGGAAAAAAATAATTGTCTTAGGCTTGCCAGGAGAAAAAGGTAGGCTGGTAGACAAGACCTATAAGACAATACAGGGCACACAGTCTCCAAAATGCCTAAGCTGCCCTAAGGTGCAGAAGAACAAGATCTGCAGAGAGCTAGATACATTCATAGACTGTACAAAGTGTGAGATTTATCTGACTAAATTAACTTCATAGCTTAACCAGACACCCTGCTTTTCCTTTACACTTAAAATGAGAACCAATCCTTTCTATTGCAAGATGCTTCTCATCTCACAGAAGAAGCTTCAAAGTGGCCAATTCCCTCAAAACTTAAAAATTACCACTTTTCTTTAAAGACTTTAAAAGGACTGATAAGCTGATCTGCAGACACCAGCTATAGGTGAAAATTTGGTAACCTGAATTCTGCTAAATGAAGCTTCTACTACAGACTGTGAAAACCTGAGCAGGCAGGTCTCTCAGCTCTCATGTTCATAGTACTATACTACTATATAGTAGTACTGCCATCTCCAATTATGTGATTACATGTTGTTTTCTTCCTGCAGAAGCTGCTGTTGGAGAGCTGCTACTCAATATGACAAGCAGTTATTCAGTATTTCATACTATCCCAGATGATGCTTTTGCACAGTACACTGCTCTTTGCACCTCTTTCCTACCAGTGACATACCTCTTCTGCTCAGCAAAGTTACAAGTACTGAGGTGGCTACAGCCACTTTGGCACTGGTGACAGTCTAACCCATGGAGAGAAAATTCTAAGGGTCTCTGACTACTGCAGAGTTCACTTTTCATTACTTACTACACCAGAGCACTTATCTAACCATTCCTTCTCTTACAGTTGCTTACATTTCCCACTTTAATATGCTCTTCTAATATAGCGTTCTCATTTTATGTAGCTATTTCTATTTCTCATTCTCATTCTCTGTTGCTCTCGTATGTTAATAATGAACGCATACTTACCTGTTCACCATTTAGCCTCTGAAGCACTTGTACCTCTTTTCCTTCCATTTTATAGATGATAACTTGGCCAGTGTGATTGTATCGTGGCTGCCCTGCTATGTATAGCACACCTCCAGGCGTCAGTGCGGAATTCACGGTATATCCTAGGAAGCAGAAGTCAAGATGTGGCACGCACAGAATGCATCAAAAGTATCTGCTGTGATTCACAGCCCTTTTAAGGGTTATTGCACAACTACATGTTGAGTCCTATGCTAGAGAATAATAAGCCGAGTTAACTAAAAGGGCTGGATGTGCATTTGCCTACAGTGTCAGTCATGACCACCACTGTGTAGTCAGTCATGTGCACTTTGCCATTCTCGCAGAGTAAGAGGATGAAATAACTGATGAAATAACTCACAAACTGCTGGTTGAAAAGTTACATTCAAAGAACTGTTGTCACTCTGTCTCATGATGGGGTCTTCCAAATGTGATTCTGGTGGGACTTTGAAATGAGTTGTTTTTAACATTAACTACAATTTAACAATTTGTGTGAGAGAAACCTTTAAAAATTTGCAGATGATTCAAAATTGTGGCCAGGGTGCAAGTAGTTTGGAGGATAGGGTCTAAATTTAAAATGTCTTTACTGAATTTGAGATATAAAAAAATAGGTAATGGCATTCTGCAAAGACAAATCATGTGCTTAGAGAAAAAAATTAAGTTATTCTTTCTAGTGTTGACACTTCATCAATGAAAATATAGCTTCAATGAGGAAATAGAACAAACAGAACCATGAGGTGTAGAAAGCAAAACCTAGAGGGGAGAGCAAGGCCACTGGTGCTTTTTGGTAAAAAAGGCTGAGAGGAAAACAATAGCTTGCCACTATACAAAACACTATTATAAAAAAGACAGTGGTAAACCTGTTCTTACCCACTGAGGAACAGAAACAACTTGATAAAGAAGAATTTAGATGGAATATTTTATAAAACTTTTTAACTAACAAGGCATATAAAAAATTGGTAAAAATCCTAGAGGAATCTGTAAAATCTTGTCCAAGCAGATTAGTCATCTGTATTGGGGAAACTCTAGATATATGTCAGTCTACAACTGTTTGCACTAGATTTTTGATTGTAGAGGTAGCATTTGCTTTTAAAAGACAAGAAAATCATACAGTAGACATGTCCAAATACTATAAATTTTTTCAGGCTTCTAGAAAGTAAGATAATATTCTGTGGGCTACTCTTTGTGAATGAGACAAGGCTTGTCAAAAACTCTTCCAAGATGAGCTATTTGCTTACCTAGATAGGCTGCAAGGGGTTCATTTTTTTCTGAATGCCTGTCGCGAAAAGTATCATTAGTTGGCATAGAAATATCGCTGTCCTTCACCATGATCACTGTGCCATTCCAATCATATGCTCCAACAGCTCCAAGCATGATCCAGTCCTTATGCAGAAAAAAACAAACAGCCTGTTTGCTGTATGAACCATCTTTAGGTCTTCATTGGTTGTGACACTCACTTTTGGGTAATGTATAGTTAGATATTTAGCCCTGTTTTTCCTATTAAGTATGGCCCCTACAGTCATATCATGTCTTGCATTTTTTTAAAAAAATACGCTGGATTTAAAAAAAAAAAAGTAATTTAAAAAAGGATCATTCAGGATGATGAACAACAACAATGAAACACAAATCCTAGAAATTCAGCCCAGTATTCCAGGCCAAATAGAAAGACAAAGGGATTTAGCAAAACTCATAAGAGAATACAAGACTTAAATGCATTTAGCAGACAAGCTTTCAGAAACCTGAACCTTTCCCTGCTGAATCTCTAAGTCCTGCATACCGTGCAAGAGCCTTTGGTCAACAAGAAATTGTTTGCTGATCCTTCTTGCCTAAAGGCATGAAAACAGCCTTTTTGATGTGAAAGACACCAGGGACTCTGAGTCTGTCAATGCACCAATGACTGAAACCCCATTTCTGATGACAGCAGGTCAGTTGTTTGTGAAATTCTAGAAAATGCTCTACCAAATAGACAGTCTTGGAAATAATTTAATCCCCATCAGGATAATAGCTGTTTCTAAGGTATGTTACATCACGTCTGAAGTAGTGCAGAAAGTGAAAATAAACAGAGTACTTCTGCAATAAATTATTTATGTTAAATCATAATGAAAGTCTTCTATTCTCTTTTTTACTGATGATATGTTGAGCTGTAAACAAAGCCCTGTTAAAGTTTTTGCTGTGTCTGTCAGTTTGTCTTGGATTGCTCAGTGTTTGCTCAGTTCAGTTACTCTCTTACTGTCCTCTTCTCCACTGCCCCTATGTTTTTATATCTATAAACCGTAACACTTCCCAGTTCTTTTGATCTGATGTAAAATTTTAATTTACTTTGTACACACTGAACAAATCACCACAATGGGCGCTTTTCGCTTTTTCAAGAATAAAATAAGACTGCTGGGAGTGATTTTCTGCTATACAGACCCTGGGGGATTTTGCATCCCAGTTTAATAAATATTTATTCCCTGAGAAATGGGATATCCAATGTGCTAGCAAAAGAGTATGTTGTGTTATAACAATGCAGATCATATCCATGACAGAAATAGCCTTTTTACATATCTTTTGCCTCAACTTCACCAGTGCAGTGCAATCAATTTATACACTACTATTTAGAGAGAACAGTTTTGTACTCCACAGAATCATAGAATGGTTTGAGTTGGAAGAGGCCTTCAAATATAATCTAGTCAAACTCCTCTGACATTGGCACTAGATTTAGAATTCATATGAAGAATGCACTTATTCTCTTAAGGTTTAATTTTTTATAATAATTCTTCACAAAAATTTGATTAAAAAATCAACTGGATTACTAGAAACTCCAAAACTTCCAACAGCAAGCATGATGGTACAAAGTATCCTGAAATACTCATTCCAAATTTGTCTACCACCAAGAAAAATCTAGTTTGTTAAATAACATTTATTTTTTTTAAAAAATTATTTACCTGGGAATAATGAGCACTGAAACCAGCTTGAGACATTTCCATTTCAAATGAGGCTGCTTGCTGGTCTGTTGTTGCTATTAGACAGAAAAAAAAAGAAGAAGTTTCAAAAATAAATTAGCTTCAGCCTGAAAAAAGTAACTGAATAATGTAGTTAAAATATTCATATGGTAGTATCAGATAGCATAATTAACTAGAATATTCAGTGAAGATAGTCTGACATAGATTTTCTCTAATAAATTCCATCTTCTATATATTTCATAATGCAAAAATATAATGCAACATAGACATAAAATTTTACAATTTTAAAATAAATTTTGTAATCTCTATTTTAAGAATAAATCTCTTCTTAATAAGAGATTAAGATCTGTGATAAATGCTACCAATAAGCAAAATAGTTTCCATTTAAAGATCATGTCTCAGAACTTGTCCAAGAAATATTTTTGGGCTGAAACTGGCCAGATTTGACCTCAGGCTGATGGTAAATATGTTTGGAATGTTTGATTAATATTATTAAGCCATTTTTCACTTGAGCTAAGTGAACAATAAAAGACTAGCCATGTAACCCCTGCCTTGTATTTGAGCGACTAAAACTTCATAGGCATTTGATAGATCTTTAAATGAAAACCACTTGGTGTTTGTATGAACCTTTGTAAGAAACAACATAGGAAAATATCAGCTGTCCAAGATTCATAAGCCTCAGGGAAGGGCTTGGGAGCTAAAATCTTGCCCAGCAATTAGATGAAAATCTTCCTGTTGCTCTTCAGTGACTTTGAATATAAAAAATATCAGGTGATTTAGTACTAGTTTCAATGTCTTATCATGTAGTCTTATTATAGTTATTGAAGTCTGATTGGCTGCTTTGCTCCCAGGTACATCTGAAACACTGTCAGGGCAGAGAAAGGTCTGTCTCTTTCTCTGCTTAAGAGCAGAGACTCTTACAGTCAGGGACTATTTAGTCACCTTGGGCACACACAAGTAAGGTAACTATATGCTGGACATAGATTCCTCCTTGAGGGTAAGGTACAGAGATGGCAACAGAGGGGAACTAAAAAATCTGCTCTGGTGCTTGCCCAGGAAGAGTTCACAATCTGCCACCAGTTGCGTGATGAACAGAACCTCCAAATGTGGAAATGAAACTGAGGCATGGCAAGCCACAGCTGCTTCATGTCCATCTGGACTATTTAATAACACTGAACTTTTGATATTCTGCAACTAAACCACAGAGGTTGCTCCCTTTGACGTGATGTCTTTCCTAACTTTTGGGATTTATAGCCAGTCATAGAAAAGAGACATGATATGAAACATAAAAAGTTTCACACAAAAACACCCAGGCCATCATCATTTGCAAGATACAGCTGCCTTGATAGGACAAAAAAGCTCCATTTTAAGCATAAAGCTCTTAAATTGCACATTTGCTGATAAACAATATTTTCATGGACTAAAGGATGCTCCTTAATGAACTGAGAAAGATGGGACTGTCACAGTCTGAGGCAGAGGACAATGTCAGTACTGTTTGTGTGTACAGCTTTCAATGCTGCTTAGATAATGGCCCCCAGTTTAATTTTCCATTGAGTATTAAACTGCCAGCCATTCTACAAAGGATATTTTGTGAAAAAAGCATTTGTGCCTGCCTACAAGTTGTATAAAACTTAACAATTACTTCTAAAGACAGAAGGCCATGCCATGAGACACAGAGGCACATGAAAAAGATTATGTGTAAAAATCCTTTGGTTGTCAAATATGTTTTTTTTATTTATTTTTGTTTTTAACTCTCTCTCAATTTTCCTTTGCAATTTTTTGAAGGGCAAAACTGAAAGCAAAAAAGGAATCCCAGAAAAAAAATCAAGTTTACTACTAAAATACCAAGGGGCTATTTGGATTGAGAATCTAAACAGATTTAGATATGGAATTTTGACTCATAGTCAATTCAGCTACATTGTATGGGTTTCAATAATCTCTTCCACACTGCACTCATCCAATAAACTGGCTTGTTACCAGAAATGTGGCATGTATAGGATTAATCTGCTTTTCTCCCCTGCCACAAAACTGTATCTATGAACACAGATGCAAATCTAGAATGGATTCTGAAATGCTTTGGGAAGAGACAGGAGACTGTGCCTGACAAATCAACAGAAACTGATTTAATCAACATCTTCTAGCTTCAGCTTTACCAACCCACTGGAGCAACTCAGCCTTGCTCTATTTTAACTAAAAGCTAAGCGCCCATTTTTGGTTTCTATTCTGATTCCTTTGCAGCCAGATTATGTGATTTCTGAGATTTTCACAGGGAGAGGAAATTACTTTTATTGTCTCATCTTGTATCATCAAAAGACAGGTAAGACCATTTCTTCTGTTCTTATCTTCCAGAAAGTAAAAAGATAAGAACCTATACACTGGAAATAATATTTAGTAATAATCAGATGAAAACAGAAGTATTTGCTCAAGCTAAATGATACACTAAATATACCTAAATATGTCTCAGAAATAAAGGTAAATTTTAAAAAAACTTTAGAACACCCTCTCACATTTGTAATATTTCTTGACATTTGAGTCAACAATATCTTTTGTTCCATCTATCAACTACACTATTCCAGCTGCTTGAAAAGCTAGGATGTTTTAAAAAATAAGACCAAATAAGTGGATCTTTTCTTTTTATGACATGAAAACCTCCAGAGTTGTCCAGTATCATTTACAACAAATAAAGTTAGACTTCTGTTACCAGTTTGTTCTTGAAACAAACAGAGATTTGGACAGCATTGGATGAAGAATGCAAGCAAACATTATGAGAATGTTAGAATGTTAGTAAACTAATATGCTGTAATTAATACCGAAACAAGAAGAGAACTTAAAGGTATAGGCTGACAAACACATAACCATGGGGTACTCAGGGTATGGTTTGATAATGATTTTTTACCTTAGGGAAGGCAGCTTCATATTTACCAGCTCAACCAGTTATGGATACTTATCCTTTTAGGTTTCTGTCTCCAAATACTGTAACCCATCTGAATATATTTCACATTGTTATCAAGGGTCTGATGTCTATTGTAAAATGTTTTTAGGATAAGCTGAAAAAAACCCTGCATAACACATTTTATGAAGCCTAACATATTGCAAAGGAAGATAAAAGCAGGTCAATCACTATGTAGTTCAGGTTTAATAGAGGCATATAAGTAAAATCTGAAATAATGTCATACCTTCCAGAGCAAATATTCTCTCTCCAAGCGCTTCAACAATAGTTATAAGAGCTAATTCATCTGAGACATTGAAGAAATGCTTTTCAGTAGGTTTACTGGCAATTGACTTTATTTCCTCTACAAATTTCTCAGTACTTAAATTTCCCCTGCTGTAGCTGCCAAGAATCTAAAGAGAATTAAAAAAAAAAAAAAAAAAAAAAAAAAGAAATCAAGGTTACATTTTATATCCGTTTGAAAAGATAACTTTGAGGCAGGTTGCCACAGAATTGGGAAGTGTTATTTAACCTTAATTTTTTTCTCCTAAGACCTCCCTCAATATTTGAAATTTGAAATAATTCTTCTACAACGAGAACAGAACCCTATGAGGGCTCAGTGTTTTTTTGAAAATATCAACAGTAGTAAACAAAGAAACTGTATGGTGTAATGTCTGCTTTCCTTAGCAGTCATTTTTTCCCCTTAATTTTTGTGTGCAGATTTGTCCTATAAATACATATAGCAACAACATTTGCATTTAGTGTAACAATGTCACCACAGTACAAGACATTAGATTCTGTTTGCAGTTTTAGCATCAGGGCTGTAAAAATTCAGAAGCATCAGAACACAATAATTCACTTCCCCAATTCCCAGACTGACAAAATGTGCTCTATATACTGAACTTGCTTTGAAAAGGAAATATAAAGAAAAACCTTTCATGTTTCATCCTTCATTTCCGGACATGGGAGAAATTAAAATTTAATTCTGCTTATTAATTTATTGCTAAAAATTACTGTAACTTCAAGAGTGACTTTTTCTTTAATGATCTCTAGATTTATGAAGGAAAACACTGAAAACTGGTGGGCTGCTATAATCAGACTTTGGGTTTTATCTTTCTTTAAATTAAAGATAATTTGTTATTGAAGTTATGTGGTACTATACCATCTCACTCTACCAAAACAAAGGAAAGTAGGAAAGGAGAAGCAACCATTCAATATACCTTGAAAATTAATGAGAGAAAACAGGTGATTTTCTTCTCCACAAAACCAGTGTAGAGTTCACAACAATTCCACTATTAATATTTTGATATTTCTTTACATGAATTAACTTCCAACATGTGCATCCTCTCATTCAGCTACTAAGTTTACCCCAAATGAATTTTCAGTTTTGGGTTGGTTTTTTTTTACAATTACTTATTTTTATAAATTTATTTATTTTTAAAATTTATGTAGGTAATGTGTCTATAGAAATTGCTAAGAAGATATGAACTGATTTACTGTGCTCTTAAAAGAAGGGATTTGATTTTACCGTGCCCCTCAAAATCTTGCTCCTTTTTCTTCACGCACACACACACCTGCTATCATCAGGATGACAGATAGATTGCTTTTTGTTATGTGCTATAACATCAGACCACAAATTTTTAGTGGGTTTTTTTTCAGGCTTTTTTTTCCTCTCTGAAATGATGATATTCCCATAAAGATTCTGTGAAATGAACTTTAAAAACAGAAATAACATTTTGAAGATGAAACATGCTTTTAAGATTCTGAATTTTCCCATTAAATTTCACTTACAGCAATAGCAAATCTCTGAATGTTTTCATCTTCACAATCATCAATCACTTCTTTTAATCTGTAGTTGTCATGTGATTCCCCATCAGTCACAATAACCATCACTTTTTGTACTCCTCTTCGAGCACCATTATCCTCAGTAAAAGCTTCTTTCCTAAAAGGGACATAAAGTGTTTGCAGAAAGACAATGTCAGCTTTTAACACATGCATCATATTTGCATAGTCAGCCCTAAACTAAAAGACTTTATATTAAGTAAGCAGGAGGAAAAAGAGATTTAATAATAATCACGAGCAAATACTAACAATTGGAACTTACATGCCAAAGCATTCATTCATTATTCATTCATTTGAGAGCAACAGCAGAAAATATAATGCTGGATTGTGATGAATTTTTCCCCTCTCTAGATAAACTTCTGGCATCTTAAAACAGCTTTTGACTGTTTGACTCCCCAGACTGAGACCTACATACAAAAGCTCCACATATTTCCATTTTACTGCAGTGGTCAAAGTATTTTTGATCTATTTGTTGAAGTGTTTGCTACCAGCACACTTCTGCGTATCTACAACTGGGTACGGTGGATGTGGCAGGAGTGAGCAGAGGCAGCTGGGGTGACTGGCTGAATTCTACAGCCACAGATGAGCGAATGGGCACTGAGGTTTTGGGTAGGTGCTCATCCAGACTTTGGAGGGAATTAAAGGCAGGGCTGGATTAGGGCTCTGGAGCAGAAAGAAGGAAGCAAGTCTTCCTCTTTATAGAATAATATGACACAACTCTAAGACCAGCTACACAAGTGAAAGCTCAGCTCTAACTCTGATGCTGGTCAAAAGTGGATGCATAGGAAGGCTACAAGAACAGAGAAAATCTTTGCTCATAATTTCTTTTTATAGAAGTCTGCAACAGCTTGTGATGGGATTTTCTGTACCACATGTGGTTGCTGAGTATTTGGCCGTTCTCTACTGGCTCTGATCTCAACATGTTCAAGCTCCTTCAAGCATCAAGGAAAACATTACTGGCAAATATGTAAAAATGCAATTGGATTTAAGGCATCATATCAACAAAACTGTGGTCAGATAATCAAATAGTTCATCAAAAAATGCTGCATATTTTACTAAATGGCTGTTTGGAAAAGTCAAATGCAATCTTTCATGGAATAGTGTCATGCTGGAAAAAAATAGCAAATAGGAAAGATATCAGGACAACGCAGTACAGTTTGAAAGTTTCTGAGAGATTTTGCATTTACTGACTGTTCTTCAAAGTTAGATTTCATTTACACATCAAAGAAATGTTTCTGAGTAAACTACTGCTATACCAGAACTTTAGTCTCTCAATGATTCAGAAGCTTCAAATAATTCAGATATAAACTTTCTAGGCTAAATAGTGAGTGTGGGCTCAAGCATCATGATAATCTTACCATCAGAATGAAGAAAAATTAACATAGCAAAGTTCTATTTTTTCTTGCTTACTCTAATAATCTTGATTTCCCTCTACACATAGAGCTCTTACGTGCTCTGTGTGGACACCAGAGCTTATGAGCTTTTTGCTTAGGACTAGAACCTTGTTCTGTGTCTCTTCTGTCTCTTTCTTCCATTCAAGAGACAGATGCCTTTTCAGGGTTGACTACTGCAGAAATTGCCTTTTACTATGCAACTAGTCTAGACACTGGACAGAATGTTCGTCTATCCTCCTCCTAAGTATTTTTTTCAGCTGTCAACCACATCATATTTTCAGTTTATAAAATCTGAACTGCCACCATATCTGTTTATGTTTCTTTCTAAAATACACAGGACAATATTTTGTGAAGTTACCTTGCTGTATCTATTCCCAGGGCTGTCATGGTTTGTGTGCCACCGCGCTGACGTATTCTTGTGGCTGCAGCCATCACATCTTCTGTTGTTGAGTATGTATTCAGGAAAAATTCATGGACTACAGTCTGCCCATACTGAACAATTCCAACCTGAAACATGTAGTTCGTGTTTAAAGTCAACTACCCTTAAAGAAAGAGTCTATGTCTCCCGCAGTGGGGTAAATGCCCACCTGTAGAAACAGCCAGGAAAATGAACTCTGTGTGTTTCCCTCAGTGTGAAACACCTATAAGCAACTGAACAACACTGGATAGAAGACACTCAATCTCATAGAAGATTTTGAGGTTTCTGAATTGTTTCTATTAAAAATCCCTCATCTGTGGTAACCTGCACAGCTCTGCTCTTCTCTAGACCAAAGCAGAACAATTCCCTATCACTCACAAATTCTGAAAACCAGTTTTCCTTACAGCAGGCAAGGTCATGATTTACTCACAGCTGATCTCATCATACACCTGATAGTTTATTTTCCTTAAAACTAGCCTAGAGACAGCATCACAAGGACAAATATAGGCCCTCAGGGTGAGAGGAGGACCCAAGTACACCTATCTTTATGAAGAGAGCAGGGCAGTTTAGAACATGGCCTTTCTCCCATGAGCAGGTAAGCCTAAGTAAGACACTTCACAAGTGCCAGAGGGAACAATGTGAATAAAAGGATTGCTCATGGAATGGGGGAGGATGATGGAAACATACTAGATGACCTCATCAAGACAAAACTTTGTGTGAAAGATTAATGCATGGGACTGGAACCTGGAACCCAACCACAAATGCTTGAAGGAATCTGCTGCAAAAACAAGTGTGAAATAAAGAGATGACCAATAATCTTAAATATTAATTAATTCCTCTTGTTCATCTCTGACAGTTTTAATGTTTTGGCAGGTTCCCGACAGCTTTTATTGGGAAGATTCCACACAATATTCCATTAGCATATTTCAATTTTATGTTACATGTGGCAATTTATAGGTGTTATTCAGAATAATGCAGTATTACATGGCATATTTATGCCTCACTCATCTATTATTTAAAGCACTATAGCATTAGGTATTGAAGATCAATACAACTTCTGGGATTTTAACGTCATTATAGTATATTACAAGTGGTTTAGTATGTGCTTTATAATTGCTTTATAGGTGGCTTTTGAAGTACTTACATAGCCTCTCAGATTCTGCACCGTGTGTGTTTGTAGGAGAGGGGCTAGAATTGGATAAATATTTGATATTAAATAACACCAATATCATCATCATTATGAAGAGTTATTAGATACCAACTATTATAGGACCATAATTACAACGGTATGTAGTAGAAAAAGCTATTCCACTTAATTTCTGTATCCTTCAAAAAATACCATCCAATCTAGGTGAGCTAAGTTCAAAGTTACGACAAGTTGCTTCCTTTTAAGATATTTTAATTCTCTCTTGGAGGCATTCTGTACTCTACCTGCAGCCAAGCACTCAGCGGCTGCATGTTCTCTTCGGCAGCAGCCTATTAACCCTACACAGTGTTTACACAACAGGCTGGGGCACACGCTGTATCACTGCTAATTATATGAGAGTTATGTGGCACTGGCCATACCCAAAGCTGAAGATTAAATTTTTAATCCATTCTCTCTAAGGCAACTATTTTGTTACATGCATCATAATCTGAGCAGGGTGCTGCTTGTCCTTTTAAAAAGCTGGTCATTAACTGCTGGTAAACAACAGGTCTTTGTTTTGTTTCATCTTCTGGAGCAGGAGGAGTGCCTCGTATTCCAGGACCATGCCACATTCCATGGCACCATGTAGCCAGAGACAACTGTACAACAGAGAGACTGCTCCGATGGATACATGGACTCCCTGTTTGCAGCTTTCAGGATTTTAATGGTGACAAGGATTAAATTAACTATTGACTGCTGCCAGGGTGAAAAGTGTCTGCCAGACTTTCCTGATTCTAAAGACCTGTGTTCATGTTGTCATTTTTCTGAAAAAGGCCACAGGCTAACACTGCCTTGTATCATTTCCTATTTGAGAGGAAACATTGTCCATGAACACAGCAAGTAAACATTCTGAGCATTTCCTTCTCAGGAAGCAAATGGGAAGAACATCTGAGTCTGGAAAACTGCACTGTGTTGCATAGCTTGTAAGTCAGGAAGGAAGAGGGGCATGTGGTTATCTTATGGGATACAACTGTTCTGTGGGACCCTTCCTTAGCACTAGATTTGGAAACCCTGATCATCATGTTCTACATATTTCACAGAATCAAATATGAGCCATTCCTCAAAAAAGGGTAATGAAAAACTTCTCATAACTTACAGGACACTACTAGGCTGAGTGATCCAGCCTCCTACAGGATCACAGAATTAAGTCCACCTTGTAAAACTGTAATTATATTATATTACATAGCAATGAAGGTCTGAGCTTTTGCAGCCTTTTAATCTAATGGAAACCATAAATTACAGCTATGTGATGCAAATAAACCTGTTCAATCTGCAAAACTTTATCAAGTTCCAAAGACATATGCTTACAGATGTTTTATGCTTTGGTCCAAGGCATATACTTTGGTTTAATTTTGGGACTGGAACATGCAATGCTACTGCACACAAAGACATAGTTCTAGTCTTCCTCAGAAAACCTAGTATTTTTCCCAGCATAACTGACCATAATCTATTGAACATCTTTGTAGTTTTTAAGTTCCCTTCCCTAGCATTCCGTGGCTTCTGTAATTCACAAGGGAGTAATTCCTTAATTGTCCCCAGTTCCTGTGAAAAAAGTGTAGTAGGGAAGAACAAGCAAGGGAAGAACTGTTCTGCTCTGGGACATAACATTTCTGAGGCAATTATTTATTGCTGTTCTGTAAGTGAATATAAACCCTTAGCTGGATAGTACATTCTAGGCTTCCCAATAAGTAACTAAAATAAACTATTTGTTAGAAAAACACAAGAAAAAATGAAAGGGAAAACATTTAGTACACAGGGATGATTTTATAGGATTTGCAGCACTGGGATGGGAGAAAAATGAAAAATATCTATGGTTGCACTTAGGTTACATTTAAAGTAAAAGAAAAGGAGAGATCCTTTGGTAAGCACTAATGGATAAAACATTTAAGCTTCATATGGAGACCTTGCTAAAGATACCATAATCAAGGCAAAATTTAATAAATTCTGCTACATTTCTTTTGATCCCAGAGGTGCAGACAGAAATTTTAAAAGGAAAGGTCTTTCTTCATGTTGAATTTTTTTGATACCTCTTTAATTTGCTTCTGTTCTTCTGGAAATAAAACTGATCATAGGACATGACATGGAATGACCTATTAGTTCTGAGATATAATTAGGTAGTTTGGAGATATAATAAGATACAGGGCAAACACCTATAACTACCTATTTATGTATTAGTGGACAAGTAAAATCTGTCTGAAAAGTTCTGAAAGCCATTCCAACAGAGCTTTAATGTTGGAATTTAATGTGTCAAAGTACTGTGCTTTCTCTCTTGACATTCTTCAACCACAGAAGGTTGCTCAAATGTAAAGGATGAAAAAATATACTTTCACATTAAAGCAACAATTATCTCTAAAAATGGTAAAGAAAAAGCCCTGCCTTGCTTTGCAAGAACATTAAAATGTAGAATAAGACTGAGACACATATTTTGTTCCTACTTGCACAATTTTTTCTCATTTAATTCCTTCTGCCTTCTGCACTTTTGTATTGTCACTTTTCCTTTACTAAGTTAGGGATAAAAGCAGTAAAGGAAAAGGGCAATACAGAAGTGCAGAAGATTTTCTAAAGAATGGAAAGAGTACAGGAAGGAAATACTTCTAAATATATTATACCATAAACTTTGGCTTTTTGCATCTGAATCAACTGGCTTTCACTTTCAAATTTGCCAAACATGGGACACTGAGGAATTTGTCTTCTGACTTGCCACAAATCTAATGACCGTAGGTCAGGATAGGGTAAGTGGAAAAAAAATATCTCACAAGCCTCTAATCAAAACATGATTTTGAACAAGTCACGCCCAAGCTGCTAAGGAGTTATTCTGCAATCACCTCATTCCTTTCCCATGCAAGAGGAAAACAATTGGATGTCAGCTAAAGTCCACCAGTTTCTATGTTCACAAAAATCCTAAGATCAACATGAGAAAATCAATTTAAACAGAGAGAAAGTAAACTATTGTCCACTTTTTTCTACTCTGTGCTCCCAGAATACAGGGAAGAAATGAGCTGTCCTGTTGTAACTCCTCTTCCCCATTCAATATATCTAAACACAATATCTGAGAAAGGATACAGTGCAGATGGAGGTGACATTATATTTTTGTGTGTGCCAGGGTTCCCAAGCAGTGGGCTCAGAGAATAGAAGAGTGATGGGACATGTTCTGGGGGCAGGGAGAGAAGGTAAGAGAAACCAAGAAATTCCACCTAGCTTTTGCCTTCCATTTCCAGTTTTTCTGCCTCTCACCCTCTTATCCCATCCTTATCTCCCTCTCAAATGTTCCTGCTCCTTAGCGACCAAATGCCAAAACAGACGTTCTCAAGTGTATAAGCAGGAGAAAAGGGTAACTGTGCCAAATCATGGGTAGAATGGATTTTGTAGGTGGAGATGGCAGACTGCTGGAGTGCAGGCCAGCAAGGGACCTTTTGTGTGCAATCTGAGCCACACAGACGAGGCAGGATTCCAAAACTGAACATAACAGAGGTGTGGCAATATAAAAATTTAAGAATTGCATTCTGAAGAAGAGAGGTAAGGGTGCAGCAGAGTTGATTGCCCTGTGTACTATTCCCATAAAGGTGGTGGTGACTTCTATGCAGACATTGCCCTGTACTGGGAAGTTCAGATTTAAGTATTTTCCCAAAATGGCACATGTTTGAGTAATCACCAGTTTAAGGGAACAGTAAGAATTTTTTATATTTTTTTTCTTTCTGTTAAATTTGACAAAGTGTTTTTCCTTTTTCCTCACAATATCTGGAAGAACAGTGTGTTCAAAATAACAGAACACCATTGTGGAGTTGACGGGTTTTAAGTAATAATTTTATCAGCCAGTGTTCAGTACAGCCAACAGGGAAGTTGAGTGGTAGCTCACAAACAAACCCCAATTAATTTGGAAAATGACAAGGATATTCTCTGCACATAGAAGTGTCCTTTACACCTTCTCACAGTCTCCTTTATGAAAGCTGGAGCTAAATACTAAACCTGAAGTAGCAAAATGCTGAGTATGGGCCTGCAATATGTCAAATATCATTCAGAATCACAGAAAATCCTTCTGGAATGGGGACTGGGAGAAGTGCAAGGAAGACCTGGTTTCTTCTGTTGTTGTTAATACAGCCTTCTGTACTAAAAAGTATCCTTCTGTCCATGTTTCCCCTTCCCTGAGTTCTGCCAGAATGACTACATACTCCATTTAGCAGACTGTAAAACATTTGTCAGATCGTCAGGTGGGGCAATTGTTTGTAATTCTGTTAATTTTGGTGGAACTGTGCTGATTTACAGCAGATGGGAATTTGTTCCTCTCTACACACTATATAAAAGTAGCTTCTGCCATTAGTAATACACAGTTTAACAGCCGCTTGTTAATTATGATTTCAAATGTCCAAAAGCCATCTGTTCAGTGCTCAACAGTACAAAATGCTTAAAAAAAATTATAATCAAAGTCTGTCTGAACCATGCATGTGCACCTCAGAGGAGCGGAAATTACCTTTGTTCTATGAAGTACAAATGAAGACAAGAAGAGAGGTTGTAGAGAGGAACGAAAGTAGGAAAAGACTATGCTCAAATGGCCTCACTTAATCCACTTATCTTTTGTATCTTGGTTAGAAAGTTGGCCCCTGGAGACAGCCTGAGTGCTACATGCAGGGAAAGCCTCCCCAACATTGCTACTTGGCAGCAGACACTGACTTAGCTGTGGTTTCAGCTATTTTGTTTTAGTACTCCATTGACATAAGTTCTTGTAATTGAAGAACTCCATAGATGTCATTCTCATCCCATTTCCTGTAAATTCTTTTTTTGCTTGCAAATTAAGCAATCACAAAACATCTAGCATATTACCTGTGTTTGCTGAGGACCTATATCCATGTTTCTCAGGAGGCTGTTTAGGAAGTCTGTGACACTCTCCCATGGATAAATGCTGTTGGACCCATCGAGGACTATAATAATGTCCAGCTGGTTTTTACACTCTGCAACACAAATTACCATGTAAGAATTGATAATAACAAGGATGAAATATATCTCACAGTTCCAGTTACATATGTGAGTAGTGAGAAATTCATATTCCTCTGCAGTGGGACTGAACGGACATGTTTGGCACTGAATGTCATTCATCAACTTTTGCATCATATTTTATGAAGCTAATGTTCCCTTTATCAGGAAGACACTTCCTTGTAAGCATAAACTGAAGAATGGGACAAGATCATGTAACTGGACTATTTAGTAGTGACTTCTACCTTCTTCAGTGTCAGTCTTTTCCTCTTTAATTTTTCCACTTGACCACATCTTTAAGATTTTTATTTATATTACCAAATTGGGTTTGCATTAGGTCTTTATATGTCATCACTGTTTAAAAAGAGGTTTTTGGCCATAATTAAAAAATGTATGCAACTATTTTTAGCAACTGTGTTTGGATATTACATAGTACTCTAACAACTGTTTATACTAGGATAAATTCTGAAAGTAGCAAGAATTTAGGTTATATACGGACAATGAAAACATTTACTTAACTTGGTAATGCTGCTGCTAAGTTAAGCAGTTCATACTCTTTGGTATGCCTATGTGTATACATTTGTCTTGTCTGGCACTTTGTATTTTTGAATACACAAGAGAATTCCTGTGTCACACATACCTTGAACAGATGGAGCAATTGCCTCGACGGTTTCAAAAGTGGAGCTCACATTAGAACAGACTCCAGTTGTGTAATGCAAACGGCCACATTTATAAGCATAGAGTGGTCCACATGCCTTTAAGAGATTAGAAAGGGTGAAATCTTGTTATAGTACCTAAGCAAAAAACAGACTTTTTAAAAAATTGGCAAAAAGTCCTTTCTTACCAGAAAGCCTCCTTTTGGGTTAGTTACCAAAGTTGTTCCAAGAGTCATGTTTTCTTTTACTTCCACAACATTGGGAACTGAAGTAGAAGCTATAAATAGATTAAAATGTTAAGTATTTGGGAACATGAAAACAAAATGTTAAAGTATATATCCCCTAGCATGAAGCTTCCAGCTTCTAAAATAAAACCCAGACTGACACTGATTTCATCGAATATTTTAGCACCCTTCCTCCTCCTTCTTCAGTTGCAGCAATCAAGAAAAACTTTGAGCTTGGCTTTTATCCCAGAAAAGTTGTCTGGGTTGCTTTCTCAAATAGTTTTCTGGAACCGCAAAAAGAAAAAAAAAAAGAAAAAAAAGAAAAAAAAAAGAAAAAAAAAAAAAAAAGAGCAAAAAATAGCAGCACAATGAAAGCAAGTTATTACTGTTCACACAGTTCTATTAATTAGAAAACAAACATTTTTTTTTTAATGATTTAACAACTTTTTTGTTTGCTACTGTTATACATTATATTATTGACACGAAGGTTTTCAAGGGAAAAGAGGAGATTAAAAAAATCACAAGCGTATTTAGTGAAATTCACATTAACAATCTTCCCATCCACACTGTGTATCTCTTGCAATGAGCAAGAGAATGTCAATATTTACCTCTGTCATATTAAGATTCATCAGTCTGATTCTGGCTAATTACATTCTCGTCAAATGCTTACCGATAGCATTAAGAAAGTTCTTGGCTTCAGAGAGCTTTGCAAAAGGAAATCTGTGAATCTATGCTCCATGGCCTTTCTGGCTTCATGGCCAGGACTGCGAGCCTCATTCAATGAATTCCAGTTGTAATAAAGTTTTGATAATACATATACCTTTCATTCTAAAACTATAAGCACATTTGCTATAGGTAAATGAGAAGCTCTAAAACAAAATTATTTTTGATAAAGACACAGCTTCCTTCTCACGTAGTTCTGGAGTCACTGGTAAATTTTCTATATAGAAACAATTCTAGTACATGTTAAAATCTCATAAGATCTGATCCCGATTATTCCTCCACATGACAAAGCTTTTTTTTTCTTTCATACCTGGTAAGTTCAGTTTTATGCAGGGAGATTGGGTGTCCCTTCCTACAGGGCATTTGTATACATCTCCTGTTCTTTTCTCAGGTTGGCCAACTAATGGTGAACCAATAAGTATCCTGCAAATGAAATAAGTTACCTGAAATGTCTTCTTTCTTAAAAGGCACAAAATTCAGCAAATAGAGAGAGAAAAGCAGCAGCAAGGTCTGATACAAAGAGCGCAGGATGGAGACCAAATAAAGCATTTGTCATGCTAGTTTAGATAGAAGCAAAAGAGGCCATTCTGCTTCCTCCTCAATAATGATGGAGAAAGGAAATGTGCCTGTATACTACATTACACAATAAAGTAATATTTTTTAAAATTCCAGTGGAAATAAAAGGCAGTCCTGGTGGGTGGATAACAAGCATTAAAATTAAGGCAAAAGGAGATATGTGTTTTATTACTATCTCCTTGATCTTGAATATATTTCAGAAAAAATATATTTAAGAGATCAAATGTGAAAGAAAAAGCTCAAAAGCACCCAAGAGACAAGTTTAGTCTCAAATGATGTGAAACAGCAATGTTAAGTACATAGTTTTTCCTCTCATTATTAACAAATTCAAAAATTTCAGATTTTTAAAATACTGCGGATTTTTATCCTGTGCATATATTTTTCCTTTTTTTAAAATTTGGTTGTCAGGAAAAATCTTTATTCTTATATAATACTCTGTAAGCACCATAAATTAGCATTCATTCCTAAATCCAGCTTTCCAAGAAATGCTTTTTAGAGATGCACATGGTTTTCTCAGATCTTCAGTAGCTACACTATATAGCCTAGCATTACCCAGCAAATAACTGGCTCCAATAAACTGTAAAGAAGTACTTGCACAAACTGGAAACCAAAATTCTGCCATTAAAATTAATAGCTGAGAAAGATTTGCTCCTCGACATTTAGATAATGGTGAAGAGTTAACAGGAGAAACATTTCAATCTTTAATCATAAATTAATAAGTCCAGGCAGATGTTTCAATAGAATGCAGCCTATAGATTTGAAAAAGACAGAATGAAGAATTTAAACCGAGCACACAATCCAGTTTCCAAAAACACCATACTGGAACAACACATTGTGATTCATTAAGACTTTTTTTCATTAATAATAAATTAATTCATTCTAAAATCAAAATAAAATGCTCCAAGTATATACTGGATCTGAGTGGTTTTTCAAGCTGTATGTTGTAATGTACATATTTTTAAACCAAGACTTAGGAACAGGCACCACATCCTATCAGGAATCCTTGACATCCATTTAACTGCAGAAAAGCTGTGTGCTTGACATGCCATGGGAGGTGATCAGTGCTCAGCAGGATCATGTCCCCCTGCTGTTTTTTTTTTTGAAATGAACAGCCAGCCCCTTGAATAGAGAGAAGTATCCAGAAAAGGCTATTTAAGGCTATTTTGACTTTTTTGCACAGGGGATTTCTGGGTGGGGACTACCGTTTTATTGAGAAACAACCACAGTCAAGTTTACAGAACATCTTCTGCTGAACAGTTGTATCTATAGTATCAAGGTAGCATTACAGCAGTTGACAAAGCATCACAAAGCTGCTTTGTATATTTAAGTGTTGACCTAAAGATTTTCTTCTCTGGCTGTTGCTATGCTGAAAGGAACTTGAAAGTTTAGTAGTTTAACAGAAGTTCTGGAGTTTAATTTCAGAGACATTCAGATCTAGCACTCTAGGTTAGATTTTTGTCTTTACCTAGTGGAACAATTGCCATTTTCATCTTTTACTACTACTTTTTGATCTTGATAGATTTCAGGACAGTTTACAACAAGGTAGCTTACTTTGCAAAAACTCAGCTCCTAGAATGGCTGCCATTTCTTCAAGGTTGTAATTAGCTCAAGTTAGGTCATTACTATCTTCCTGTGATCTTCATGCAGTTGTATATTTAAGCATCCTACAACTTGGGCAATGAAGAGCTGACATTTTCAAAGGCAGACTCTGATATTTCATTTCCATGACCATTCCCTGTGGCAATGGTTAACACTGTAGCAATGGGGACAGACTCAGAGCTTGTGGGGAGATTGTTCAGGCAGTGCAGAACAGTCTGACCTGGCTGTCACACAGCCACATGCCCATTGCTGTAGGTTGCCTGTGAAAGTCCCTGGGTTTACTGGGAACTGCAAAGCACTGGCAAAAGTTCTGGGAAAACCAGGGCAGTCTGGAAAGAATAACGGAGAGCTCAGGATTCCCAAGCTTTTTACCATTCTGTCATTATTTCAGACCTCCAGCCCAGTGGTTAGCCTGTGACATTTGCTCTTTCAAGGAAAAAGCATACGCAAGTGTTTATCAAAAGACTGAGAAGTGACGATGCCAGTAAGCACACCAAAATGCAACTTTTAATTCAAGAGAACAAGAATGAAAGGCAGGTTAAGAAGGCGGCTCCAAGTTGCAAATGTGAATATATTACAATTGCAAGGCAATTAGCCCTCCAAAAGGGGAGGCAGACTATTGTATTTATAAATATTTGGACAGTGAAATCTTCCCACCAGTTGAAAACCTCATTTCAGACAATCTCTGACAGAAAACTTTAGAAGAAATACTTAATACAGCTTTTGTTGGTAAAACAGGAGCAATACATTAACACAAGGGAAATATAGATAGTTATTTTATTTGGTAATGGAAAAAAGGGGGCTCAGGTATAACATAGAACTTCCTCTGCTCCATCAATGAAGGGATTTACTCACTTTGTGAAGGCATTTATTTATTTGAGGAAATAACTGTAGATATAAATTTGTATCTTTTCATTTCCCAGTCTTTCCAATTTTCCTTTGAACTCTGCATTAGTTAAGAAATATGACTGACTGAATGTAACCCCTACATGTAGGACATATTTACATATAATAGTATCACTCTGGAGTCACTGAATACTTGATAATTTAGAGTTTCCATTTAAGAACACAACTTACCATTTCCCTTCCTCATTTTCATACTGTTGAACAGTGTACCCGAACATGTCTTCCAGAGGCCCACTGAAGGTCATTGCATTTTTCACATCAACATTAGAAGAGCCAATAAGGTGAAAAAGAGCTTTAAAAATAAATAAATAAATAAATAAATAGTCCAGTAATATGTAGCAATACATATAAATTACAGTTCTTTTAAGAAATCAGGGTTCAATTATGACTTAACTGAGGGTAAAAGACATGAATGAAAACTGGAATTTTGGACAAATTTATCAGAGATAATCAGATTTAATACATACTTCCCTACACATACATACACAGCAAAATTCAGAGATGTTAGTAACTAGACCTCTGCATCCAAACCCTATCCATCACTCACTTGTAAATCACAATTCAAATCACATTAAGTAAAATAATATTACCTTTAATAGTAAATAAAACAATTTGCTTTCTCTTCCTTCTGTTCTAGAGTACCTGTAAATTTTTCATATTTAGAAAAGAACTGAATAAGTTTTTAATGCAATGAGATGCTTTTATCTGCATGTGCCTCATTGCAGAAATCCAACATCAACCCATGTAAGATAAGTTGTTCTACAGTGGTGTTACTGAACTACAGTGAGATGAGGCATGAGAGCAGGTGTTTCTTCAGACTGAATTTTCATAACCTAAAGCTGAGTGATCATCATCAGGGAAAATACTGTAAAAAATATTACTCTATAGCCAGTTTCAGAAAAATGAGGTTAAAAATCTAGCATGAACTGTTAATCACAACCCACAGTGCAGCTCACTAAGAAGCCGAAATTACTATTTATATATAAAAACAAGGCTATTTATATATTTTTTTTGTGCTGATCTCCTCTGTTTTGGTCCTGTTTAAGTTTCAAAAGCAGACTCCACTGCTGCGGTGCTGTGCATTTAATACACAAGAGCCAAAAAATTAGTTGAACTTGCAGAACATCAAGACTATTTAAAAACAATTACAGACAACTTTCATGTATTATCAGAGAAGCATGTCATGATCAGTTTTTTAACATTGAACAAATACACAAAAATATCCAAGTCCATAATTCTTGCTGCAAGTCAAAGCATCTAAATAATGTCCAGTTACTAAAACACATCTGTATTATTCACCATTGAGATGATATTCTCATAGAAAGCTTGTTACTATAATTAAACTCCCAACTGGTCACAATGCTAGTCTGTCTCTCTCAGCATCTTATTTCCTGCTTAATGCAGTAAAATTATCACAAAAGGCTATTATCATAGTAGGCATTTTCAGTTTCACTGGACAGTAAAAAAGGAAAAGTTTAGTTTGTGTTGTTTTAGATTTTCTTCCTGCAGTCAGAGTCAAGAAGTATAAAAATCTGAACAAATCAAACCATAGTTTGCTTTTATTTTTCAGAAAACATTCATTGCGAGAAATAAAAAAATTAGTGCCTGATGAAAAATAATTTTCCTGAAAAGTAATCCATGCATATTTTATCTTCATTAATTTTTTATGTTTAAAGAAATTCTACTATGCCCATTCATATGCAATAGGTGTTTTCCTACCCTCTGTTATGTAAGTATAATTCATAGAATCAGAATTGTTTGGGTTGGAAAGGACCTTAAAGATCTTCTAGTTACAATCCCGCTGATACGGGCAGGAACATCTCGCACTAGGTCAGGTTGCTCAAGGCACCATCCAACCTGGCCTTGAACACTTCCAAGGCAGCACAGCCACAACATCCCTAGGAGACCTGCTCAACTATAACCAACAAAACTGAGTTTTAAAAATTCAGTCAAGCTATCTCTGCTTATATTCTTTTGTTAAATTTCAGAGTGAAATTATTTGCTATCATTATTTTTTACAGTGTATGTGGGACTTAGACCACAACACTTATACTCCCAGCCTACCACCTAGACAAGGAAATGTTTCTAATATGATTACCTTCTAAAGTAAGTGTCTAAGTTCATGATTTAGTTGAAGAACAGTAGATGCCAGATCTACCCACGTCAACTTTCCATTTAAAGATCTTCACAATTCTGTTTACGTTAGCCCCTGAATAAGTTAGATGTGAAAGGTTACATGTGCACCCTGTGCTCTATACACTCCTTCATGATACCTCCCATCATCACTGGCCAACACACAAGGCATTTCTTCACAATGATGTGGTGTTGCCTCTGATTTTTACCCCACATTCATGGTACTGAATAGCCTTGAGGTTTACTGAACCTGTTATGCAATATACTCAAATCTCATAATTTTAAAGAATACATTTGCAATCCTCATAGCTGTAACAAAAAATCTGAAAATGTGAAATGCTAGACAAAGTAAACTAGAAGGCAAAAATAGCAGCTGTTTGCTCCTAACCTCTCTTGTGCTTCTGAGAGAGGTCAAAATAGAACCAGCAATAATAATAATAAGTAGCCTAAAAAATCAAGCTAGAAGACTCAAAACAAGCTAGATGGGCCAGACTGGCTAGAAATAAAACAGACTCCACACAGAAGGGAGCAGATCCTGTTCATAAAGGATGTTTTGGATCTGAAATGCAGTGGGTAACAGAATAAGGTAATGGAAGACAAAATTGCTGCAGGTTACAAACTATACAGAATACACATCTGGTTCAGGAAATCCCCTCTGCTGGAAATATTCAGCAACTGGAAGAGGAATTAGCTTACTCTGCTATTTGTCATCTCTAGTTATCAGCTTATGTGTACTCCTGCAGACATAATACTGGACAAAACATGGTCTTGATTTGATGCAGTATGGCTATCCTTTCGCTCTCTCATCTTCCTGTTCTGCCTTAGCCAGGAATCAGATGCTTTGAAGTTTGACTTCATACAAAAACTGTTGCATATTTTAATATATAAATGTATTACATGACCTTCTGTGGCTTCCACATGCTATGAAACATCATGAGCTCAATGATTTTGAGTAAAAGCAAGGGTCATGACAAGAAATTTAATATTAACTTAGAAATAATTAATAGATTGAAAGCTATTTTGGTACATTTTCCAGTGACTCTGTAAAAAAAATCTCACTACCCAGAGATATGTTCAGATCTGCAGATAGCATATGGAAAAGTGGAGTTTATTGTGACCCACATTACACTGTTATCTGTTAACTGTACACTGTTAACTAATCTACTGAGTTATGACAACCTGGCTTTCACATTTTGTTTCATTTTTCACAACAAAGAACACTGTACATACCCACGAGCTGACACTTCAGAACATTAAAAAATATCACTGATTGTGACTGTGAAAATGAGAGATAATATTAATAACAATATCTAGCTTGCACTCTTCCAAAATTCCAGTTCCTGTCTACAGTGCATATATGCATTTCTGCTTATAGAAAACTTGTGTTTAGGAATCAAAAAGACTATTGGCAAAAGAAGTGGAAAAAGAAGAGCTACAGGAAGGAATTAGAGAGTTTGAGAGTAAATGGGGTTAAGGATGAAAAAATGCTTTTTTTTTTTTTTTTTTTTTTTTTTGTAAAACATATTGTATTTCACTAAGTACTTAGTCACAATTAATGTAGGTAAATTGGTAAATTCAGATTTTAATTATTCCATCTCATGTTAATAGAATGACTAAAAATATGGCTAAGATACGCAGAATATAAGGATAAAACTGAAGTTCTGCTTTTAACTTCATGTTTTACAAGAAATGAGGCACCGTAGAAAACCTGGGACAACTTCCCTCTTGCTGCTGACCAAAGCTGAAGAGAACACAAGCTGATGTATGTGGCATTACTTGCTGAGTACAGTTTGTACGTATATGTGAAAGGTCAACACTCAGTCACCAAGACAACAACCCAAATATTATTCTTATTACAAACTTAGAGTAGTAGCTCATACTTGTTCAGTAGCCACTAATAAATTTTTTCTGTTTTCTTTAGTGAGATCTTTTAACTGAATGTCTGTGCTCTCTGCCAGGTTATTCTGCTTCTGAACCATGTAGAACTAGATTTCCCTGGCACTTGGCCACATGTATATTTCCTGGCCACTCTAACCTTTGCAACCAAAATAGGCACTCTTATTTTTTTGGAAGAGATGGGTAAAAAGATAACCTGAATTGCACAACAATGCCTGACACCTGGTTCTTTACTGAAGAAAAGTACACCTCCATAAATCACTCACAATAAATGACATCGTGAAGACTATTACAGCCATGAGAAAAGAGTAATTCAGTTAAGGTATTTTATTTGTTTATGGTCTGTAGCAAACAGCAACTGCATCCCATATAAATGGTACTTAGAAATACATGTTTTTTTTCAAAAATGCAAAAGGACAAATTTGCACTTTGCATCGAACAGCGTTTACAAGTTGCTTGCATATTAATCATATACCACCAGCATGTGGTCAAGGTGTTATTTTTGTTCCATTTCACATTATCTGGAATAGCATTTCAGGTATTATCAATTCTTCTGCACTGAAACAGAACAGGTCTAAATGCAATTGCAGAAGAAACCTAATAGAAATTTCTTGCAAAAGTTTGCACAACTGAAAACTATTGGGAAATTCAAAACAACCATTAGCAGAAAAAAAAGATGAAGTTGTTTCTCTCCTGGATTATAAAAGAAGACAGAGAAATTTAAATTTGTGGCTTTCTCATATACCTGGACCCCTTGCAAAAACTGAAAAATAAAATGGATACAAATGCTGTTTTAATGGTTTGCATAGCACATACTACAAAAAATGATACTTTAAGGATATTTTAAAGACTGCAAATGACACTGGAGTGCAACACAGCAACACAGAATAGTGCATCTGATCAAAATGTACTGAAAGTTAAGTGATATTAGGAAGGATGCACTAGTTTATAAAACAGTAACTGATTGCCCTTGAAAGTATTTTATGCTGATATTGCCTGTCTCTGTTGTGATTTTAGACAACGTACAAAGTAACCAACTAAAAAGGAAGCAATTTGGATGCCAGTGACAGCTATTGGGAGCATGGGGTTGGCCTCCAACAAAAAGCTTGTTTTCAAAATGGTGGAAATTGGTATAATCTTTTATAATTAGACGAATTTTATTTGAGGTAACCAATACAACTGACAGCTGGCATGTGCAAGACTGTACTGCTGCCCTCAGATAACTGGAATGAACCATGTTCTTCAGTAACTACAGCACTGAACCTAAGCAAATAAAACCTGAAAGCTGCATCTTTTAGCTGCCTCAACACAGCACCATGGATTTGGGTTGAGAGATGGACTGCATCTGGTTGATAGCAAGGGAAGATTAAACATGCATCTTTTTGCAAAGACTTATAAATAAAATGATATTTGTGAAATTATGGCTCAAACCCATGAAAGAAGATTCTTTGCTGACCAGCAAATGGCCTTATAAAAAAGAGATTTAGTCACAGACGTGCCAAGTGGAAAAAAATATGATGGCATGGTACAATTGCTGTCTGTGACCTCGGGGGCCAGAGTGCTCTCTGGTCTCACTGCAGAAGGCTAAGGAGGCTGTGACAGTACTTCCTGCTGCATTCAGTTCTGTCTGGCAAAAAAAGCAGCATATTTCACATAAAACTATATATATATATAAAAAATTCAACTTCTAAAACTTTTTCAGTGCTGCTAAACCCAAGCCTTTTATTTTCCAGGGTTACAAAAGAACCTCTGTATAATTTTGCCTCCAGAATTTTTTCTTTAATCTTTAACCTTTGGAGAGAAAAAGAATGACTTTCTGGAATGAGACCAAATAATGAAAAAAAGAGTTCTTACTAAAAGTAGATAAATACCCCAAAGAAACAAAGAAACATATATTTGAATGTGGTTCCAGATTCACTAGCCACAGTCTTTTCAAAACCAATTAAATGCTTTATATGATCCATTAAATAAAGCTTCTTTTGCTGGTTTTGTACTGAATAATTTCTACTGGAAAATAACTTTCCAATGCGGTGTCAGACCTGGAAATACACTGAATCAGTGCTTTGTAACATGGTATCAAATGAATAACACAATCCAGCAGGCAAAACTTTTGCAAATAACAATAGCAAAGTCCAAGAATATGTACCCCACTAGAATAAAGCCTATTTTGTTCAAAGTTTGGGAAGAAGCCCTCTTGTTGGTACTACAGTTCTTAGTAGTCTGCAGTTTTTCACAGAGGGGAGAGAAAGGCTTAGAAATATGCAGTCAGTTACAGAAAACTTTGTGATGTCAACTACCAGACTTGTGCAGAGGCTAAGCAAGTTGACAGAAGTGGAGCAGTTCTCAGAAAATGTTTCAACCTGTCTCCAGTGATCTCCAGTTCATCTTTTCAATGTAATCCTTCCAGCAACACTTAACACCTTTCAAGTCCCTACAGTCTTCATTCCCCTCTAGGCCACTCTTCCTTTGCTATCAAAGGCCATTTCCTCCTGAACATCCTACTGTAACTTTTATTTCCTACCACTAACTTTATCTATAAGTCCCCAGGACCCTTTGCCTCTTAATGTTTTTTTTTTTTTTTGTTGTTTTGTTTTGTTTTGTTTTGTTTTTTTGTTTTTTTTTTTTTTGAGGTAGAAGATATTTATGGACATCTATAATTAACTCAGATTTCACATACATCACTAAAATGAATATGTATGCTATTTTCTGAAATAAAACCCAGAAGCTTAAAAAGGAGTGAGAGATTAATTTTATACAAAAACTAAAAACCAAACAAACAAAACCCAAAACTCGCACAAAATCCTCAACATAAAGAAAATAAGTTCTTCCCAATAATCTCCAAAACTGCTCACAGCCTTACAGATTTTCCTCTGCACAAAACTCCTCTAGGTTCATAGAGGAGTCAAGTATGCTGTTTCAGCTGTTTTTCTACAAGCTTTCTAGTTGCTCATTTACACCAAATCCCAGATTTGCAGGCTTCTGTAGCTTTCCACTGTTGAAACCAGCGTGGCAAAATAGGTATATCAATTACCATGGAAACATTAAAACTTGTAGGGATTCCCAAAGTCACTTCTTCCTTGGTAATTTTTTTCATTTGACATCACATTGTCAAATGGTCTGCTTTTCCCAGGCTTACTTCTTTACATATTTCCAATTAATTTTCTTGCTCTTAGACCAAATAAAAGGCCAAGTAGATGTGGTTTGAATCCTGAACTTTAGTTTGAACAAATGTGATGCTAATTGACTATCCAAAGCCCTATTATTTTTATAATGTGAAAAAAAAATCATCAATATTTCTAAGTATTCCTTTTCAAGTTTTCTAAGAAAGTAAATTCTTTAACATGTGCTGAATGGGAGAAGGCAAACCAATTTTTTTTTATTTTTTTTTTAAGCATCTAGCTCCCATACCTTTCCTATCTTATGTAATCACATAAATCACTTCACTTCAAACAATAGATCTTTCAGCATTATGCCTGTGATTCAATCCACAGATGTAGCTGCAATGTGCAACAGCACAACCAGTTAAGGATGTCAGCTAATCACTGCCTGGTTAAAAAAATGGCAGCATCACCTTCACATAGGACTACCTTTTTCAAAAGGCTCTGTATACTAATACAGGATTAAGGAAAAGGAAAGCACAGAATATTCATCTCAATGGCCAGCTTTGTGATTTGGAGTAAATTGCCACCTGTCAGTGTTCAAACATGATTTGTAAATGCCATTAACTACATGTTTTAAAGTTTGTTTTGAATTTATGCTCTTTGAATTTATGTCTCTTCCTTGCCAGTTAGCAAGAAATCCATCTATCTGATATTTTCGTCTAGACTTACTCAATACATCCCACCAAATTTTAAAATCACTTATCTATAAAATGCCCCAGAGGATATAAATTCCTTTTGAACACTCTGGGAAATGTGATAATCTGAGAAATGATGGAAGAAAAGATGTCCATCTGAAAACTCATGTTATCATACCCCTACAAGGACTAAGTTTAAGTATGTTTTTTTTCCTTCCTGACTTAGTATCATTATTCATTAATTTCCGCCCGCCTTCCACCCTCAGATTTCAGGGACTGCTGGGTAATTTTTCTCAGAAGTCAGCAGTACTAAGGCTAGTGTTAAGGTGGAAATGCTTTGGTGGTACTAAAGGCATTCTGAGGAGCAGCAACTTTTTCCATGTCTTGACTTCACAATAGCTACAAACTCCTGTCTTTCTAAACCTTATACTGAGCATAATCATTGCCCTGATCTCAGCTGAATTACTCAAGGCTTCAGCAAGGGAAGAAATCCTCCAAAAGGAAATGCGGACATCCTGACATGACCCTCTTGCACCCAGATAGCCAGAGCACCACAGAAATTAAGTCCAAACTTAAGTTTTTATATATTACCGCAAAAACGTATGTCATTAATGTGCATGCTAAAGGCCAATGACACATATTTTGTCTAGAAATGTATCAATATAAATTTCAGTTGTTATCCAAGAAAATGTAGTACCTGCACTGGAAGGGAGAAGATGGGAGTTTAAAAATATCTCTCTTTTCCTTAGTCCCACATAAATTCTGGTAGGCAGCAAGTTTTGAGGGGAAAAGCACCTCAAAGTAAGCAGAGATCTTGACTATTCAAGAATTTCGGAGCCATACAAGGATGGACATGCTTCAGAATTAAATCTCAGATGTGCATATTAAAAGAAATCAACTTGCAAAGTAAAAGAAAAAAGTCTTACAAACTAAAAGAAAAAAAAAATCAACTTACAAAATATAGTGTCCCATATGAGGCAGCATAGCAGAAGAGATATGTATGGACAAAACCAAGATTTATGGTAAATAGTAAAGGATCTTAAAAATTAGACAAAAGGCATACACTGGATTACATGTGTTAGGACATTAGGGTAGCAAACCAGAATGCCAGGATAACAAACAAAAGGTATCCTAACAATAAAATATGCAAATAAACAAGACTAATTGCTTAAGGGCTAGCAACATACTTATTAATAGGTCTTACAATAGATCTAGAATAATGATTAAAATAATACCTACAAGCAATGTAACAACACAGTGACTATAGTCTTTAAATCATCCAGAAGACTTAAAGTTAGGAATTCATATATAGGGATTTGGTATTTCTTTCCCTTCTCTTGGTACAGCCAGATGTCCCTTTGTTCTCAGACTCTTGAGGAGTAACCACATGAGCAGGCATCCCTGATTGAGAGAAGAAGATCCAGCACACCTTCAAGGGAGAGTGTACAGGATTCTCTCTCATCAAGGCTTTTATACCATAAAGTGATTGGCTGCTGTCATTTAAGAGCTTAGACATACCTTCAAAATCCCCTATTGGAGAACAAAAGGGAAGCCTTTTCCCTCATTAGGAAAATTCTTCCTTTATCTGTCCATTCTTCTTTGGTTTATATTGGGCCTAGCTGAAGTCAAGCTGAGGTCCCTGAAGAGCAGCTGGCACCACAGATATTGACTTGGTTTTAAAGACTGTTAGCAGTTTATTATGACCTTTGCTTTGCATGGAAACTCCCCAAGTTCAGGCGAAGGGCAACAGAGCTGAGAGAGAGTGCAAGACTGAGAGGAAAAAACCACTGGCTCATAAAAGTAAGCCCATTGCCAAGTGTCCTGATACATATGGACTAGTTGTATAGAGAATACCTTCTCTATTATTTCTGATAATACATTATCTGTGATAATTTTCATTGGAACACAACAGAATAATAATTTTCTTTATCTGAGGCATCTTCTAGAAGAGTTAGAAGGATCTATCATGACTTTCCAAGTAAGAATTCCATCCTTCCGTCTTCCCAGTATGTATTCCCATAGTTCAATAGGGACTTGAAAGCTCTACGACTAGTTCTTAGCAGAAATACTTTGGTTATTTTTCAGACAAGCTTGTTATATAAAGCTAAGAGGTTTCAGTAAAATGTAAAAAACCTGGATTTTTACAAAACTGACCTCCAATTAAATGGCATAGGAAGATGATACAACAATCTAAGAAGGAAAACACTTAACAAATTTAAGTATCCTGGCAAAGCTTAAAACATTTCTTTTTATTTGGTTGGTTGGTTTGGTTTTTTTGGTGGTGGTTTTTTTTGTTTTTTTGTTTTGGGTTTTCTGCTGGTTTTGGGGTTTTTGTTTGTTTGTTTTGTTTGATTTTTTTTTATTTAAATCAACAAGTTTGCAGTCTTCTGAGATCAGAACTGGAGAGCAAGAGATGAAGCCTACCCTTGCTAAAAGCCTAAATTTTAAAAGGCCTAAAATGAGTCATCCCAACAATTACTCTTCTCTATTGCATATGCTAATTCAACTGTATTTTCAATAATATCACTCAAGATATTTTTTTATATACTTTTTCTCCTATCAGTAACCAGAAAAATTACTAAAGTGAGAATATTATTGGCAAGAGATTGCTACAGGCAGTAATGGAAAATGTTACTTATTTGTTTTAAAAGCTGGAATTCCAACATGAGTAGTCCCCAGATGCTAGTGCTCTTACACCACAAGGTCAACACCAATGCCTCTTCATCCCGTTTCACACAGCAGTGAAATGCCCCGAGGGAATACCAGCTCTGTACTGCAGGATCACAGTGTAGCAGGCATCGCTTATTTGCACAGATCAGCTCTGAACCGCTCACTAGAGAAATCCTGAGCCTGTCCCAAGCATGTATGGGTATTCATGGTACAACTCTTTACCTGGACATATAGAGCTTCTCTGCTATGGAATTTATGAATGCTCACTGCTAAAAAAGAAGATAATCCTCAGCCAGTCTGTTTCCTTACTCATCTCTACCTATATATAGGAATCCTGTTAAATCTTCTCCTGCATTGGACAGTTAAAACAACACGGTTCAGTGATAATATATGTTTTACATTTTTGACTGAGAAATCCAAGCAGACAAGAATGTGGGACTGTAAATGACCGTACAGTCATTATATGCTATCTTCCATGACCATAAACAACCATAAAATAACGGCCTAATCTAGAAAAGACTACAAAACCCACCACAAGATAGACATCAGAAAAGACACTGCACCCTAAGAAAAGCTGAAGATCAGCAATGTGAAGGTTTGTTCATTTGAACCCAAAAAACTCCAAAAGAACAACTGATATTGCACTAGGAAATTCATATACTGCTGCTAACCCTGTTTACTTTGCTTCAGCAGTGTTACTTATTTCATGGTCTAAGAAAACAGGCTCACTGTTTTATACATCAGTATCTAAACTTCAGTCTACCTGTCAGGTGAGAATAATTTAGAAGTAAAAGATAAAACCAAACTCTTTGTAAATTGATTCATGTGTCAGAAAGTTACGAAGTGGTATACAGTGTTCAATTGAGATCATCAGAAAAAACATCAAAGTAAACATGCAAACTTCCCACTGATATCATTCAGCTTAAATAAGAATGAAAGATACCCCTTTAGTGGATGTTAGAAACTTATTCCTTGAAATAATCATATGTGACATGTTTGAAGTGGAATATGATCAAGATCACTGCCCCTACCATTGTCATTTCACATTGTGGTTTGGGAAATAAAGTAATTTTTTAAAAAATGCAGCAGCAGTTTATGGACATTTAATAGTCTTCTTTTGTGTGAAATACTTTTATAGTCAAGATAACTTATTTTCAATTAAAAATATATAAATTTTCCAAATACCAGTATATCACCACTCAATAATTATCAATATTGAATAGCAACATACTGAAAACTCCAGCATAACAATATGTATTATCAACTGTATCTACTAATTTTTAAAGACTAGGACGCTCAAGTATGAGCTAGAGGATTAGCATCTCTTTTGCTGTACTGTTAGTGTTGCACTGTTAGTATTGCAATTTTAACATTAAAACAGTTGAAAGAACTGCAGAATTAACCCTAGGTCTTTTTGCTGCAATTTTTTTTGTTTGTTTTTTGTTTTACTGGTCAATAAACAATTCAGGGAAACTTGGAATTAGCCATGAAGAGATTATAAGGGGAAAGTTTGTTTTCCTTTTTCAAATTAAAGCTGGACTCCAGAGGTAGAAAAACATCCTGTTTTTTAGATGCACTTTAAGATAAAGCTTTCTACATGAATTACTGGCGCTAGTAACTTACATGTCCCACCCACAATACATGAAGTACACCCGTGATTTTAAGATATCTGAGCACTTCTGTTCTGTTCAGAAAGTTACCATGAATTCCATAAGGAACCTGTTACTCTTTCTTACAAACAACTGTGTCAACTTCACAAAAGTACCACAGAAGCTTAAGAGTGCAGAAATAGTCTGTTCTTGTGTAGATCCTACTTGTCTAGGTTGAACTGAAGTCTGCAAAGCTAAAGTCAATTTTGGTGTTATCTAAGAGTGACTCAGTCAGCAGGAGATGTGAGAGTTAAAAAAAGACTTCATAAAAATGCACAAAAGAACATTGTGCCACCACCTTTTGCAAACTCCTGCTATCTTATCATAGATTCAATGTCAACTTTTTGCAAGTAGCACCTCAACTACAGTTTCAGTGGCAGAGTGGCAATGGATCACTTCCAGTTTTTTTGTCCAGTCCAGATATGAGCAGCACAACAGTACTAGTACTGCATTCTGGTTTTAATTTTCTTTGGTCTATAGGTCTTGGATACTACAGTTGCCTTTATCTGAAACAGACTTCTCTAAGCTGTGCCAATATACAGAGGGCCAAATCACAGAAACTTGACTTCAGAATTGTTGGAGAAAAAATGCTTTCTAAAGAAAAACGACCAATGACTTTAAAGGTCAATGACTTGAGTCTCATCCCTGTTTACAAATAAAAAGCTCAAAAATTACTTTTTAATAATCTTTAAAGCTCCTAAAAGACACCAGATTGTCAGAAATAAAAAGACAACTCGGGCAAAACATTGTTCTGCTAAAAACAACAGCAAGTGCTCTGCTTCTGTTCAGAGCATAGGGTATGGGATTACTGCATTGATCCCTATCTATTACTGGCAAGTACATCGTATTTTTCACGGTAAACAAATTCCATTTATAAGTGACCTTTTGCTCTGATTTTTTGACTGCAAGGCTGTTCCAAATTCTAATTTTTCCAGTAGTAGGAATTTTCTGCTCTCCAACATACATTTAGTTCTTGCCAGTTTTTATGTCAAAATAAGAGTGCCAGGGAACAAAGCAGTTTTAAAAGTGCTCTAGAAATAAAAGTGAAAAATTCAGTTTCAAAATACTACTGCCTACACTGACTAAAAGCCATTTTTCAGTGACAATTCAAGCTAGAAAAGACAAGTCTTCAAAATCAGGAAAGATAAGACTCACGGTTTTCAGCATTCATTGTCCGTTATGTTTGATCTTTCTGAACACTTAACAGGACTTTGGTCTCACAACAAAAATACACAGGACTACTCAAGTAGATTTGGATAAAACATACACAGCCAGTTTACAATTGCTTAAGCAATCATAAATGTGTTGTTTACCAAGATTACAATGGCTGACCATCTAGAGTTTTAAGTCTAAAAACTTGCCATATGACAGACCCAATTTACTAATCTGGCTATCTTAAAAAAGCAGTGCTTAGCTGAAACAAACTGAAACACTTAAAAAAACCTCAATAGAACTTTTAACATTTTTCCCTGGCTTTCTGTTACTGTTACTTCTCATTAAGCACACAATCTAAAGGTCTGGAATGTTTATTTCTATTGGCTTCTGTTGCGTGGTTTGTTTTTTTCTTTTTTTAATGGCTGACTAGAAATTTTTCCTTTGCTAATTCTGATTGCCAATGCAACAGGTCGAGGTGTTTGTTTCACAAAGCACTACTTAGTTCTTTTGGAAAAGAAGAAGACTTTCAGACAGTATGAAAGGAAAACAAGGTTTATGACAAGCCTCAGATAGAGATTGACTCCATGTGTGACGTGTGTAGCAGGCTTGACAGAAATTAGTTATTCCAGAGAGACAGAATTAGCAGGCTCTCAGTATTGCAGTTTCAAGTCCAGCTTCAGTCTCAAGTCTCCTCTACCTCAGGCACAAGCTTAATCACATCAGCTTGCTTCCATCTTACCTCAGCTGAGGATGGGTTGTAAGATCTGAGTACAGATATTTCATACATCCACTGTGTCTCTCTTTGAGGAAGAAGTTGCATGTGCAAAACAGCATCTCATGTTTCCCACTAAACCATAGCTTTTCACCTTTCCTCACAGTTACGGAAATTGGAAAACCTCTCTCATGAGGCATTTGCTCCTCTACCATACCTGAAGAAAGTCCATTTCAACTTCTCTTAGAGATCCTATTGCAGAACAGCCATGTGCACTCAGCAGATAAATAAATTATATGGGATAAAAATGTTTCTTTTTACCAAAGGGAGCAGAATTGGTCTTTATCAACTATTCTGGGAGGATAAACAAATTAAATTTATTAATTTCTCTCACACCTAACTATGCCAGTATTAAACAATTTATGCCATGAGGCTGAATCCTGCAGTTCAAAGAAAAGGCAGTTCTCTTCAGAAAAATCTGCCACAGTTGTCAGAGCTTCAGAAACTGTTGGAGAAGTTTATGAGAAGTTCATGAGACTTCAATGACCAGTCATAATACATCCTAAATGTAACACCTGCTACCAAACTCTTACAGTAAAGAAATATTGATTCCTGAACATAAATTTGAAACCTGCAGTCATGAGTCATTCCTTCAGCTACAAAAGCAACTACAAGCTAACAGTTAAGTAAGCTTTTTTTTAATTTTCTACATAAAGATACCACGTTCTTTGAGGACATTGCATCTCATGTAGACACACATGTATCTTTACATACATTTTGTTTCATATATTACAATTTTTTTTCTGAAGTCCTTTTAGTAAAAGGTCTGCTAAAGACATTTGTCCTTGGCAAAGTAAATATTTAAAATTTGTATTAAGGCTGCATAGGAAATAATCTGCCTGTCTTCAAAAGCAGATTTGCTTGGCTGCCACCAGATTCAAAATGATTTTGAAACCTGGAGCCCTACTCAGGGTTTTTTTCTGAAACAGAAACTACAGCTGGAATGTTTTAGGTATGCACAGTCCCAGTTTTCAATCACCTTCCTGTACCACTCAGATCAGAAATCTGAAAATTGTGTCCCACATCCCAAGAGATAGCATACCTGAGTCAGTTGTGGTTTAGCAATGTATCCAAATTATATTTACTTGCTTATAAAATGTGGTATTGTACGTAACAAAAACACTGATAGAAGAAGCAAATGTCTTTAACCTAATGTTAACAATGAAACAGAAAAGAGTTTTAAGCTTCCTATCTCTTGTCCCATGATTCCTGAAACCCCTAGGCTTTTTCTTTGCTATTCTAGACTTGGCTTTGAGTAGAAATTCCATTTCAAACCAGAGGAAAAAACTTCCCATCAAGTGTGGTATGTACATTCCTGAAAAGGAGGACTGTTTTCCACTAATTAATATTCTCTAATGGAAAAGCTATTTTGTCAGAGGATTCATGATCAGCTCTAACTTGATGTCTAGGAAGAGCAGTGTGACAGTAATTACATTACCTGTGAACACAGCATTTCCCAAAATGATTTCTAATAAATTAGTGATCAATACAGCAAAATCTGACAAGAGCTGGCAGGGCTTGAAAGATACTGCTTTGTTGTATATCCCAGCAGACACTGATTTGGAAGCAAATGCTGCCCCTCCTGTTTCTTGTACAGCCCTCAAGTGGGCCAAGAGGAAGAATTATTTTCAGCCAACAGAATAAACAAGTATGGTTTCAGAGACCTTTTCCTCACACTCTGCTTTAGGCTAAGACACCTTAATGGGCATTTTTTTCCACAACAAAGCTATACTGCAATGCTAAAACAGACAAGTTCAGAAGTTTACAGGCAATATGCACCACAGTTTGCTTCTTATATTGTACGTATTCCTTTATATTGTCTCACGCAAGCAGTCAGCCTCAAATCAAAGTCAATGCCCTGCTTGAGTCAGGCATAAAAAATGTGGCAGGACCAAACATTACGCTTATTAAGCAATTCTTTGGGCAAATGTCAGGGCAGAAAAGGACCTCCACAGCCTATGTTTACTCTTTCCACTGTAGAAAAAGCTGATGCTCAACTCATGTTAGACCCCGATCTAAGAATTGCAACTATAATCACAAGACCTGAATAGGCAGGCATTTTCTTAACTTTAAATGAGTAGAACAATGAGTTTGCAAAACTATATTTTACTATAAGAAATCTAAAAGCAAGTTGTGATGTTATAGAAGACACACAGGTTTTGTAAAATAAGCTACTGAAATGCTGTATTTCTCTTCTGCTGCCACCACCCCCTAAATCAAACCAAAGCTGACAAATCCTAACAGCATCAAAACTTTTATTATTCACTTTGTAAACAATACGTAGGTCTATATTTAATGTGACCTAATAGAGTTATATCATTCCCCATATTAGCACAGCTTGAAGAGGTAACTTCTTGTTCAAGTCATCAGGCTGAACAGTCTCTGCTGCACCTAATTCTACATTTTAAGAACTTTATTCCAAAATAAACACTTTATCTAAAAAAAAAAAACAAAAAAAAACCTCATAAAAAGCAACTGGTCTATCAGAGCACAAGAAGAAAACCATCAAGTCTGAAGCTGTTGCTTCAGATAAGTAGTTTTCTGAAGCAATTCTTTATTTTTATTACATGTCCTGAGGGAAGTCCAATTTAAAGTTATAAAGAAAGATTCCCAATTGAAAACTTTTAACTGCAGTTTCACATTTTAAAAACTGCTTTCTTACATCTTTTGTTGAAGAATATACTGCACCAATGTGACTTCAAATAAAATAGCAGCATAAAAATTCAGAGAACATGTTTTTCCTGCAAAAAATCGCTTTATGAAATACACTTCTTTTCTTTACAAGCAGAGAAATGAAAATCTAAGAGTAAAGTGAATGGACTGGGTGACTAAAATTATCACATGCACATGATTACAACTTTTATCCCTCCTTTGCCTCTATGAAACTGAGCACATGTTTTTTTGTTGGTTTTTTTCAGGAAATTAGAGAAGCTCTAGCTATAAATCACAGACAGTAGCTCCAATACAGGTTCCCAGAAAAAAGCAAAGCAAGATCAACAGCTCCAAAGTTAAATTAGGAATTTTTCAAAGGGTAAGGCAGTAAGTTTTGATATTCAGGGCTACCTAACCTTTGAGAAGACAGCAGCAACTGAAAATTACTTATGATACTGGCTTTAAAAATCATTATACTAGTTACATCACAATTTAAGCTCATAATCTATGGGCTGTTATTACACTGGTAGTCAGGGAGTGGCCTAAATATCACTTACTACCAGGATTTTACTCATGTAGGCTATGTGCAAAGCCAGGAGGGAGGTAAGGAACCACCTAGCCAAATGCTGTTAAATACTTTACTGAAAGAATTATCTTTTATTTTGCTTTTTTTGATTTTTCTTGTCTTGCTGGTGACCTCATGTTTTGGACCAAATTTCATTTAGTCAATAACAGCAAGACAAATTGATACAGTAACTATCTAAATGCCAAAGGTGACAAAACTAACAAACTGGAGCCTGTTCCAAAGTATAAGTTTGCAAGACAGTCTTTATGACCTGAATTAATTAATTATTTTAATCTTTGAAGCTAAGGATCACAGCAGGGGTATGGGTCAATCTTATTTCATCTACCTTTTAAAGTTTCTTCCTACCAAATGTAATAAACATTACAAAGTCCAACAGTGTAATAATCTACTTTGAAAACTGAAAAACTGAAAGATAAACCATGCTACTAATACACAAAATTATGTTAGCTCATAATCAGAAACTAAGCTATGCAATTGTTCAAAATTACTAAAAACATGGTGCAAGAGAACAATGTTCATATTGCAACAGTTCTTCGTTCATGTATCTTTAGTTCCAAAGAAAAGCCACAAAAAATATTTTTGCATCACTCTACTGCTTACTCATTTGATATGCAGATAACATGCATGTTCTGTATTATCTACACACCAAAACTGATGTCTGTGTCAAGCAAGCATCTTTCTAAATACAAATTTTTTAACCATTCAAAATTACTTTATAAGATACTAGCAACTCTGGAAAGTTGCCAGGTCAAGCATCTGCAACTACTGAACACAGCCCACTTTCAATACCAAGCCCTTAAGCTGTTTCCTGAGACAGGATGCATTTGTCTACATAATGTTGTATATTTATTTTACTACAAAACTGCTTACCAAAAAAACAAAACCAAATCAAAAAACAAGAATCAAAAACTGTGCAAGCTGCCTCCAAACAACTGCTTTAGTGGGTTTGCTTGTCTTCAGTGAGACTAGGATCAAAGTGTTAATACATACAAGTCTTATGTGAGCTCTGTTCATGCATTCCTTAGACTGTGTGGATGACGGGAAAAGGGAGATGACGCTTAATGAAGAAGTACTGCTTTTTCAAGCAGTTTAGGCTGACATTTCAGCTAGCAATAGATAATCTAAACTTCACACAGTGGCCTAACATCAACATATAGAAGTATCACTAAAAATGCTTTTTCTAAAATTATTCTAGTCTTCCATAGTTATGTTCCTTTCTGAATTTCAGAAGTCTTTTGGGGTTTTTTTTTGTCAAGTTCTTCCTGCTCCCCCTCACCCCCATATTTAAAAAAAGAAGCCTTATTTACATATACAACCTCCATCATCTAACATCCACTTAAATTGAATAATCACCATGCAGATATGTCAGAACCTGAATTTTAGCTCCTCAGCCCAAGATTTATCATCCGGTGAAGAAACAAAACTCAGGGTGCTTCTCAGTACTTTAAGCAGCTCACATAACTGGAAACGTAGTTTAATTTTTGCAGTTGCCATTATCTTAAACTGAAGTTTTATTTGTAAATAAGTAATCCTTATTTCTGTATCACACCATATATATGTTTTCAAAGACACAGGGGCAGACAATCCCAGACTATGAACTCAAACTATCTGTTCTCAAGATTCCTCATGGAAACTAAGGTCCTGATTTTGTAAGCACTTTTCACATGCCTTCTCAGAATGGGGCACTAAATAAACCTGAGGCCAATTTATCAGAACACAGTCAATGGCAAGATACATGATACCTTATTAGTCTTCAGGACAATCTCTGAAGGTAACACAATTCAGAAAGAGAACTGAAAAGGGTGTACTGAACTTCACAATTAATCTTGCATCTATTATATTAGGGAAGAAATGGTAAATTTGATGGGTCTGGTTTATGAAAGATTGATTCAAGTGTTTCACAGAAATTTTAAAGTGGCAAGACTCCTAACACTAAAAAAATCCCCTAACAGATGATGTTGATCCCACTTCTTTGCCACATCTTAGGAAGAATGGTGAGTTCCTAAGATCAAGCACAGTTTTGATAGGTCTTCCATGAAGCAGTTTACATTTGTTTCACAGTATTCTTTTCAAGCTTTTAAAAAGAAATAGACATACTTTTCTCCCTCTTTTATTATCTTTTCATACACCTTCAAAAACATTAAGCTGACACTCTGCCTTAAAATGCAGAATAGCAGCTTTGGGGAATCAGATTAGTTTCTTGTAATAACAAAGGTCCAGAATGTAACTTACAAAACCAGCCATCTCTAAATGCACAGCACGCCAATACTCATTAGCATAGAACAGATATCCATTAGGGTGCTGAGCCGAGCTACATATGGTAAGAACTGGAAAAACCTTAAATTACATGCTATGGTACACCTGCACACAGTATTTAGGAAGGGTGGGGCCTTTAATGTTATTTCAACATGACTTGAAAAAGTAAATGTAGAATGAAGTCACTGTTATCAATCCTCTTCAGAGCTAGAATCACTTTCCGTGTCAGAGAGTTCAGCCACAGGAAAGCGCAGGATGGCTGCGATCCCCGTCAGCTGCCCAAGCTGCTCCCCAGACACGTGCAGGCTGGAGAAAATGCGCACGGTGCCCATGTTCTCCCGCACGCTATCCACCAGCCTCACGTATCGGGCACGCGTCGCCACATCCTGGTGCCGGAAAAGCTCATCACTGATCAGCAAGGTATCAATGGCCATGGCTTCATTGGCCTTCTCCACATGTTTCAGACCGTAAAAAGCCCGGTCAGGCTCATGCTGCAGCATTTTATAGAAGTCATCTAAGGCTTTGACCTCACCAGCTGCCTTGGTGTCAGAGAGACGACTAGTTACTGCTGGGTCGCAGAGAGCTTCCTTCAGTGCGTATTTATGTCCTGAGGAAGAGTGCACCTAAAGCAAAAAAAAAAAAAAAAAAAACCAAACAGTAAAAGTTTAGGTTTTTCTTTCTCATAGAAAGGATCATTTTCTTGATCAGCCAATCACAAACTCTAAGCATAACATTTATCTTGATTCAAAGAAGCTACCTGTTTTTTGAAACCTACGTGACTCTTCTTGAAAGGGATCTCTCCAGCAACCCAAAATCTAGACCAAGTCCCTTCAACTTCAGGAAAGCTGTTTCTCTTATTCAGAGACTGGATTAAAATATGCAAGCTGTTGCAGTCAAAGCAGTGCAACTTGAAAGTACTAAGAAACTAAGATTTAAGTCTTCCTTTCAAAGCATTCAATAAGAGGAAGACCTTTTAAGACTGCAGAAATATGGTGCAAACAAGCTTTGCACAGCTGCATAGGTATTTGGCCGGCATAGCTATTAAGTACATTACAACTTTTCACAGTGTTACCACTTTGATACATATGGAAAGAGGCTTGGTGCCATTTGTCTCCTAAATGTTGTAACCATTAGGTACTAGGGCATGCTTCCGGCCTCCATCCCTCTCCTTCTCCGCCCTTCCCAAGCAGAGATTTACACAACTCCAATTAAAAAAAAATAATAAATATACATATACAAGTATCCTTAAGGAGAGCAATACTTATTTTGGGCTCAGAGTTGGCCACTTGCAGTAAAAGGCAAAAAAACTCAACCCATGAGATGACCAGGGAGCAGGAAAAAAATGCTACGGTCTGAACAATAGGTACTTTTTGGGGGGTTGTTTTTTTTTGTGTTTGGTTTGGTTGTTTTTTCTTCTTTAAAAGCTTCACAAAGCTGTAGTTAAACATGCGTGCTACACGACATAACAGATGGTTATAACATAACACTTAAACTATTTTCCAACTTGGTCTTTACTCTTAATTGAAAAGTAAATATGACCTTGTAGGAAGTTTTAAATACTTAATACTCTACTTCACATTTTGGTATTCTAGGAAAGAACAATTCTTGTATCTTACAAAGCTACATTACAGTTTGGGAGACATAAGGATAATTTAAGATGCCAAGACAAAATTTTATTTTTGCTAATAGGGGAACTGTTTCCTATCACCCTTTTAATTATCTTCTCCTATCACGAACAGCTCTAAAAGCTCCTTTTACCCAATCTGACGCCTATTTAGCTCCTTACCTGTAGGAATTTGGACCTGTTCTCCAGCAGAAGCTTGTTGTCAGTCTTGATCGCCTGCTGGAACATGAAGTCACAAAACTGCTCCCGTACGAAGCCTGGGCTAGCCACCAGAACACACTTCACAACCTCAAAGTTGATGTGCCGCTGAATGGCTTGCATCACTTGCTCGTAAAACCTCTCCAGGGCCCGGTCGTGCTGACTGCAGTTCCCTTTCCGTTTGCGGGGGATGTTCACCTCCACCTTGGCACGGGTAAGTGTCATGCTTGGAGTGACCAGGCAGACGTGAGCCAGTCCTTCCTGCATGACCACGGCTGCCACATCGGCGTTCCAGGCTGGGTCGCAGGCCTGCTCGATGCGCTCCAGCACCACGCTGTCCCACTGCTTCTTTGCCAGCGTGAACTGCCGGTTGGGCTCCAGCTCGATGGTGTGATAGGCCCCCATCTTGACATACTCATTCTCTTGGATGTTTGTGCCTTTGACCCGCAGCTGGCAGGCCTGGGAGTCAAAGTCGATGGCCTCCACGCAGAGGGTGAGTGTGGTGCGGATGCGGTTGCTGCCCACGCTGCCCGTGGCCGATTCGGTCTGCACTTTCCGGATGGTAGAGGCCCGCAAACTGTCACCCACCTGCAGCAGGTTGTAGGTGTGCCACATGTCCTCGGGCTCCTCGGGGATCAGCGTCACCTGCCCCGCATTATCCTTCTCCAGGTCCTTCCTCACCAGCTTCATCCTGGCGGCTCCTTGTGCCGCCGCGCTCACTCGGGCTTCCCCTCGGCCAGCAGGTCCGCTTCAGGAAGACTGGCAGCGAGAACAAGCGGGCAGAGGGACCGGCGCACTCCCGGCCGCCAAAGGGGCAACCTGGCTCGGGTCGCGGTGCGCGGCTTTTCCAGGACGCCGGCCTAAGCCGGGCCCTCGGCAAACCTGGACCTTGGGCCTCGGGCCTCCGACCTCCGCCACGCCGCCTTCCCGGTCCCCCACAGCTGCCTCCCCGGCCGCCCGGCGCGCATCCACCTCACAGCGCATGCGCAGCGTCCTTCCCGAGCGGCGCCGCCGGGTGCGCACCTTCCCCCCACGCCTCCTTTCCGCCGCGGCGCCTGAAGCGCGTGCGCACCGAGCGCTCCCCCCCGCTCCGCCCCCGCGGAAGAGGCGTCAGGAAGAAGCGGCGGGGCCTCCCCGTCTGGCTGCCGTGTGTCGGGAGGCAGGGCGGGCCGTAAGCTGGTATGTGTCCCTGTTACAGCCTCTCCCTGAGTTGAGGCGGGAAAGGGGGGTCGGGGCCCACGGCCCGACCTGGCCTTTCCCCTGTAACCTGAGAGCCGCGGTTCAGCCTGCCGAAGGCTTCTAAGACTGTCCTTTACGTTTAAGAGAAAAAAAAAAAAAAGGCAAGAAACCCAGCAAAAACTTAAGTAGTTATGGAAGGTTATGGTTACAGATGGAAACGAGTTGATAGCGGGATGGGTCTGCAGGCAGTGTAGCGGTGGGGGGTGGCAGCCCGAGGTGCCGAGGCAGGGGCAGAGTCCCCGGCATCGGGCGGCCTGGCGGGCGGGACGGAACCGCAACCTGAACCCATACTTTGACACCTTTTCTAAACTCAGCTTCAGCTTGAGAGGTTTTGGTTAAACTTGAGAATTAGACTTCAGCCTGTGCTGTCACCTGACCGGCTTCCTGACGCCGCTAGTTATGCAGCCAGAGCGAGAGAGCTGAGAGGAGCCTCAGAGGCACATGGGGACATTTCGAATGAAGTCTGATGTAGACATAAGTTCTATGGCTTGGATTACATTTTTCACACACAGATTAGTTCAAGGACGTTTGCAGAGAAAAGAGACCTGTACAGTTATTAGGCAGCTCAAGAGCCTAGAGAAATCTAACAAACCAGAGATAAAGTATAAATAATAAAACGACATTTTACAAATACTTGGCTTACATTGAAATGACACACAGCACGGTAAATTCTATTTCAGAATGAATGTTGCTAACTTAGAAAGAATGAGAAAATGAAACAGAAGAACAGAAAAAATGCTTATATGATGAATGACTGAAGAACAAGAAATCAAATTAAGAATGCAGACAAACTAATGTGTCATCATAAGTGTATCAAGACAACTGGAATAGATACAGGAAGCTTGGAATATCTGCACTGTCATTCAAAAACCAAAAAAAGTAGTTAGACCTCTCTTTAGAGATGAAAAAGTAGCAAACTTAGAATTGTTTCAAGGAAGTTTCTGATTTCTACCAGCAATTCCTTTTTAAACAAAACAAAACAAAAATAATAAAACCCCCCAAAACAAAACAAAACCAAAAAATAATAAATAAACCTAAAAAAACCAACCAAAAAACCCCACTATGGATTATTGAATTTGACGACTTGGGAAAGGCTTTGAAGTCGAGGCTTTAATGAGATACAATTCTACTGTGATCAAAAATCATCCCATATGTCCCATTACAGTGCACATAGAAATTTCTCTCAAGTATCTAGTACTTGTCTGATGTTGTGACAGGACGTTGAACTCAGATCTGGCCCAATAGTTCACGTTCCTTGCTTCTAAGATTGATACTGATGTAAAAACAACTTTTATCAGATATTACATAATAGGATTTATTTATGAGACCTCCGGCTCTCTTCCTGTGAGCACACATGCTTAACTCAGCATGAATAGTTTCACAGAAGGAAGCTGGACCACCCAAGGGAATATAACATTAGCACATGTATAAATAACTATTTGCTTAATTTGAACTTGTACATGCTAATAATTATGTATTAAAACTTTGTAGCTTAGGCAGACAGCGTGCACTTTTCTTTAGGAGTTCCTTTCACTTATCTATGTAAATGTTGAATGGTGAACTTATGGTGGATTTTCTTCTTTACATTCTTTGCAATTATGAAATTGCAAGGATAGACCTCATGCTATTCTTTCAAGAAAAAAATCCCAAAGTGCATATTCACTTTCTGTATTAATAGTTATTTTATTTTATAATTCTTTTCTTGGTGGGTATTTACAAACTTCTCTGCTTTTTGGTTCCAGTCTAATTTTTACAAGTAGCCTCACATCTCTAGAGATGCAGTGTATTCTAGATAAAGGTTGTAAATTGGCATCTGTTGCCATCCAGATCCAGTAGAAAATAAACATTCCGATTATGCAAGCAGGCAATTTGCTGCTTTAAAAAGAAACAAAAAACAAACAACAAAACCCAACACAAATCAAAATATTCCAACCTTGAAACATAGTTGCCGTTTAATAAATTGACTATTGATATATAGAAAGATATCTGCAGGTGTGCTAAAGCCCTTTTTCAAAGGAAAAAAATTAGCAGATTTTATGAAGTTATGAACAGTGATCCACAAACAGTTAGTGGCAACTGTAAACTTCAGTGAGGTATCCACAGTTAGCAAGACCATTTTCAATCTATAAAGGGAAACATTTCCTAATGATGGTACTTGGCTTACTCTGGTAAAAAGTAAGTACTGGGGATCATTATTTGTATCAATGTGCCCAAGAATGAGCAGTAGAAGAACACAACATTTTCAAAAATTTAAGAACCAAAGAACTGTAAGTTTATACTAATTATGCAGGGAGAGAGAGGACTTTGCCCCCAGACAAGTGGATACTTTTAAGTCTGCATACAGTTTTAATAAAAGTTAAAATTACATGGTCTGTTCTGGTCTTAGTAAAAGATTAAAACTAAGCATAGAACCTGACAGTTCTTTCTTTTTATCACTTTTAATAAACCATTTTATAGGTACTAATAATTGCAGAAATTTGGGCTTAATTGTCAGACCATCTTAAGCACAGTAAAAGACAAGGTGGAAAAGATGACAGCATATATTCATAGTGATTTTGGATCTATGCTGTTTTTGTAAGATTATTTTGAAAATATTTGAGATACACTGCACTGCATCTTCAAGTCTTGATCAGGTGCTTTATGAAGATGGTTTTATGCAGATTTTAGCCAAGAAAAGGTCATGTTCATAGGATCCCCCATCCCCCCCATATTACAGCCATTTTAGTTAGAAATAATGCAAACACAAACCCTGGAAAAGAAAAATTATCAGGAAAGAATCTCAGAGGGGGAAATGTGCTGAGAAATGTTGCATGTTATCGCTGAAAGAGCAAAGGAACATAAAATATAACGATGGAGATGGATATGGGGAAATGTGGGGTTATTTTGTGCTTTCCCTTTACTGTGTGTCCGTCGTGCCTTTGCAGGCTTGGGACCAGCTATCTTTTTACATACAGGTCTATCTATGATTACTGGTAATTTCTGTTACAAAGATGAGTATTCCTAATCAGAACCAACAACACAGGAGGAGAGAATTCAAGAAGGGAACAGCCTATGTGTTAATCTGTATGTGAAGAAACAGTGAAAAGCAATGGAACCCTTTCTACTTTCAGCTTGTGTTGAAACATGGGGCTGGAGAAAACTTCAGCAGATCCTTAGTCAAATGTATCAGCTATCCCTCCTATTTGTATCCAACTCCATAAAAAGTTCCAGTGAAGAAGACTATGCAGGGGTAGGGTTTTTGCATAGCTTGTTCTATTAATTTATTACTCAACTACTGAATATTCCCAAAGTTTTTTGCTAAGTGAGTTACGCTGATTTTCTCTTGTCCTTTGTTGGACATAAAGAATCAGCTATTTATCAATCTTTTTTACAGACTTGCACTGTAGAAAGTCCTGATTGAGTGCTTTCACAAAACAAAGCAAATATCATTTGGACTTACATTCTCACTAGTAGTACTGTAATTAAAAATCTATTTTAAATGCTTAACACTTCCCCATTAATTTTCTCTCTTCCAGATCAGCAAGCCTAACTCACTCAGTCTTTATTCATAGATCATTTTCCTCAACCCTTATCAAGCTTGTCACTTCTCTGTGTGCTTCTGCCTGTTGGTTTGCATCTGCCAGACTTCTTATACTCAAGTTTCTCAGAGGCCTCACCAATACCAAGTTCAGTTAAAAAACCCAACTGCATAATACACAAACATACAGCTCTATGCATCATCTTTATTCTTGATTGGTCTTGTTTCCTAGTACACAAAAGGTCACTTGCCTTTTTTACTTTCCTAAGAAAGAGCAACATATAACTAACTTGTATTCATTTGTTATTCCACTGTAATTCTAAAACTCACTGTACTTATTTTTTCGACATTTTTACTTATTCATGTAGGACTGCTTCTCTTGTTTATCTGAGGCAATTTCACTCCTAGTTCTGGTATCCCTAATGCTTCCTCTTATTTCTACATGTATTCTATTTCACACTCACTTTAAAAAAAACAAAACCAAAACCAGCAAACAAAAAAACCAAACCAGAACAAGCAGAAAAAAACAGTAAGCCCCTGACAGATCTGGATGGAATTCACTCTTGAGATGCCTTCCTATCTGACAATAAACCCTCTTGTCATTACAAGTGATTTATCTGTCAGCAGTACCAGTGGCAGATTTTCAACTCTGAAGGGAAGTTGTGGCACACTAAATTGTTGCCACTTTACAAAACCTCCTTCTGTGAAACAGAAACGGAAGCATATTTTAGAGGATATCACTGTGTAATAAATGGAATAAAGCTATGAGCAAGGGCTAAATATCACACACCAAAATACTACATTCAGATTTTCACGTTTTCCTTTATCTGCTCTTTGTTGCACAATAAGCACAGAGCAAAGAGGGAAAACCCTGATCTTGCCTTTTCCCCAGTTGCTGCTGCCTGCACTGTTACAATTCTTATGAAATCGATTTATTCCTCTGTACTGCCTCAGGTTCACTGTGTGCTGGTTGCTAGCGCAAGAGCTGCTTGGGAGCTCAGTGTCAAAGTTTACAGGCACACGAATCCCAGCATTGCATTAGCCACTTGCCCACTTCTTGGATTCCCCTGATTTCAGATCCAGACTGTTACTACAAATGGACTAGCTAGGCAGATTGTTACTTGCTGTATTTGTTTTACTAAAAAAGCAAATAAGCGCCTAACAATAAATGGAACCCTAAAAGGAAATATTACATATTTCATCTCCGGATGAACTCATCTTTCTGAGGCTAGTTGAGTGAAGTTAACTGCTTCCTCACTTCCCTTCTACCGTTCAGAACTTCTGAAAGCTAAACGGAGGAAACAAGAAAGCTATCCTAATTTTAAAAGTTGCGAGGTGCACAATTTTCCCCTAAATCAGATTAAATTACGGCGTTTCTTTACGCCCATTGATTGTGATCCAACAGCCACCTTCCAATCCTCTCCCTGCCCCCCATCTCCTTGGGGGTTCTCAAGTCGGTTCAGGGATTAAAGATCCCGGACGGAAGGAAACCGGAGGAGTCTCTCACGGTTCCAGACAGATGGCAGCTCCGGGCAGAGCATCCCCAGAGCAGAGGCAGGTAGAGGGAGCGGGGAGCGGGAACGCGTCCCTTGGGTGCCAGCCTCCGGCAGCTTCACCCATCACCCCCAGGGAGCCGTTCTGCTTTCAGGGCCCGAGTCTTCAAGACAGAAAGGGCGAGGAGAGGGGAGGGGGAGGCAGGGAGGGGTCCTCACCTGTCAGCATCCAGTAGGAGGCAGCCATGCCTGGGCTCCTGCGGGCCCGGGAGCCCGGTCCGGGGGCAGGGTCGGTGCGAGAGGGTCCCGCTGCCAGCGCTGCGCTGCGAGTGGAGGGAGCTCAGGGCTCTGCGCCGCCCGCCCGCCCTGCAGCCGAGTCAGGCATTTCCTGTTTGTTATTCAGTCTTTGCGCTGCTTCTCCGCATCAAGAAGAATTTAGCTTCCTCCCCCCGCACACAACTTTCCTCCCACCTCCCCCTCAGAGACCTCTGAGCTTTTGGACACCTCCCCGTAGAACGAGCCTAGCGCTAAGATGTACAAATAAAGCCAAATGTGCCCCCTCAAACCTCCGGCTGCAGCCCTCAGGGAGCACAGGACCTTAAAGGGACATCTGCCCGCTCGTAATGAATTAATAAGTGTTTCCAGCCGGCCACCCCGTCCCAGTAGGGCAGGAGAGAGCTGAGCGGGCTCCTCAGCCACCTCTCTCGTCCTTCTCAGCAGGAGAAACACATCGTTGAGATAGGGGGTGTGTTTGGCTGGTCAAGTTTAATTGCTCTTACATCACTCCTTAAAAACGCACTTTACGGCCCGTCATTTGCTTGCAGGAGGGCGCCAGCCACCCCCTCCCCATTCTTGGCGGCTGTGGGTATGCAGAAACTCTTCTGACAGTGGACGAATTTCTCGAGTCTTGGCGTCTTCCTGTGCTTTGCTCAGTAGAGGAAATACCAAAGAGCTGCCTTTGCCCTCACCTACCCAACATGGCATCCCTTCCCCCTCTTTCTCTGACTCCTGACTGGATTCACTAATAAATAACTGAATATATTGCAAAGGTAATAATCAGCCAGAATCAGGCGTGTGAGTAGAGATTTTCAGGGTTCATTGAACACTCAGTAAAAGAGAACCTTGTGGGACTTTTTATATTCGTGTTTACCGGGGTGATGCTCAGGCAGAGTAACATCCCTTCAGCAGTGTATGAGCTCTTGCACTGAACCTGGAGAAAGATAATTTTGTTAGAAGAGGGAATCCATGGTCCCTCAAGCAAGAAATAGAGAAATCAAAATAGAAGGATTTGAGTATCTCAGTACCATTAAAGAATTTCCCCCTCCCCCGCCTGCCCTTCCTCCCCCTTTTTTCCCCTCAAATCGGAGCAAAGAATTTGGTAAGTGGAAGTTAGTGGAATTTTTGTAAGTTCCTCTGAGGATAAAAAACTACAGCTGTTAATCATCACTATAATAGTTAAATACATCTTCCAGCTTCTGTCTTAATTTTATGAGAACACTTTGAGTGCACCTTTACTTGTAGATCTGTGGGAATTTTAGAAAGCAGTCCAAAACTGCAAGGCTGGGTTTAAAAGCAAAGGTTCTAATTCAGTAATAACTTATGTGTATGCTTGCCTTTACAAATTATAAAATATATTTAAAACTATGTTTTAAAACAAAAAGGTCAAATTAGTTTAAAGAGTATAATTATTCTGCGTATTCTTTTATGCCTTTCTAAAGAGACTATGCTGAGGAAAGATTTTTTTCTAATGCTGTTAATGAAACATGATTTGTCATTTTGAGCTCTGTCAACCAATTCAGTTTCAGTAAAGTATTTTAGAATTAACATTATGGACAGTAGCATTTCCATGGAATCTGCCAGAATAATTTGTAGTTAAAAATTAATTTTAAGACTTTGAAAGATTAGATTTTGAAAAGACAGAACTATTAAAATACCAGGAAGACCCAGTTCTTCTCCCTTCAAGAGGGTGTTCCTTCCACTGCAAGAAACAGTGGAAATGCATTCAGCCCCAAAGGTTGATAGATGCAAAAGGAACCATATAGTTTCAAAGGCAGGCAGTCTTCTAAGTAATGTGACTATAATGTACATGCACTTGCTTTCCATGGAAATTGTTCTTTCATTCTTACAGAGGATATGAGCAATTTTAATTTATTTTGATTTTAGGCAATAAAGATCTCTAATGCTTAGCATAGGAAGCAATGAGTAATGCAAGACTAACTTGAATAGCCAGAAGTGAGCTTAGCTTACTACCATTAAAGGAATAGTATGACAAGATCAACAACTGTAAGAAAGATGTACCATATTTCTGCAATGTTTACCTTTATTACGCTGTATTACACACTGGAAAATCCTACAGAGTTTGTTGTACAGCTTCTAAGTGAAAATTTATCATTGAAAACTCTTATTATCATCTTTGATGGTTTACATTTTACTGTACATCAGTGATAATTTACATTTACATTTTTTCTTAATTTGCTTACTCACAATCTCCAACATGTCTTTCACCTTGATGACTCTGTTGTTCCTAGGACCATGGTAGGAATCACATGGCAGGACTTGCAGCAGTGTAATCTTATTTTTATTATGTCTGAGATACTCAAGGGCTCCTTCAAGTCCCAGAAATAAGACCTTGCTGGATTTGGTACAATTCCAGCAATACTCTGTGCATAAATCTTTTCATGTTTTGCAACTCAGCTTTTAGCTGATACTCAAAACTCTTGGAGAATGCCCATGTTTCTGCTTCATCTGTATTATCCAGTGGTACAAATGTGCCAAACATCCTTTTTAATGTTCAACAGCATCTTCATTAAAAATTTGTTTTGCAGCTTGTGTTAGTTTAGTTAATGTTGGTAGACAATGTTATGGAAAATGCCCTTTATGTTCCATGTTAAATTTGTTCTCAACAATAACTTTTATGTGTTCTTTACTGGTCTTTTTTTCTTATATAACAGGTATCATACAGTAGTTCTGAACAACATTACTATTCAGTTTGTATTCTTACCGAAATAAAGTTGTGTAATTTTCCTCCGTAACAGATTTAAACTATCTCACATTCCTAGTCATGCTGCTTTGCTTTCTGCATTTTCTCTGGGTGCATTTTTTTCAATAATCATCCCAAATTCATAGACATCAAAACAATCTCTATCACAAAAACAGAGGAAGATTAGGAAGAAATGAATTTGTATGACAGAATTTACTTAACTTACTTACATTAATCTTCCACCAATCTCTTTATTTTATGAGTGTGTTTTTATCCTTATGTTATTTTTTATATTAGAAGAGACTTTAAGATTCTTGCAGATGATACCTCTACTGTGTTCATAATTTGTTATAGTATTTCTATTTCTTTGAGTCAGCTTACAACTTCAAACTTGTTTCACAGTTTTCTCCTGCAACATGGAGGCGATTTTTCTGTTTGCTTATTTACTTATCTATTTACCATGTCAACAATATATCTTTGAGCTTTGTAGCGTATCACCAGTCTGTAACATGAACATATATTTCTTCAAAGCATATGCTAAAAATAAGGCTAGAAAACCACAAGCTGGTTTATCTGTTCAACTTGAATGAAATACTGATTTTTCTGGCCTGAGTATTTCATCCTTTTTTGTGCTGAAGCACTTTTTCTGCAACAGTGGAGCTGTGGCACTGAGAAAGGGGAATGGAACTGGTAGCTTCAATGCAGTAAGAAAAAAATGAATAAATTAATATTTTAATGCACAATATCGAGGGGCTGAACCAGCAACTGCAATATGTTTACAAGGTATTTTTACTAAATGTACATACTTAGCTCCATTGCATTTTAAAAATGAAATTATTTGAAATGAGGCCAGAATTTAGGGGCAAAGGATGCACTGATTCTTACTGTTACCATGTGCTTTCTTCTCTCCACCCACACTTCCTTTTATTATGTCTTCTTAACAATTGTCTTGTCTGGTTTTTTTACTATTCTGCTCATGATATCACAATGGATATTATTTATTGTTCAGATAGATTTCAATAATGAAACTGTATAAAAGAACAATTTAATGCATGCTGTGAACAGAGACTAATAGGTGACAATAATTTCTAAAAGCAATGACATAGTCTGCACTTTTGCGTTACACTGCATTCATGGCTTTCACAGCTTGTTTGCTGGATATAACTACTTATTACCATTTGGCTACAGGAAAAATGTAGCAGTGACTTCAATAACCATGGTGAAAATTCTCAGTTTATTCTATTTTTTTCTTTCTACTCTACATAGATAAAAACTTTAGCTCTCACTTTTTTCCTTGAGGCTTGCACACATTCCCTTTTCATTTCTATTCTTTTGCTCAGTTAGTTCAATAGCGACATTTAAATATAGACCACTTCCCAGAATTTCCTTTAGTCTTCATGATAAAAAAAATAAATTGAGCTGCTAGCATGAGCTGGCAATGCATGCCGCAGCCCAGAAAGCCAATTGTATCCTGGGTGGCATCAAAAGAAGTGTGGCCAGCAGATCAAGAGAGGTGATCCTGCTCCTCTGCTCCACTATCATGAGACCCCAGCCAGAGCACTGTGTCCACTTCTGTAGCCCTCAACACAAAGAAGATGTAGAGCATTTGAAAAAAATCCACAGAGGAGGGCCACAACGATGATCACAGGGTTGGCACATCTCTCTTATGAAGACAGGCTGAGAGAGCTGGGGTTCAGCCTGGAGAAGGCTCTTTGTAGACTTTGTAGTAGCTTTCCAGTACCTGAAGGGGCTATCAGAATGCACAGGGGGGCACTCTTTACAAAATAGTGTATTGATAAGACAAGAAGTAATGGTTTAAGCTGGAAGAAGCTTGATTTAGGTTGTAGATGCTTACAGATGTCAAAACTGAATTTTTTTCTAGGAATCTATTGCCTTGGTTGTCATGTAAGTTATTGAGGCTGCAGTAAAGCTATTAAGCTGGAAGAGAAATATTTTTGGTGGGTCTTTACTGAGATTTTGAGGTATTCTGCAGATTAAATATTTTTTTCCATAAATGGTCCAAAGTTGGTATTTTACCATCTTTTCCACCTGACATTTGCAGCCCACTTTGTAAGCTAGTTTGTGGCCAGCCATCTCAAGGATCCAGTAGCTGTATTGCACAGCACCTTATCAAATGCGGTTCCTAGGCTCTTGGATTATTAGTCTGGAAAGGAGCTGAAAACAATTATCCTAGCTGCCAGGTTTACAATTTCTTGAATGACAAGGCTACCGGTAGGTATATATAGCAATTAGGAAAGTGAGACATGGTGGTATGGAGATGTGGGCTGATCCACCTGAACTGTTACACTTTATTCATGAAGGAAGTTGAGAACTAAACGGTAAATGTGAACAAATCCAAATTATACAGGATAAAATCATAGGATCGTAGACGGTTAGGCTGGAAGTCCCTCAAGGATCATCTGGTCCAGCTCTTCTAATATTATTGTTTACACAATATGTCTCACAACCCCATCAAGATGAGACTTAAAACTTGCCAAGGTGGAGGAATCTAACACATCCCCTGGAAGACCATTCCAATATCTGACTGTCCTCATAGTGAAAAATTTTCCTCTTTTGTTCAAACAGGAACAACTTGTGCCCCTTGCTCCTTGTCTTGTCCATTTGAGTCCTTATAAATAGTGAGTCTTCATTTTATTTGTAGCTTTGTATTTGCAGAGGTATCAGGAACAAAGTAACTTGGGCACAGAAAGAAAGGAAAGGTGGAGTAAGGTCTGTTTTGTGTTTTTGTCTTTGCCCTTTTTTGGATTTCATTAATGATAAATTTTTATTTATTTTTTTCCCCCAAGTTGAGACTTTTTTATCTCATGGTTTCATGCTGGGCTGGCAATGAACCAAATGGCAGATGTTCTCTATTTATCTCCCTCCACTCCCTGATAAAGAAAGGAGAGAGAATAAGGAAGAGAGACTTATGGGTCAAAAACTAAACAACACAGTTTTAATGAAACAGATGATAAAAAAAGAAAATCCTTTAAATATATACAAATATACAGAAAAATGATGCCATGTTCCTCCCCCCTTCTACCCAATCATGCTCACATCATGATCAAGGCTGCAGGACAGGCCCTAGAAATGTCCCAGGCTGGGCTCCTGGAGTCAGCAGCAGTAGGAAGCTGAAGACAGGAACACAGATTCAGGGTGGTATGGGCTTGGACCACAGCTAAATGAATGGATGGCATCCTCCCAGGATGTCGAAGAAGGAAGAAGGCAGCAATGGGTTTGACCCTCGTGATCCCTCAAATTTATACCAAGTATGATACGTATGGGATGGAATACTCTGTTCAGTTTTGGTCACCTGTCTTGTCTGCTCATCCCTAAAGGAGGGTTTCAAGTGTGATCATGTTACTTCCTTACTCTTTCCAGAGCATATGATGTTTCCAAGAACCAAGCAGTAGCCTTGGTTCTGCATACCATTCTCTAGCTGTAACTATAAACATGTCCTAGAAATAGACACTGGCTGAGAAGGTTGCTATTAATTCCATTAAGTACAGCTACTTAGACAAGTCTTAGGTGAAAGAAAAATTACAACAGACAAAATTAGTTCTATCCTGGCCCAAACCAGAACAGTGTTTCCTGTGACCATAACTGGTGAATGAAGTCTTCCTAGTTCTTGTCTTGACCAACAGGGTTTTAGGTGGATTTCCTCCTCGCCATCCCAAAGTGGAAGAAAGGGAGTGAGCAGCTGCCTGGTCTCTGTTCTATGCTAGGCTGAAAATCACAATTAACAGACTTGCAGAGACTTTGAATTAAACTATCAAAGCGACTCTACAGCATGAGGGAATTGAGAAAGAATTTGAAAAATTGTACATTGCATTAGGAGGGGACAAATACTAATAATTTGTGAATTTGACCAACCTGCTTACCCAGGGTTATGGAATTTCTAACTCTGAGAAGGATAAAATCAGTAACTTTATATATATATATATACACACACTCACACACACACAATAATATTATACTATGTAACTACAGCAGCATTCCACACAGAAAGCTCTTCATGGCTTTAAAATCGAGACCAAATATATTTTGTACAAGGAAGTTTCTTGTGAAGGACAGACAAGAGACTCAAATCATGCCAGCACTGTCAGGCTGAAAGTTAAACTTGCTCTTGTATTAATGGATATTGTTCTTCAGGATGATAGAATTAAGAGAGACAAGGCTGGAGAGACTAAAAAGAAGAATAAATGCAATTGTGTTTTAAGAACTACATTTAAAAGACAACAAAAATTAATTATATAAACCTGACCTAATATTTTTTAAAGGAGGCCAAGATTTAAGGGTGGACATTACAGTCAGGTTTGTAAGTAAATTGACATCATTAGCAGATATGGCTGATAAAAGGTAAAGGAATATCAACATCTTAATAATCAAATTCAGGAACTGATTAATGCAACTGTTATCAAATACATGGGGTTTTCACTGGGCGCACATGGATAGTTATGATTTGTTAGCATATTTGGGCCTGTCTGAATCCCAACAGGAAGATGTCATGTGTCATTTATAAAATTGGGAGTTTTTAATGTTGGTAGATATTTTTCACATCTTCGTGTCATAAGTGTGTATTGCATTAAAATTGTAATGAATCATTACATAGGCTGTAATAAATGACTGAGTGTGGGATAAGGAAGGGACAACAATGGGACTCATAATGATAAACTTAAATCATGATGCATTACCCACTATATGAGCTGGACTGATTAAGTAGACAAACCTTTAACTTGGAAAGAAACATATATTCTCAGATGTTTGGTAAACCGCCATTCCTACAACTCATGTATTCACACTTGGAATTATTTTATGGCTAGTTTTGTGGTTGTATTTAAACGAGTCATATTGATGTGTTTGAGCTGTGTAGCTGGTTAGTGCTTAACGCAGCGTAAAACTCCTCCTAAGTAGCCAGATAAAGAAAGGGGTGCAGAAAGAGAGGAATTTAGATCGTAAAGGTCACCAATGCCTTGTAGTCACACTATCTTATTTAAGACAAGCGAGCCATCTCAGCTTCAGCTGTGGCACCAAGATTCACAGCAGTGATAACAACTCTGAATCAGCGTTCAGTTTTTCACATGGAAAATAGTAAAGCTGTGGAATGGAGAGCCTTGGAAAGTCACAGAATTTCTAGTCATCAAAACAAAGTCACTCAAATGGAAAGAGAAAGTTTAAGACTAAGGTTTTTTTACTGCTATTTGTCACGTGTACAATCCAAAGGAATTTAAGCATCTGGGTACATAGTAGCAGACTAAAAAGATGGAGCTATCCTATTAGTGAAAAACCTTTTTTTATTTAAAATTTTGCAGATAGTATCAGTATGTTTAGATTTTTTTTGTTTGTTTGTTTGGTTGGTTTTTTCTGAACAAGTAAATCTATGAATGGGTAACAAGGATATTCTTAACTTCATTAATTGTTTTTCAGTTACTGACTTTTCCAAAAATTGTCTGCATACAGAGCTTGATTGGTAAATTGGTAAGGGATTATTTTGTAGTAGCATTAAAATTAGAGTGGGTAGTATAGTGATGTAAGATATATAAAACCACAGGCATTGTAATGATAAGATTTTGTAATAAAACTGGCTTTCTATAATTTGATTTTACTCTTTCTGATATACTATATTAAATTAATTGTTTATGTTGTTTATTACCATTTGGACCTCAGACTATTTTGGAGGGGAAAAAAAGCTTTTAAATTCAGATAAATGCTCAGTTTTGCACTTTGTTTAAGCATTCAAACCCCAATATACCGTATAATTTTAAAGTAATCTAAGCTTTTCAAGCAGTCAGTTTCTTTTGATCTGGTATTTTGCATCTTATGTTATCCACAGTCCTGAGATGGTACTGTTTTATGTTAGAGAAATTATTTGACTGCAAGTATTTCAGGACATATTTTATTGACTTTCTCCAAACCTTTAGGTCTGCAAAATACATAAGAAAACCTGTTACAGTACAAATGTTCTATTTCCAGTGGGATGGCAGAAATTCTGTTTCAGAGTGAGCAGGTTTAAGGCTAGGGAATTACTGTGGCTGTTTAGTCTGACCTACAGTAAAACACAAAGTATTGTTTTAATATTCTTGTTCAGACAGATAAAAGTATGAAATACATTTATAAATTATACAAAATACAATTCCACCAGTTAATAGAAATAAATTAATTATTTGATCTTAGATTTGTCCAGCCCATTAATTGTTGCCATTTCTAACAGAGCTGAGAATTTTCCGATGAATCTTCCATTCAGACTAGTAGGGTTGAAGGAGAAGTTAGGCAACCAAAAAAAAGGAACAGAATCAGAACTGATATCCATTTCTAATCATTTGTTAAAATCCTTGCTCTGAACATTGCTAGAAACTTTTGCCTGAGCTGGCAGTGGGTAAGCTTGACTTAGGTCTATTTTTCAACTTATTTTTGTGAATTTCAGAAAAAAAGCATGATAAACTGAGACACTTTAAGAGGGCAAATATGTGCTTAATGGTAAAACAAGACAAGGTATGCTCTTGTTGAAATGCAGCTTTTTACATGAAAATGTTACAACCAGGTCATATATTAGCTCAAGATGCTTCATGCTATTAACAATTATTTCAGTCATGATGGTATTTTAGCTCTTTTTAGGCTGTATGATGTAAAATTGGAATTTAGAAATATAGTGAACTGCAATTATAAGTGGTGAGACTGGAATATATCTTAGGGATCTCAAGAGTCTCAAGAGGGACTGAGGGACGTAAATGATAACTTTTGGAATATATTAAAAATATAAGGAATATTATGAAGAAAAGGACAAACTATAATCTTACATAGCAGGACGTGAAGAGTTAAGCTCTAAATAGTATCATCATTAGTCCCATGTTTATTATGAGCTCAACCTAGTTTCCTGTTAATAAAATGTTTTCTACCCACTCCCCAGTATAAAAAAAACCTGCCACTACTGTAAACATTAACTTAACCTGTGTTAATGTTTATCAGTGTTCCGCATCTAAAATAATGCTATTAAAGCAGCTGAAGAAATGGAGTAGCAAATATGCATGGAAGAGCCTGAACAATTCTGGCCACACAAAATGAGTTCTTCAGAACTTTTACATAGTCACAGCATAAAGGATCCTTCTTAGTCCCTGTGATTGAGAATTCTACTTACTTTTTCTTTTATTGGTTTGTTTGAATGACAAAGTTTACCTAGGAATGACAGTAAAAGTTATGTTTCAAGAGGAAAACTGTGTCCATTTTACCTGAAGAAAGGAAATGTAGCTACAAAGTAGTAATACACTTTACTTTGATAGATTTTACTTGTAGTTGACAAAGAATTTATTAGTACTGCCTGTCATTATCTGCAGCTGGACTAAGTCAGGTCACTAAAATTTATCTCAGAGTGGGGATATCTTAGTTGAATTATTCATTTTAGGATTTTCTAATAATAAATGAGGAGAAACAGGGTTTCCTAGTGTGTAAAAGTTGCTGTCCTTTAAGAGATCTAAAAATTGCTAGGTAATTCCTCACCTGAAGCTCCCTTTTTCTCTTTATTGCCTATAAGACAAAAACATTAATTTTTCAGCTATTAATTTTCTGATTTTAATAAACATTAGAATCTAGAGTTCAAGATTGCTCAATTGTTCTGTCATTTTATGAGTTTGATTGTTGTATATATAATTTTCCAAGTAATTTTTTAACCGATAAATTGGTTTCAGCTGATTTTATTGGAGCAAGAAGGGGAGGACTGAGTATGGTCTTACAAGCTCGGGGAAATGTGGGCATTAGTCAGAAGCAACAGCACTGTTGAACAGGGAAAGATGTGGGTGAAACTGTGATCATCACAATAGAAGAGCTTTACAAGATAAACTCACAGAAAAATAATCAGAGAACACTTTAAAAAAAAATCACATAATTTGTGATCTATTGAAAAATCTAATTGAAAAGAAACAAACAATTTAGGTCTTAAATCAACTTTCAGTTAGATATTGATTGTAAAACAAAAATTGTTCCCTTTAAAGAAACCAAATTAAAAGACTTAAACTTGGGGTAAATTTACTGGAATTCTGTGGCAACATCTGGCAACTGATTAAGCAAATCTGTCTCTTCAAAGTTACCAAGCAGTTTGGTAGATTAATAAAAAAACAAGTGTTGTGACTTTCCAGCCACTGTTGTAGAAAACAATAATATATTGCAAATTTTTTAGGGATATTGTTCTTCTTTATACATATAATATTGAAGGAAAAGTGGATATTTTGAATCAAATCTATCCAGTAATATTTTAAAGATGCTTTTTTAAAAATAAGTAATTTATTGGTATTCGATACATTATTTTTTCCCGAATTTTGTCTCTACTGATTTTTTTCCACTGTGAAATAAGGAGTATGGAAATAATGGAACATTGAAGTAAAAAACATGAGAGGAATCTAGAATGAAAAGAATAGAATATCTTTAACAATATGATTAAAGTTGTTTGGAGTTTTTTAATAGTTACATACTTTGAATTTGAAGTACTTTTTCTTTGGAAGTACAGCATCTAATTAGAGGTATGATTGTAATGTGTAATTTTTGTTATGAGTCAAATACATGGTTATATATAGTGTGAAGAATTTTATTGTACTTCTGAACAATATTTGTGTATTATTTGCTTATCAAAATAATCTGATGAAGTAGTTTTGAAAAGTTAATTTTCAAGTCCAACGTAACAACTTCTTCTTCAGCAATGAGCACATAAACACACAGATTTCCTCCAGGATATTTCTGCATCAGGACTGTGTGAGTTTTATTGTGACACAGGCTATTCAGATCTGCAGTAAAGCCAACACAATAGCAAGAAAGCAAGACATTATTTATTTTTATTTGTTACCAGCTTTATTTGGTCACTTGTGCTCTACTTCCTGTTCCAGAGTTCAGTATAAAAGCAGATGGTGTAATAATTAACAGATTACATTTTCCCACCTGTGAAAGATGATGCAGATTTCATACCAGCTTAAGATCTATCTGGAACAGAAAAATTTTCTGAGAAAACTATTTACTATATTTTGTTGTAGGAAGAAAGATCATTTGGGATATATATTCCCAAGAGAAAAATGTTCAATAAGAATTGGAATAGATTTAAAAGCTTTATAACAAAGAAAAATCCTTGTAAACATTGTTTTCAGGAAATTTCGTATGCAAGTTATCCACGCCTTTTCCTGATAATGCATTGTATGATATCTCTGAAACCACTGTTCTGTATTCCAGGTCTAACACTTGCAAGGATTTTAGATATCTTAGACAATGAAGTGTCAAATTTTAATTTCTTTAAATAAAAATTGTTGAGCAGTTTTGTGGGAAAGATGGGTGGATTTAGTAGAATGTGTAAAAGTCAGTGCAGAGAGTGCCTTGAAGTTTGGTGGAGCTTTTTTTCTCAAACTGATCACAGGCAAATTGAATTGTCATCTCATGCTCCTAATATACTGTGTAGTTCAAACTCTTAATCTTGCTTAGAATATATATAAAAAAAAAAAAATTTCTGAACTAAGTTTATAGATTACCTCTCCTAAGAGGTAAAATCAGTGCAATGAAATTTTTCTGGCTTTGTGTTTTTATGTCATATAACATTTTATCTTACTTTTCCAAAGAGAGATTTTAGCCTTTAAAGTATTTATTCAATTGAAAATTTAAGTAAATATTTGCCTTTCAAGAATCAATTATCTCTAAAATTTGGACTATTTATTTGTTATGAAGTCTCATCTTGGTTAATTTTTAGCTGATGTGACAAAATTATTTGACAACACCAAAATTCTCATAAACAACCAAGTGAAATAAAAATATGATTCTCTGGGAGCTGGAGAAAGGACATAAAATCTAAAACCCAGACACAAATAAATTAGATTCAGCCTTGGATGAAACACAGTGCATATTAGATACAGGGCTTTTGACCTTGCTTTCTGTTACATCTATAAATAACGCTTTACCTGAAATTCATTATTGGGGAGCATTCCTTAGTATGCCATGCCATTGCATTTTCTGTAAGGTGTGTTTTCTACATGTAAAACATGTCATTTGTTAAAGCTCATTTTATAGTCAATGAAATGAAGTAGCCATCTCTAGCCTACTTTTCTCTGAACTGCTACATCATCTCTCCTGTTCCTTCTTTTCTCCATCTTAAGCTAGAAGTATATCATTTAAATGGTTAAAGGTAGGAGAAGGGAAAACTACCTTATGTTAACCTTCTGTATGTATATATAATATGGAAGTATTACCACTGTTATTATTAAGAGAGATACCCATTTTTATCACTGAGAAATTGACTGGTGTGTATGGACATTTTTGTATGTTGCTTGTTTCCTTCTCTAGTTCTCTAGCTTTGGAATACTTTTCCTCTTCAAATCCTTTGATCCGTATCAAAATTTGATTAATGTTTTCTTGGAAATTGTTCCTAAGTTTGGGTGTGTTTCTTTTTGTTCAAGTTAATTAAATTGTAAGTGAAAGTAGCTAAACAATGCATGACCTTGAATAAACTAACATGATTTTAACACAATGTGAGCGAACCTCCCATCCAAAATAAACAGTGTGGCAAGTTCTTGAAATAATGCAACACATGCTGTTAACCACTAAAAAAGTCCTGTGTGAATCGACTCCTTACCTGAACATTCAGGATAAAAAGTTTCTCACCTTCTCCAGGTGCTTCATACATTCAAGGAAGCATAAAGACATTTCATTACTTGTCTTCCAGGAGGAGAGATGTAGCAATTTAGAAAATAAGAACAGAGCTCTGATTTACTATTTACTGACATCTAGGCAAATAGACTGAAGAGAAGATGAAATTAAAAGTGGATTGCCCTGGAATGATGTACTATAGGAGAGCCTGATTGCTTTTCAAGCAGCTGAACAGGAGATCTGAACTGGAATTAAAGGAATTTCCTCATTTAATATCAAGAATTTTCAATATTGTCTTTTCTGTTTCATGATAGATGTAAAAAGATTTTTCTGACATTAATATGGTAAAGAACTACTTTCCTTAATCCTTAGGTTTGTTCAGCCTTAACTGACTCAAGGGTTCTATGTATATTTTGCCAAAAAATTGGTTGGATTGTATTTAATTTTTGGCATCTGAAAATGTGGTGGAAGTTCGGTTTTCTTAGGCTTTCTCTATAATTAAAGAAAAGGGAGACTTTCTCCAGCAACCAAGTCCTCCTATTTTACAACAGATTTTATGAGAAACCTGTTTTCTGGAGAAGCTCTGTCTTGGAATTGGATCCAGAAAGAGCCTAAATACTGAATCAGACTTGCTGTCTAAAGTAGAGATGGCTACACTTGGTAATATTAATTACACCCCAAAGCTCTAGCCTTTGCTGCAACTTGACAATGTGAATCCCCTCCTTCCCTTCAGGAAATAAGTCTGTTTCACGTGCAAATATTATCCCCAGACTAAACCAGTTCTTTAGAGCAGTTCAGCTTAGAGATAAAGAAATATTGGAGACAGCCATGTCCTTTGCCTTCCTTCAAAACTGCCAACAGGTCTGCTAAGATATTATTTTTAGATTTGTATATGCCGTTTTTACTCCATCTGTGAAGAGTTCCATGGAAAGTTATATAGCTGGGAACTCCTATTAATGTATTCATCATGTCACTTTCTGACTGGAGTACAGGGATTCATGGCTATATGAATAGCCATGACATTACAGTCTATGACAGATGGTCAGAAATCACTGTGCATATTCTGAAAACAATGTACATTTCAGAGGTGTATTATCTATCTGTGGGGATTTTCACCCAACAGAACAGAGACTATTGGCTCTGAGTATCAGTTTTAGAAAAACCTTTATCTGCATCTTAATATGGGTAGGGTTTCAGGACTGGCGTAATATACAGTATTTCTTTCAGGAAACCTTGATTTCCTTCCAGTCTTGGTGCCAAGTGTGGGCTGTGCCCCATGTTCAAAAGCCCTTTCAGTTTCTGTTGCAATATTGCAAAGAAATATTTGTGGTTTTAAGTACCACTTGAAGACAGTGGAGTACAGATTCTTTTAATTGTTTTGATTTTTATTTATTTATTTATTTATTCATTCATTCATCATTTTTTTTCATATGTTTTTAACTGGACACCCTCCTTCCACCTTTCCATCCTCCCCAAAAACTCTCAAAAATCTTGATCTTTTTATTTCTGCCAGTATCACTGCAGGCCTGAATATTATTAAGCCATGGGACCACCAGCCTTCCATCTTTCTGTTAAGTCACATTCTAAGGGTCATGACTATACTAATAAGCAGTGATTTTGTTCCCAACTCTAAATGGACTTGTGTTCTAAAGATTTTTAATAATAATTCAATAATATATTTCTAGTTAAAAATATGGAGCTTTTTAAAAAATAATAGTAGGTAATAATGACATGTAAAAGCAATTGAAACATTTTAGCTGACTGCTGACTGCAGTGTGGGAACCCTCTTTGCTGAGTCAAGTAATGACCTCTAGTTTCTTTTTAACGGGAAAGTTCATAATAGATCGAAGTAAATTTTGCAATGCCAGCATAGAAAAGAACATTTGGCCTTCAGGATTACAGCAACAACATGCTTCCTTGTAATTTCTGTTGTTTAATTAACAAGTATTTTTCTCAGAGCATTTATACTTGGAAGGATTACTTCTTGCTTATGCAAGTAGCCCTTTCAGACCAATTGATTTTATTTGCTTGAATAAATATTGTTTTAGTAATCAAAGACGACAGGATTGAACTCCAACTATAAAATGTTTTTTTTTTCTTATCTGGGAACTATGCAGCATATAAATAAATGATTAACATAGGATTATTGAACCGATCTGGCATTTAAGAATTTTCTCACATTTTTCACACTTGTGTGTTTGCTACAGAGACTTTCATAGATTGCTGTTTCCATCCAAAGGGCACAAAATAATTTACAATGTGACTTGAATGCTATCAACTTCTTGCCACAAAATGTTATCCATATTTAAAGCAGAGGGCAACATGAAAAGCAATGGGATAAATCTTAACTCTTTCTTTCAGGTGGCTATGAAATTTCCTACGAAGTTCTCTTGTACTGGGTAGAATATAAATTTATGCAATGCTTGGGTATTAGATTAATTTCATTGTCTATAAATTGCATCCTTATGAAGGATGAAGGAACAAAGCTGTAAGTGAATACTCCAATAAATCTCTTTTAGGGTGTCCTGTTTCATGATTCGAGTATATATGAAAGCTGGAATTTTCCTTGCTCTATGGCAGATTCTTTGACATGTTACCAGAAGCACTTCTGTTCAGACTACTTCTATCCCACATCTCTCTAGGACATGCATGTGGAAAGGCCTTTCATTTCTTTGATTCTTGCTATTCTCCACCTCAGTCTCATTAACAAACATCTGGAACAGATGGATTCAATAATGCTGACAAATAACATTCTTATTTGGAGCTGACGTCTGAGCTCTGTAACACTGAATAATAAGTTGCAGTTCTAAGTGTTTTTCATGATCCCAGCTGGGGACTATAGTTTCTGTATAATTCATTGTGGGCAGGAATATTTGGATGTTAAGTAATTTTTAGGAACACATGTAATTTTGTGTCTAACTGATAGAGTGTATTTTAGAATTAGTAGATATATGAATCAATTCAGGCCCTGTTTGGGAAGAAATCTAAAGGCAATAATGAAAGCCTTGGAATTAAAAAGAGTTCTAAGAGACAGCTAATCAGTGAGTGACATCACAGAGCTTCTGTGAAGAAGAATGTGGGAAGATCTCTGAGACCACTTGTCATGTGCTGGGAATACTGGAGAAAACTAGACTGAAAAGGATCTGTAGCAGAAGAGACAAAAGGAGGGAAGGTTAGGGAGGAGGAAGCAGGAGAGCTTCTAGGAACAAGGAAATATTAAAAAAATTCCCAGAATTTATTCAGTAATCTGAGTGCCACAAAATCCTCTTATGTGGAGACATTCTTCTATCTCCATTTCTTCTTTTAGATGCTTCTTTTTGCACCTTTATGGTAGATTTTTCATATGAAACTTTTTTGATTGGAATGTGTTTCCAGTCTGTGTTCCCTGGAAGCTGAACTTTGTCAGTCGTTGCTTGCATTATACTTCCTGGACCTCCTACTCACCTCTGCTTTAAGATCCAGGTTGCACCATAGCAAGATGAGGGAGCACAGATATTCATGGCTGACCCAAAGAATGATTTCTCTATGAGTAAAACACCACCAGTCATGGTTAGCTTGGATTAAGAACTATCCAAATAGCAGAGGTTCCTTTTTAATTATGTTGTTTACTGTCAACTTTTTGAACCCAAACGAGATTGTAATTAAGTGGGATGAATATGGACTGCCAGATTCTGAGTGCTCCAATCACATTTTTAATGTCCATTGACATGATTTTTTCACATCCCTTCAAGTATGAAGATTTCTTAAAGGCAATCTTTAAATGTCATACTTCCTCTCCCATATCTTCCTACTCTAGTGGTCTTCCCATGTATCTTTAGCACTTCAGGTTCCTTTGCTCAGTTTTGCTATTGGGATTAGGACTGGTAGCTATGAGCAACAATACAGTGTACTAAGGATATACAGGACCTAGAGGACTGTCAGATTAGTTACCTCATTTCCAGAATACATCCAGTTCTAGTATATAGTTTGTGATTTCACCAACGTAGGACCTGAAAGAATGAAGGAATCATAGACTGTGTGGAGAATCCTGTTTCAGACTCAAATTGATCTGGAGTAGTTTGTGAACATGAAGTAAAAGTAGGTCTTTTACTATGAAAGACTGATCCAATTCTAGCAAGACCATGCCTTCTGCAGGTAAAAGATTTAAGCAAGAGTAACTCCTGATGGAGATATAATGGGAAGACAGAGAGTGAGGGAATAGAAGTAGAAATGTTATTTTGGGGTGTCTTCAGTTCTACTCTGTGCTCTATGCACTGTCACCAAGGAACAGTCTGAGTATCAGGAGAGATGTTGGCTCCTCCAAGAGACTGAATTGGTTGATTTTGTTCGCTGTGCTGTACTGACCAAATTTTTATTGACATGTGATGTAGTAACAGATAGAATAATTCCCTGAGTGTTGCCTGAGTCAAGGTCAACATGAGCTGTCTGAGGGCTATGTATCACAAAACTGCAGGAAGCTCTCATTTGTATTTAAAAATTGGCTGCTGGAAGAAGAATAGAGCAAGTAAGCTTGCTGGAGGTCTCTGGATACAATAACCTTGTGATGCAAGATGTTGATTCTTCTTTGTTTGAAGAAAGTAGTGAAAGTAGTATTTTTATTTCTTTTTTGTAAGTGATTATTAAATCAATACTGCATTTTTCTGTTTTAATACTCAATTTTATTTCTGTCAGGATTCTGGCAGAAATAACACAGCAACTGGAATAATGGAAGCTGTAATTAAAAATTTTTCTCAACTGCAAGGGCAGGCAATATCATCTTAGTGAAGAATATATGTATTAAATCAAGAAATTTATAATGTATGTTTTATATTTACTTCCCAAGGCTGCATAGTTACTTGAAATAAAGTGATAATCTCTATCTTCCCAGCACCTGTCTCACAGCATAATGAAATTTTTCTGACCTGGATTCACAGGTTATGTTTCTGATAAAAAACAGAGGACCATTTTGATGGGAAGTAATAAATTTCAGATTTAGCTCCCAAGGAAACAGGAGCTAAAGGACAGCCAAGCCTTAGTTTAGCTAGCTCTAACAGAACATAAAAATAGAATGCAATTCTACCTCTGTCTTTCATCAATTATCTGTCAAGTAAAAAACACCACAAGTAGCTAAGAGAGTGTTTTGTGTTCCATGAGGAACTGTGCAAGTACTAAGCCTGAGGATATCCATTGTGCCAGAAGTGGTAGAAGACCAGGTCCATTCCTTTGGGTGGAGTCTGTGTTGAAGAATTTTCATCATACTTCTGGGTAGGGGTGCTAGAAAGGCTCTTTATGCCCTCTTCTTGTTTCTCATTCATCTGAAGAGGTTAATAGTGGTTGCATCCTTTGTCATTTAGCCTTAAGTAACCTGTTTCAGTTCAAGATGTGTCAGGAGTTTCTGTCTGATGACGCAGAGACATTAGGAAGTACCTCAGTGTCTATATCTACTCTGAACTGACAAGGCAGAAAAATCTGTAAGTCATGCAAAAAGGGCTGATGGAAGACTTTCTAAACCAGAGACCAGTTCAGTCAGCAGTGACTCTGTGAACTATAATATATGTCTGGGTCAGGAAAGGGAAGAGGAGGGGATGTATTATGCAAATGTGAAGAAGTTTCTCTTTGACAGGTAGAGAGATGAGGAATAAGAAGTAGGGAGGAAGAGGACATCAGGGAGAGAGAAAGATACAGAGATAGAGGGAGAGAAGGTATTCAGAAATATGAAGAGATGCCATATGCATTCTGACATCCTACACACCTCATATCACTCAACTGATTTGTTTTGTATTGCTCCCCCCCCCCCGTAGTTTCTGTTTAGCAGTGTGGAAAGAATACAAATAAATGAGTTACTGTGAGAGTTTTAAAATGTAAATTATCTGTAAATTTATTTCTGCTTTAAAATACTAAATAAAGTTTGTTCTATACTTATCTCATGCCCTTGCTTATTATATTATAAATGCTGGACTGTATGAGGAAGGGAGTGTTTCAGTTTTGTGAGGAGGCAAGTACCAACTGAGGGCTGTGATCTCCCTACTCTTTGAAGGAACATGTGACTGGCTTCTCAGAGAGACAGTAATTCTTCCTTCTTGGTTCCAAGAAATCTTCAGAGCCCACAGGTCCTGTACACCACGAAAAAAGAAAGGAAAATCCAAAAAAACCACCAAACCCCTCCACCCCACAAAAAAAAACCAAAACAAACAACAAACCCAAACCCAAAACCCAAACCCAAACCAACAAAAAACAACCAACCAACCAGCATGTGGATTACACAGGAAAAGAAATACAACAAGTGCTTCAAATATTTTTGACATCTTTATGTGTACAGTAAAATTACTGCACCCTTAGTAATTTTTCAGATAATAATTTTGCAAGTTGGGGAGGAGTGTTGATCTGACTCAGGGTAGGAAGGCTCTACAGAGGGAACTTTACAGGCTGTATTGGTGATTTGTGTGCAATTGCATGCAGTTCAACAAGGCCCAGTGCTGCGTCCTGCGCTTGGGTCACAACAACCCAATGCAATGCTACAGGTTTGGGGAACAGTGACTGAAGATCTGTCCAGAGGAAGAGGACTTGGTGATGTTGGCCCACAACATTATTCAGCTGTATCAGGAGGGTTCCCAGGTGACCAAGAAGACCAACAACATCCCAGCTTGCATCAGGAATAGTGTGGCAAATAGATCAAGGGAAGCAATTATACCCCCGTACCCAGAACTGGTGAGGCTGCACCTCAGATCCTGTGTTCTGTTTTGGACCCCTCACTACAAGAAGACATCGAGTTGCTGAAGCATGTCCAGACAAGGGCAGTGAAACTGTTGAAGGGTCTGCAGCACAAGTCTTATGAAGAGCAGGTTGTTTAGTCTCAAGAAAAACAGGAGGCTGAAGGGACAACTTTGCTCTCTCCAGCTACATGAAAGGAGGTTGCAGAGAGGCAGGTGTTGACCTCTTCTCTCAGGTTACAAAATAAACCAAGACGAAATGGCATGAACTTGTTCCAGGAGAAGTTTAGATTAGATATTAGTAAAAATTCTTCTCAGAAATGGTTGACAGGCACTGGAACAAGCTGTCAAGAGATGAAGTTGCGTCACCTTGGAGGTATGTAAAAGATGTGTAGATATGGTGCTCAGGAAAATAGTTTAGTGGTGGACTTGGTAGTGGTAGGTTAACAATTGGACACAATGCAGAGTCTTTTCCAACCAAAATAATTCCATGATGTCAATACCTATTTATCTTTCAAAATACCTTGCTTAAGAAGCAGTCCCTTTTGAATCAGATATCCAGCCCATGAAATGACTGTATAAGCCACTGCAGAGCTTCTTTAGTGTAGGAGTTGAGAAAGATTCCTGATGTAGAAGAATAGTGATTATCAGAAAGCCCTCGGGGGGCTATGTTCTATGGTGTCTGCTCTACTACATGCTGCAGCAAGATGAACATAAGACTGGGAGGTAAGTTCTTAAATTCAGTTGGCTTACTGTGGTGTTAATACTGGTATGGGAATGCTAATGGACTTTCCAAGAAAAAAGCATTTGCACCCTGGAGAGAACTAGGAAAGAGGAAGAAATATAAAGGTAATGAGAAGCAATATGTCAGATGGACTGTTAAAGCTCTTAATCACATATCCACTGAACATTGTCTTTAACAGATGGATACACTTTCTGGAGATGCAAAATCTCTGTCTTCAAGATACTTACCAGTAATAAAATTAGCCATTTTTTCATTTACAATGGATACAGTACTTCAAATATTAAACTATTAGAAGAGATTGATAGATAAGGAGAAGAATAAAAAAAAGATTCACTTAAACTAGCAGGGTAATAGAATACAAAAAATACAAAGCCTGATAATAAAGCACAGGCAGAATAGGTGTTTTAAACATACAAAGATGGATGAAATATTTTAAAAACTAAGCAGATCCAGAGTATTGAGTAAAATATTTTAAGCTATATGAAAAAACTTCAGCAGCATCTCCATATTTCTGCTAAATGTCACCCTAACCTAAAAAGCAAAGCAAATGTACTACAGAAAAAAAAAATAGATCTTGCTTGGATATTAATCGTAGATGAGATTATATACTGGAAGTGGATAAAGCAAACCTTTTCTTTTATAAAAGATGAATGGATGAAAAAAATTGAAAGAGGCAATGGAATACAGAGTTCCTCTGTGTTGTTAAAAGCTGCTAAGAGTGGAGGGTCCAATATCAATTAGGCCTGCCATTTGTTGTGTTTATAAGCATTTATATCATTAAGCGGTACATCCTTTACGAAATAAAACAACAACAAAAAATTATATAACCTGTTTAAATGTTAAGAGCTAAAGCTGATCAAAAGTATTTCCTCAATTACAAAATTATATATATATATAAAATAAACAATTAAGGTAACACTAACATCAAATCCTAGCCTGCATAAGTTCCCAGACTTCATATTATGCTATTCTTATGTTGTAATTTTCAACTATGAAGAACCTACAGGAGTGATGCACTCATCAGAAATACTTTGATATGAAATTCTGAATGCAAAATCTGATGTCTGAACTGCTGGTGTTATTTTAAATAATTTATGGAGATTTTTTATTTTAACATAGAAAGGTTAGAATTTCTATTCACATTTATATATCAACGATCAGCTTTGCCACACATGATCTGCTTTGCACACCAGCCAGCATAAGCAAGCAAAGATATTAAGTGTCCTCCATTACCAGTTGAAACACACTATGCGTAACTTTATTGAAATGACTGGGATTTGAAAAGAACAACAGATTAATTCAAAGCTTGAATTTTGTGCCATGATGGATCCAAAGATCCAATGTGCTCACATTTTTAAAAGAGACAAGGAAAGGAAGGATGAAGAGAAGTTATGTTAAATGGAGGCAATGTGTATTTTGGATTTATGAGTGAAGTTCAGCAAGAAGATAAATGCAAGAGAAGTGTGAGCTAACAAATGAACATCTTATTGAGCATTTCAACCCAAGGAGGAAGAAAAGAATCAACAGGCTGATCAAGTTACTTGAATTCATGCTTTGCCTATAATTCCTGAAAATGTATTGGTATTATGTTCTTAGTCCATGTAAATTTGTCTTGCTTCAGAAACTGTCATTTTGTCTGTCTTTAATATTATGGAATGACACTGTTTCCTAGAATCTTGACTGATACAACAGTAAAAATGAGATTCTCAGAAATCTGTGTTGGAAGAAAATTCCATACTCTGCCTACCAGGAAAGATAGAGAGCAATATTGCAAAGAGACAGGCCTGATTAATTCTTTCCATGTCAGTTCCTCTACAACCTGTATCAGTAAAGAGTGTTTAGAAGTCCACTTATTCTCAACTGGTTTTATTCCACATTTCTATAAGAGAAATTGCATTTACAAGATTGCACTTCCTCTACTTTACCTCCTGCAAGAAACTTTCTGAGTCATAGATTTAAAAACTAAACCAAAGAGAAGTGCAGAATGGCACTTCAGTGGCACTACATTACCCTAGAATGACAGAGGTGGAAGCAAGGTCTACCCTAAAACTTCAGTTATGTATATATTGAAATTTATGTCAGCCTTGCTAACTCAGTAATCTGCCCTTATTTTTAAACAACTTCAGTCCTCCAACTGCAGCTCCATCTTGTGCCTCGTATGTAGAAAAGTACTTATACATGAATTTGAGTTTAATTTCCTAGGAATGCAAAGAAAATACAGATAACAAAAGTACCCAGAGCAGTAGTAGTAATAGAGTGATGGATTATGTTTAAATGCTTTTCATAGCATCACAGAATCACAGGATCATCTAGGTTGGAAATGACCTCTGAGATCATCAAGTCCAACTCTTGATCCACCACTACTGTTGTTACCAGACCATGGCACTCAGTGCCACGTTCAGTCTCTTTTTAAAAACCTCCAGGGACAGAGGAGGTCCACCACCTCCCTGGGCAGCCCATTCCAATGCCTGATCACCCTCTCTGTAAAGAATTTTTTCCTAATTTCTAACCTAAACTTCCCCTGTCAGAGCTTCAGTCCATGCCCTCTTGTCTTACTGGTAGCTATATGGGAGAAGAGATCGACCCCCCTGCCTCCAATTTCCTTCCAGGGAGTTGTAGGGAGTGATGAGGTCTCCCCTGAGCCTCTTCTTCTCCAGCTCCCTCAGCCCTTCCTCACAGGATTTGTACTGGATCCTTTCCAGCTCTTCTCTGGACCTGCTCCAGCATCTCAATCTCCTTCCTGAACTGAGGGGCCCAGAACTGGACGCAGGACTCAAGCTGTGGCCTCACCAGGGCTGAGTACAGGGAAAGAATCCCTTCCCTGGACCTGTTGGCCACACTGTTCCTGATACAGGCCAGGATGCCATTGACCTTCTTGGCCACCTGGGCACACTGCTGGCTCATGTTCAGTTTCCTGTCAATCCAGACTCCCAGGTCCCTTTCTGCCTGGCTGCTCTCAGCCACTCTGTGCCAAGCCTGGAGCTCCCCATGGGGTTGTTGTGACCAAAGTGCAGGACCCGGCACTTGGCCGTGTTGAACCTCATCCCATTGGAATCAGCCCAACTGTCTAACCTGTCCAGGTCCCTCTGCAGAGCCCTCCTGCCTTCCAGCTGATCCACACTCCCCCTATCTTAGTGTTGTCTGCAAATTTGCTAATGCTGGACTCAATCCCCTCACTTACATCATCAATGAATATGTTAAACAGAACCAGGTCCAGCACTGATCCCTGAACTGGTGAGGAGCCGCCAATTGGATCAGCACCGTTCAGCACCACTCTGTGGGGGCCTCCAGCAGTTCCTAACCCAGCACAGCGTGCTCCTGTCTGAGCCCTGGGCTGACAGCTTTTCCAGGAAAATGCTATAGAAGACAGTGTCAAAGGCTTTGCTGAAGTCCAGGTAGACTCCATCCATAGCCTTCACCTCATCCACCATCCCCATCACCTGATGATAAAAGGAGATCAGGTTGGTCAGACAGGACTTGCCCTTCATAACCCTGTGCTAGCTGGGTCTGTCCATCCTGTCCATCCCTGTCCATCCTGTAGGAGCTGTGTGATTGCCCCCAGGATGCCCAGTGATTGCTCCATAACCCTGGCGGGCACTGAGGTCAGGCTGACAGGCCTGAAGTTTCCTGGGTCCTCCTTTCATTCCATTCTGTGGATTGGTGACATTTGCCAACTTCCAATCACCTGGGACCTCCCCAGTGAGCCAGGACTGTTGGTAAATGATGGAGAGCAGCTTGGTGAGTTCTTCCACCAGCTCCCTTATCACCCTGGGGTGGATCCCGTCTGGTCCTGTAGACTTGTGAGGATCCAAGTGGCTCAGCAGGTTGCAAACTGTTCCCTCCTGGATTACAGGGGGGCCATTCAGCTTCTTATTTCTCTCTACAAGCCCCAGAAGCCAGATGTCCTCAGGACAAAAGTCTTACTGTTGAAAACTGAGGTAAAGAAGGTGTTAAATACCTCAGCCTTTTCCTCATCTTTGGTAATTATGTTTCCTCTCATGTCCAACAAAGAACAGAGGTTTTCTTTGCCCCTCCTTTTGCTATTGATCTGTCCGTAGAAGGACAGAAATAATATATTCAGGAATCATTATACCATTCCATGAAAATGTCAATGCAGGAGATGATAGATATGACACAATTAATTATGGTCTTTAAGCTTTATGTGATTCTCTTCACAGGCAAGGAAACAGGTAATACACATGACAATTTCTGATATCCACCTATTCTCTTACAACTTATGGTTATTTTTTTTTTTATATTTTCTGTGTAAATAAATTCAGAAGTTGTAAGTAGAAAACATTTGTAATTTTTATTCTATCTAGAATCTATATAATGTATACTTAATCTGGGCTATAAGATTCTTCAAAATTTTACTTTTAGCCACTCCATTATTGGTGATTATAATGATGCCCTGCTAGTCAATTAAAAATTAATATCATCCTATTGCCAGTATTTCCTAGATACCTTTATGAATCTATGAGTTGGGAAATGTTTTCTTAACAGAAAAGAGATCAGCAAATTCATAACATCAAATAATATGATAGGAAATCTGCTTTGTGTTCTGACTGTATTGATAGGCCTAAGAAGACAGAGAAGAAAAGAAAGAAACCAAAGCCTATTCCTAACATCAGATGCTAATTGCAGCTGAAGACAAACACCTGAATTTCTGCCACAATAGGAGAACAGTGTTGCCAGAAGAATTGCAATGGCCTTTTGGCATATCAGCTGTCGGCCCTGCAGCATATAATCACTGGGGGTATTTAAATTCCCTAGCAATTTCAAGTCTACTAAAAATGTCGTATTCTGACATGCATCAAGCTGAAGGAATGACAGGTAAAAAATACATATGAATATAAATCGTGATCTTCCTGAGGGTGCTTTTTGTGTAAAAAGTGATTTGGCTTGCATTAGAGAAAGTTTTTTTCATTCTTTGAAATCCTTGAAGTCACTTGGTAACAATAACACAGTGTAATTGTTTTATGAAGCTATTACAAGTATTTAGCTTCATAACAACTACATGTGCACTATGTAAAGAAATTTTTTCACTGCTGCAAAAAATCTCTGCACTTTTGAAGAGTGCAAGAAATTCCTCTCAACATGTCAAATAGCTTTTGAGATGGTTGTAAGGGATTTGGAAACAACAGCTGCCTGTCTTTCCTGCTTCTTCAGAAACTGTGCTAACAGAAATAACCTCTGCTTCCTTCATACGATGATCTTCCCAGAAAAAATGTCTTTCAGGCAACAGCTTATAGGTCATAGAAGATAAATCACTGAGTGGCCTTTGGCAAAGCCTAAAAAAGCAGAAAGAAATACCAGCTCTGTGGTGACACCGGGTAGAGTCATAGAAGCCAGAGAGCCAAATGGGATGGAATTTAGTTGGAAGTCTGTTTCTAGTGGAGTCCCTCAAGGGTCAGTACTGGGACCAGTACTATTCAATATATTTATTGATAAGGGAATAGAGTGTACTATCAGGAAGTTTGCTGATGACACAAATCTAGTTGGAGTGGCTGACACCCCAGAAGGCTGTGCTGACCTTCAGAGGGACCTTGACAGGCTGGAGAGTTGGTCAGGGAGAAATTTAATGTATTACAACAAGGGCAAGTTTGAAGTCTTACATCTGGAAAAGAACAACCCTAGGTACCAGTACAGGTTGGGGACTGAACTGTTGGAGAACAGCACAGGTGAAAGGGACCTGGAGGTGCTGGTGGATGGAAGGATGACCATGAGCCAGCAGTGTGCCCTTGTGGTCAAGAAAGCCAATGGCATCCTGGGGTGCACTAGAAGAGGGGTGGCTAGTAGGTTGAGAGAGCTTCTCTTCCCCCTCTTTCTGCCCTTGTGAGGCCGAATCTGGAATATTGTGTCCAGTTTTGGGCTCCTCAGTTCCAGAAGGACAGGGAACTGCTTGAAAGAGTCCAATGCAGAGCCCCAAGATGATGAAGGGAGTGTGACATCTCCCTTATTATGGAAGGCTGAAGGAGCTGGGGCTCCAGCTTGGAGAAGAGGAGAATGAGAGGTGACTTCATCAGTGTTTATAAATACGTAAGGCGTGAGTGCTAAAGCTTTTCTTAGGGGTGACTAAGAATAGGATAAGGGGCAATGGTTATAAACTGGAGCATCAGAGGTTTCATAGAAATATTAGGAAGATATTTTTCACTGTGAGGGTGACAGGGCACTGGAACAGGCTTCCCAGGGAGATTGTGGAGTCTCCTTCCCTGGAGACATTCAAAGCCCACCAGTGAGACCTGCTACAGGTGACCCTCCATTGGCCAGGAGGGGTTGGACTAGATGATCTTTCTAGGTCCCTTCCAACTCCTAACATTCTATGATTCTATGACCGTATATCATTGGCAAGGTGCAGTTCACCTCTTGAACATCTCTATCAATGTGAGCTTCTGGCTGAATGCTTGCTTTCAAGAGTGAAGATATTAAGGTCCCTGCCCAACACAGCATTTATACATAGGCTTAATATTAAGTATAATGGTAATTCTACTGAGTCAAAAAATGATCTTCATGTTGTAAAAGAACTTCCCACTTAAAAGTGTTAACTTGACAGTGCTATGCAGGCAGAATGTTGAAGAATTGAATAAAAAACACACTTTAAGCCACTAAATCAGGAAAATCTTTTCATTGTATACTGAAACATGACTTTTCTTTTCTTTCTTAAATACCTTCCTTGAAACTTTCTTATAGCCACATCCACCTCAGTAGTGGCTGAAAGACACATTTTATCGTCAGATCTTAAGAAGATCCTTTATTTCATTACTTACAAAGGTACTGAAAATAAACATCAGTCTCCAAATTGGAGCACTGTGGATAGAGCTAAATGGGATTATCTGAAACAACCTAAATTTATTAAGGTATCCATTCTCTCAGACTTTGTTTATCTGGATATAATGGCTTGATTTTTTCTTAATGGCACTTTGTTGGGTCTTGAAAGAGTAGTTTACACAGCAAAATCTTTATTTCTTTTTATTTTATTAGATATTGGTTTTAAATAATGACACAAAAATGAACCTTCTGCGTCTAGATTGCTCATCCAATTGAAAAAGCACAAAAAGTCTCCATCCTGCCTGCAAACGCAGTTCAATGTTTTGCATATTTACCTGAGTTTACAAGCAAATGTGCAACCCAAATAATGTCTACATAGTAAATATGCTATGTTTATGAATATATCTTCATCAAAATATGTCAAAATGAGGACACAGAACCACTTACTGTAACATTTTTCTTGAATAGCAAGAGGATAGTGAAGGTACCCAACATCCACTATACCCTTCAATATTTGATTAGTGACAGGAACACTTGAAGGCTCAACCGATTTTAGCATTAAGTACAGTCTGAACATAAGAAGGCTTATTTTGTGTTCTGAGGTGCATAGAATCTGGACAACAGTCACAGCTATTACAGACCTAGAATGAGGCCAGACTCAGGACTTGACTGTGGTATGAGATATATTAATTCAGTCTAATAGCTAAAAGTCGCCTACAAGCAAGTCTTCATAAAGGAATTTAAATTTACTTTTCTCATGAAAAAAAATTAGAAAAGAAAGATGCTACTAAGTGCAAGGCAAGAGGTCACATACAATCCCATAGCTGAATATTCCTGAGGGGAAAAAGAGAAAGGAAATCAGGCCCATATGAAGAGGTGGGCAAAAATCTTGAAGGGAAAATCTTTGGTAATCACTGATCTGAGATCATTTACTCCCCATCTCTAGTTAAGTTTACAGATTTCAGCTGGGCTTACTTGGTATTTATCCTTTCTCTAGGGAAAGAAGGGAAAAAACAGTGTACAGACTTCCCAGTCTTTGAAAGCCCAAAATAATAACTGTTACACTTCACATTGGCTGACCTTTGCAAGTGAGGACATGCCTCCAACTGGCTCAGCTATTTTCTCAGTAAAGATGTCAGTATGCTGCACATACTCCACACTACAGAAGGAAACTTTATGCACATATCAGTAATCAGGATTCCAATGAAAATAGCTTTCATTTTCATGAGAAGATTCCTTCCAAACTGCACCTAGCAAATCAAGAATTAGTATGAGTTCACTGTCTTGAAACTGTGTGACACTGATAAACATAAATGGTATTACATGGTAAATTAAACATATATTTTATTGTAGTAATGCATAAAGAGATGATACCCTACGGTAGTATTTCAGATAACTCTGCAGGCACTATGCAGTGTTTACTTCAAAAGCACAAGAAATACTACTTTACATACTCCATTATACACTTTTTGAGCAAGGTTTTAGCAGCATCTGGTCTAGCCATTTTCTTTGAATTTCAGAACAGTGACAATGAATGTGGCTTAGAAACTAAGACTGATTTTTATCAGTATAGTATGGCTGTCTAAGAACTCTTCTGTCTCTGGTAGTGCACCAGCCACTATATTTAGTGTTGGGAACAAGTATAATCTGTCTGTGTCTGAAAAAAAGAGGTGCAAAAATATGATATAAATGAAATCAAGGTCGAAAGAAATGTCCTTACTTCAAAATATTTCACTACCTGGTCCATAGAAAAGACCTCAAAGAAAAAGGATGGCAATGGGAAGAAGTGTTCCTTCTTGCTCTCCTTTATAGGATGCTAGAGATGTTACTGTTTGGTTAGCAACTTTACAAGAAAACAAAACTCTGAGACTGTATGAAGCACCTATACTTGTGGATGGATTTCAAAGCTTGAAGACTGGTGGAAAACACATTCCCTGTGCTGGCCTAGTGGTATGTTACATTGTAGGTCCTAATCCACAGAAAGTTAGGAGAGACTTGGCAGCTCCATTGACATTTATATTTGTATACGGTATGGCTGGACTCTAGATAAAAGTGCAGGGAGTGGAATGAATGAAGCAGAGCCCTTTGAGCCTGTCTGTGGGTTATATCAATCCTTTACAATTATTCATCAGATTAATACATTTTAGTTTGCAACTGATATGTGGCCACTTCAGATACATTTCCAAGTCCTGAGAGCAGCTGGTTTGAGGTTCAGAATTATTTCTGTTCAAGACTTTCTCTATTGCTGTTGAGAGTTTGGAGGCCAGAATCAGAAGGTGCTGAATTCTTTCAGCTCCAACCAAATACAAAAAAAGTTGAAAGCATACAGATTGTACCTTTTGAAGATACCAGCAAAACATCTTGTGGGAAAACTGTGCTTACATGATCATGCTGCTCCATGTATTACACATCTTGGAAACAGAAGATCAGTGTTATGCAGGAAATACTGTAACAGGCCAGAAAACTAAACAAACAGCAGTCATGCCCTGCTCTTAGCTATTTCATCAACTTTCTGCTATTGTTACAGATGGTTTGACTAAAACCACAGAGGAAAGCCTGCAGTGCAGCATAATGGATAAGGAAATTTCTGCAAACTCAATTAGGTGGTTCTTCTCAGTCATTCCAAATGGGGAGGGAAGAAAGAAAGGTTTCCTTTTCTGTAAAGAGGCACAGAAAATTCCTGTGGATATCAATGACAGTCTGATGTCAGAGTGACATGAGGCAATCAACTGCAGTGCAGCCCGTTCAACCGTGGAGGTATCTAACAAACTGGCACAAAAGGTAATCCCAAAGGAGAGGCCTTAGGAGTAATTTTAAACATAATCTTATTATGAAAGAGGTCCCTTGTAATCCCTTGTAAACTTTAAAGATTAAATTACATCAAGGCCATCAAAAATAAAAATAAAACATATCATCAGGGAAATTGTTTCTGATTGTTGGAATATCAGGACAGTGTTCCCATTTCAAACACTCTAATGGACATTTGCTTGGGAAGCCACATGATATAATTCATCAGACAATGACCTGCACACACAGCAAGCTGCTGCCTATCAGCTACTTCTGGGGTCATCAGGAGGAGAAGAAAAAAAAATGTCACTGTAGGATTTTGGACAGAAAATTCAGCAAATGAACTGAACTCAGAGGAACTATGACTCACAAAGGATAACTTCTCTAGATTACAGACTAGAAGAAGGGTAGGGATTCCTAAAACCTGTTAGAGTTTCAGGTACATATGTGATTGCACTGAGAATATTTCACAGTTTACTCAGCACAAAGAATATTCATGGTATTCCTAACCAGCCATGGTTTTGTATGTGCATTGGGTTTGCATGGCAATGTTTTGGTAGTGGGTCGCTTCTGTGAGAAGTAGATAGAAGATGCCCCTGTGACTGACAAAGCCAGACCCAGTTGGCTCCAAGGTGGACCCACTGCTGGCCAAGGCCATCCCTATCAGCAGTGCTGGTAGTATCTCTGTGATAACAGTAAAGGAGAGGTCAAAAAAGGTGCACAACAACAGTGATAGAAGTCAGAAGAGAGGAGTGAAAATATCTGAGAGGAACAGCTATACAGACACCAAGGCCAGTGAAGAAAAAGAAGCGGATGTTCTTCAGGTACCTGAGCAGAGACTCCCCTGCAGCCCATTGTAAAGGCTATGGTGAGGCAGATTGTCCCTCTGCACCCCATGGAGATTAACAGTGGAACAGATATCCATGTGCAGCCCATGGAGGATCCTGTGCTGGAGCAGGTGGATACCTGAAGGAGGATGTGTCCCTGTGGGAACCCCATGTTGAAGCAGAATCCTGGCAGGACTTGTGGTCCTGTGGAGGTGGGAGCCCACACTGGAACTGGCAGGACTTGTGAGCCTATGAGGGACCACTGCTGGAGCGGTTTGATCCTGAAGGACTGCACCCATGGAAAGGACTGGTGATTGAGCAGTTCATGAAGAACTGCAGCCTGTGGAAAGAACTAACATCGGAGAAGTACATGGAGGACTTTATCCCATTCGAAGGACCCAATACTAGAGCAGTGAAAGAGTGTGAGGAGTCTTGCCCCCGAGGAGGAAGGGGCAGTGGAGAGAATATGTGATAGACTGGCCACAATCTCCATTCCCTGTATCCCCGAGACACCAGGGAGTGGAAAGGGTAGAGAAAACTGGGAACTAAGTTGATCCTGGGGAGAAGGGAGGGTTGTGGGTGAAGATGTTTTAAAGTTCTTTTTCTCATTATTGTGCTCCTTGATTGATAATATATTAATTTTCCCTAAGTCAAGTCTGTTTTGCCCATGACAGTAATTGTTTAGTAATCTCCCCCTGATTGTTTCCATCCATGAGCATTTAATTTTATTTTCTCTCCCCTGTTCAGGTGAGGAGGGCAGCGATAGGGTGGCTTGGGTGAGCACTTGGCATTCAGGAAGGGTCAACCCTCCACAGTGTGATTTAAGGAAGTTGAAATGTGACGTCTTGATTTCGATTGAAATGAAAAACATCTGCAGTGTGACAGGAAGTTCAAAAAGAAAGAGGAAACATTAAAATGCTTATTTGAAAAGGGTGAACACAAGAAACATGCAGATACTGCATGAAACCAGTGAAAGAAAATGTATTCTCAAAGAAAATATTAACTGCCATATGGAGATTTGCTCTTTCATAAGATGCAGCATTGGGCTGTGATTTGCCAGTGTTATTTACCAGTGTAGCTTCTTCCTCTCTGATGTAAAGGTTAAATGTATATTCAACTGAGTTATTCAAGTTGTGGCACAAGCCTTGAGACTGTTCAGTTTGAATGTGTAGGTCTGAAACATGGAATCATAGAATGATCTGGGTTGGAAGGGACCATAATGATAATCTAGTTCCTGCATGGGCAGGGACACCTCCAATTAAATCAGGTTGCTCAAGGCCCCATCCAACCTGGCCTGAACATTTCCAGGTAGAGGGCAGCCACAGCTTGCTTGGGCAACCTGTGCCAGTGACTCACCACCCTCAATTTAAAGAATTTTTTCCTAATGTCTAACCTAAATCTCCTCTCTTCAAGTTTTAAATCATTTCCCCTTGTCCTCTCACTACACGCCCATGTAAGAAGCCCTACCCCAGCTTTTTTGTAGGTCCCCTTCAGATACTGGAAGGTTGCTATAAGGTCACCTCAGAGCCTCCTCTTTTCCTGGCTGAGCAACCCAAATGTCTTTAGCCTGTCTTCATACGGGAGGTGCTCCATCCCTCTGATCACTTTAATGGCTCTCCTCAGAATGCATTCCAGGAGCTCTTATGTCCTTCATATATTAGGGACTCCATAACTGGACACAGTACTCCAGGTGGGGTCTCAAAAGAGTAGAGGGGGATAATGTGATGTGAACTGTCAATGCCATATATAATTTTTACCTTTCTTGCTTAACTAGTTCTTACCTACTTCAGAAGAAAAAGAGAACAATTTAAATTGTTCATCAAGTGTTTGAGTTTCTGGTGTTAGGATGTCAGAATGATCTGCCTGCAACACCTTAAAACATTTTATCCATTATATTGTATCTGTCTTGCAGTGGGAGTTCTTCTTCTTACCTTTGATTGCCCCTGAATTTCATCTGCCATTATCTCAGCATTAAGGCACTGTTAGACCTTTTCCAATCCTGCCATTTGTGTTTGGAAGAAGATTCCCAAGATAAGACTTCCTCTATCTGTAACTAAACACACACATATATATATATTTAATTTTTTTCCCCATTTTTTTTTTCTTTTTCTCCATGATGTCTACGAGGGGTCTTCAATTGCTATGTTACTGACATGTACAATATTCCTTAGGACAATAAGTCAGTATATCAGTGCTTCATCTTGTAGCTGATTCATGAATATGATATCCCAGCTAGGATAGTAATTTTCCTCTATGTTTGTAAACAGCATAGAACTAGAACTCCAATAGGGCTCCTAAGAGCCCTGGTAAACAGCAAAGGTATGAATCAACAACCAAAATTACTATATGTTTATTGGAGTAGACAGTAAATTTTTTATTTTATTTATTTAGGAAATGTTCTTAAAAGTGAGGTTGTGGCAAAGGGCTGACACAATGATGAGAAGGAGTATATAAAGTTTGTGAATTGTCCCTGTGGTCTATCATGTAGTGTGTATTCCTGATTTCTAGATGAAACAGCTAGGATAGATGTGGTTCAAGACGTTTTGCTCCCTTACCATGAATTTTGCAGCTGAAAAAACCAGCTGAGCCTTTAGTTTAGGATGGGCATACATAGGCTCAAAAATGTGTTTAAAAATACAAAGAAAATAAGGATATGACAGAATCACAGAAGGTTTAGGTTGGAAGAGACTTCCAAGATCATCCAGTTCAACCTTTGGCTAACACCAGAGTCAATTATTAAACCATGTCCTTAAGGATGAGTTCCAAAAGCCTTTTAAATACCTCCATGGATGGTGACTCCACCACTGTTCTGGGCGGGCCATCCCAGAGCCTGACAACCCTCTCAGTGAAAAGGTATTTCCTTACATCCAGCCTAAACCTCCCCTGGTGCAGCTTCCACCCATTCCCTCTGGTCCTATCACAGTTTACTAAGGAGCAGAGGCTGTTTGCCTCCTTGCTCCAATCTTCCTTGAGGCAGTTGAAGAGAGCTCTAAGGTCTCCTCTCCGCCTCCTTTTACCCAGAGTAACTTGTATATTTGCAAAGAGACAGAATCTGCTCTTGGTTATAGCTGAGGCTCAACCTTGTTGATCCAATTAACGTTACCCAAGGGCAATATTGGCCTCAGGGTGAGTTGGCCCCTTCCTTTTGAATCACACTATTGTTTGCAGAGGAAACTGTGGAGTAGTCTTAAATCAGAGATTAATAGTTTAATTGTATCATATTTCAGGGTAATAAAGCTGTAACATCTGAGTGTGATGAATTACTGAAGATGACAGAAGATTCTGGGTGAAGTAGTGAAGGAGAAATTTTAAAGACAAATTAATTAAATCAGTAAATTTACTAAGGTGACACATAGTAGCTTATAATTATTTTTCTGCAAGGGAAGGGAAACTGGAAAAAAAAAGGTAAGAAAAGGAGAAAAAGAATGTAAACAAAATAATGCTGTATAAAAACAAATACAAAGGGTGAATTTGAATAATAAGGTGATACACTGAAAGTTGCTTTGGTTGTTTTAAGGATCAGTGTTGCCATTGGGAATGTTTCGAATTCTTAATGAAACTGAGAGTTTCCAGAGGGACATTTTAATTCCTGCTAACAGACTGAGTGTTAACTTCCATTTATGAAAGCAATAGATGCACTGTGAAAATGTTTATCACTTTTTCAGTAGCTTCACATTATTATTTTAATGGGAACAGGTTTCAGAATTGCACAGAAATAAAAGAATGTGGTAAAAGACCTGAAATGTTTCCCTGAGACAACAAACAATATTATATGTATGCTTGAATAACCCAGAAGACAGTAATATTTTTTAATGCAAAAAGATACTGAAACTGAAATGGGAATTTTAGGATGTTTGCTGAATTTGTTTAGCAGGTTTGGAATAGATCAAGACAAAAATCTCATTGTGAAAGTAACTACATGGTAATAAAAATAGCAGATACAATAGAAATACTAAAGCTTCTGAATGACACTAATTCTATTTCAGAAATTAGGTCTTTTAAGGACTGTTGGGAACTGTCTCTTTCTGTCTGTGGGGAGAATTTAGTTTCAGCTTCACAGACATTCTTCTCATTATCAAGTCCATATTTAGACACAGATTTCCAAGCTGATGATTTGCTTGAGAGAAAAATGTATCTGTCTCCAGCTGAAGTGATTTGAAAGGTTCCCATTAGCTCCAAATGGAAGCTTGAACGGTCTGTGTGTAAGAAGGTAGCCCCTAATTTCTCTAATAGACTAACTCATCTTTTCTGCTTTTTAAATTGTTTTCTAATACTGCCAGATCAACCTCTTTCAGTCACTACACTCTCCATCAAATAAGAGATTTATAAGATAGATGTCCTAGAACAAGGCAACCTGGTTTAAACACAGCATGGCTTCAGAAAAGGCAGCTTCTGTTTGACTAGCCTGATCTTGTTCTATAATTAGCTGACATACCTAGCTGATGAGAGAAAAGCTGTGGGTATTATGTTCTTGGACTTCAGCAAAGCCTGTGACACTGTCTCCCACAGCATTCTCCTAGAGAATCTGGTGGCTCATCGGATAGACAGGTGAACTCTTCACTGGGTCAAAAACTGGTTGAATAGCTAGGCCGAGAGATTTTTGTAGTCAACAGAGCTAAATTCAGTTGACAGGGCTCACCAATGGTGTCTCGCAGGGCCAAGTTTGGGGGCTGGTCTTGTTTAATATCTTCATTAGCTATCTAGATGAGGGGACTGAGTGCTTCCTCAGTAAGTTTGCAGACAGAACCAAGTTGTTTGGGAGTGTTGATTTGCTTAAGAGTAGGAAATCTCTTCAGAGGGACTTGGAAAAGTTTAAAGAACTACCGACATTTAATTTTTAATTCAGGTGTTAGTTTCAGATTACTGTAATGAGAGATGCAAAAGAGCAGTGTTTTCCTGTTTCTAACACATTAATGACATGCACTATGTATCAAGACATGAGGAGACCTCATTAAGAAATCATGTCCCCCTCCCTACCCTGGAAGCTGTTAATCTGCTTTTCCATTTAGTGGTGGACTCAAAGCAGCTCCATTGTATCCATTGTATACTTGTGTCCAAAGTATCCATTGGACATCATATGAAGGAAAAACTTAGCTATATGTCAGTGAAATAATTCTTTTGCCTTTTCCTTCTTTATAAAATAGAATATCCTCCCTTATCTCTGTATAAGTCTTTTAGCCACAAAAACATTGGCATTCATATACAAATGCTGGTAATTTCTTACAACGTTAAAATGTCATCTGCTCTTTTTTTTTTTTAGGTTTTGTTTTTGTAATCAAAATGAGACATGAGTTTGGTTATACTGAAAACAAAGATGGATAAAAGATCTTTTAAAATGACCTCTTGCGTGAAAATTGGCAATGGGTTTATTTAGCATTACTCTATTAATGAACTAAAATATAATTCACTTTTTTTTTAGTTAGTCTCATAAGATTTGTAATTACATTCTGTTGCCCTTCTGTTTTCAATGTCTTTGCCTGCCATCATACCCAAATACTATGGAAAGATATGTATGCTATATATATAATACACACATATATCACATTAGATGGACCCATCTGGCTATGCCCAGAAGTTGAAGATAAGAAATACTCAGTAAAAAAAAAGCTCAGAAATTTTTCGTTCTTGCAAACAGGAGATTTATGAGACCCTGTACAGATTGATGCCAGACTGAAGTTAATCGCCTTCACTTCCAGATCATGGGAACTGGGGAAAACTGCAAGAAATTAGGAAATTATGGAAAATAAGGTTTAAAAAGTTTACAAGTTAAAAATTCATAATTCTGCATAAAATGTTATGATGTTAATAGATCTGTTGCAAAACTGCCATCTGTCCATTCAAGGATTTTAAAATGTCGGTGGGGACAGTAAGCTCTCTAAATTCTCATAGACAGTGATTGCTTTCATCTAAGATCTGAATTTCTTCAGATCAAGGGACTAAGAGCTCAGTCCCTTGAGGAAACATGTCCTTGAAGTTCAATAGTAACATGGGGTAAAGTACAAACAGAACTGAATAAAATTGTGTCCACTTAAACAGAAGTAATTTTCATACTGCAGTGTATTGCACAAGCACAGAAAGCGAGGCATCAAGTATTCCTTAGAAATATAGATTGAAATTGATTGATAATGATATTTACCTCCAAAGTCTTTGTTTCCTGCCTAGGAGTTTACAGAGAGAAAAATAACTGTAGTTCACGGGCTGTAAATATAAATTTTAAGTCCTTGTCCTTAGTGAAGTTTTGTTACACATTACCCAGATTTTCCCACCACTGAAATTCCAGGCATAGCTGAATGTTACCATTTATGTCATGGAGGATTGTCTGGGAACTGTTTTTAGGGGTGGGAGAACAGAGATACTTGTGTTGCTGTGTTTTTCTTTTTAATACATGCTTTTCTTATCGGTTCAGACATCCATTACATCATTTAAGTGGCTCAAATTAAAGTTAGTCTGCTACCTTGTGGTAGTAACTTGAAATAACATATCACCAGTGGTTTAATTTACAAAATTTTCCATTATTTTAGTACTCATTTCTCCTACCATTTGTTAAACGACATACAGAATACTGTATTCAGTTTTAGACTCATCCCAAGTAGGACATAATTCTCCTGCACCAGAAACTGTCAAGAGATTAAAAATTCTTTTTTCCCTCACCCTTCTTCTGTCTCAGCTTTGAGATACTGAAACAGATCATGGAGTGACAAATCTGCACTGCTGCTGTTCTTGTGCCTAAACATATTTCAGACTTCGATGAGCGCAGTCAAGATAGGATGAGGAACATCATAATTAGTCCTGAAAAACTGAAAAATGTGCAGTGTTTATGTTTAAATAACAAAGAAACTGTGGATCTTCAGGGTCAGAATTTTATGTGCCTCAATGTTGTGTACATCCCCACCCTCGATACCCTTGTTTAGTTCTTATTACATATCCTCCTTTTAAAAATGTTTTAACTTTTATTGAAATTAAAAGGTATTCACTTTAACAATCTGCCTGCAGATCCAATGCAAGGAGTAAAGCATTAATCCAGACACTGGGAATAACTGACCCATAGCTCTTTTCAAGACACTTCGTTTTCCTGAGGACCGTTAGAAATGAGAAAGAGGTGATTTTGGAAAAATGAACTCTTTCATTAGCTTCTTACCTCTTTTCCTGATGGCTTTCTAGTGGGATGTTCATCATATTCCCAGAGATACATTTATCTACTAGTAAAAAAAGACTGTAAACCCCATTTTAACTGAAACTTTTCCTATCTCGATTTAATAAAAAATTAGTATGGTTGGCTTACCATGAGAATTACTACACTGAGACTTTGAATATTTGTGCCTTTCTAATTACTCAGTTTTGAACAAATTATGCAAATATTATTTAGACTCCTTAGTGCCCAGAATACCCAGTTTCTAGTAGCTTCTTGTAGGTACATTAGCAAATTCACAGATGACACTAAGCTGGGGGGAGTGTGAATCAGCTGGAAGGCAGGAGGGCTCTGCAGAGGGACCTGGACAGACTGGAGAGTTGGGCTGATTCCAACGGGATGAGGTTCAACACAGCCAAGTGCCGGGTCCTGCACTTTGGCCACAACAACCCCATGGGGAGCTCCAGGCTGGGCACAGAGTGGCTGAGAGCAACCAGGCAGAAAAAGAGACCTGGGAGTCTGGATTGACAGGAAACTGAACATGAGCCAGCAGTGTGCCCAGGTGGCCAAGAAGGCCAATGGCATCCTGGCCTGCATCAGGAACAGTGTGGCCAACAGGTCCAGGGAAGGGATTCTTTCCCTGTACTCAGCCCTGGTGAGGCCACAGCTTGAGTCCTGCGTCCAGTTCTGGGCCCCTCAGTTCAGGAAGGAGATTGAGATGCTGGAGCAGGTCCAGAGAAGAGCTGGAAAGGATCCAGTACAAATCCTGTGAGGAAGGGCTGAGGGAGCTGGGGGTGTTCAGTCTGGAGAAGAAGAGGCTCAGGGGAGACCTCATCACTCCCTACAACTCCCTGGAAGGAAATTGGAGGCAGGGGGGTCGATCTCTTCTCCCAAATAGCTACCAGTAAGACAAGAGGGCATGGACTGAAGCTCTGACAGGGGAAGTTTAGGTTAGAAATTAGGAAAAAATTCTTTACAGAGAAGGTGATCAGGCATTGGAATGGGCTGCCCAGGGAGGTGGTGGATTCTCTGTCCCTGGAGGTTTTTAAAAAGAGACTGAACGTGGCACTGAGTGCCATGGTCTGGTAACAACAGTAGTGGTGGATCAAGAGTTGGACTTGATGATCTCAGAGGTCATTTCCAACCTAGATGATCCTGTGATTCTGTGACTTAATACTTCAATGTCACAGAAATAGTGAGATTGTCTGTAGCTTAATGTAGTCTAATGATAGCAGTATGATAATTTAAATATCAGTTATACAATTCTGTTGCAGGTATTTTGATAAGTACTTTATAAAGCTCTATTTCCCAGTCAGATGACCTCAAAAGACCTGTTCTCATTGGAACCACCTTTACATTTGTCCCCATATTTGTAGCTATAATTAGTGGGAACAGTATGAATAACTCAATTAGATTTTACAATAATCTAAAATAGTGACCGAATAGTGCCTTAATAATATTGATTTTCAAACCATATTCTAGAACAATAATTTATTCACACCAATATTTGCAATTATCATAAATTAATGCAATGAATAATTATTGTCATTATATGTCAAACATTCAGAGAATCCATTCCTTCATAACCTCCAAATTGTCCAAATTGTGTTGCACAGAATCAGATTTGCTGGCTGAACTCTATTCATCTTGTATTTTATATAAAAACACATTAACTAACCATCTAAACACTGTTTTCTGGCAAGTGTTTTTTAGTATATATGGAGATAACAAGGGTCATGCTGGAAAAAGAGATATCTCTGTTTAACATTGGAAAAAAAACAACCTTCATTTTTGAGTATTCCATTAAAAATTCCAGTAGAGGCCCAAAATACTTGTTTCCATACTGTTTTGTACTTTAAACTTTGAACAAAGTCTTCAATTTGAAACTGAAAGGCAAAATCACACTCTCTATTGACACAGAATAGACACAGAATTTAGTTCAGATTTGTGTCAGAAAATGAGAAATTAAGGAAACATTATGCATCAGAACTTGTTTCGAGAAGTGACTCTGTATGGAAAAGCTGTTGATAATAAATGGAATAAATCTTCCATTTTGGTCACAACTACAGAATTTAGGTATGGATTGAAATTTTTGTGTAAAATTGAAGCCAAATAGTTGTAGATTTGTATGGGCAGAGAGTGAATACTTTATTTGTACAAGACTATAAATTTGCAAACATTTTCTTTTACTTTTATGCTGAAAATATATTCAACTGGCATATAAACTACTGTTTCAGTTTACTATAGGAGAAAGACAGTGTGAGCTTTAGCTTGCTATGCAATGTCATTCACAATTTATCTCTCTGCTTACTTTTTGTGTCAAGATACTTCTTCAATGAGAAAAAGAAATCTTCTTAAAGTGGACGGGCACATACCTTATTTAGTACAATATCAACATATACACTCAATCATTGCTCAAATTAAATAGCTTAATTTTTCTTAATAGTTTGTCTTAATAATTATCCCATTTTCACAAAAAAAGTTTTTTATTGTTAGTTATGTTGAAAATGGCCAAATCTCGAAAATTAAAAAAACTTATTAATTTTTCTTATAGGAAATACATAGCTCTAAATAGATTTGTAATGTCAGAGAACCAGAACATGCATACTGGAATGATAACACAGCAAATCCATGCACCTAAAACTCTATTAAAAAAAAATAAATTCGAAATACACATCTTCCTTAAAACATGTCTTCTCAGTGACTTGGAATAAAAACTGCTTAGTATGTATATTAATCACATATATATTGATGAGATATGTTAGTACAGAAGTTTATGTGTCTCTTTAATTTTTGATATGGCATTAAAACTTTGGTCTTTTCAATATATATCTAAAATTCCTGGAAGGGGAAATAGACATTTTTGGTTTTGATTAATGTCAGTGGATGATAATAGGACAAAGCTGAAGAGCAAATGCTTGATAAGAAAGTTCTGTATTCCCAAAGAGAAGTCCAACTGTTTCTTTTCTGGATGCAAATCTTGAATCTTAGGTTAAAAGTTTTCACTACAGAGACTTGGAAAATGCTGTCATGCAGTGTTACCTGCACATCCTGTTTTAACTGTCTGAAGAGCAGATGCAGCTGTTCCCTCACATGTAGAATCTTTATATGTTTGACTGAAAGCTCTTTGATTTTTAGGTCCCATTATTATAATTACATATGTTGTTTGTCATGAAAACTGGCTTGTTTTATTATATCTTCGGGAGTACCTATTTTGATGCAAAGAGTGCAATTATTTCAAACCCATGAGTCTTTATAGGTCATGGGCTTCTCCTCAAGTTAGTTCTCATTTGTCAGCAAGAGAAAAGCCACAACTGCTACTAAAATTTTCCATCCTTCTCAACAGAAAGATGTGCTGCAATGAAAGATGGGGGAAACTGTTACTGAGCTAAGTTCCCTGGCTACACAGGAGAAGAGACAGAACAGTACATTATCTAGAAAGATTTTCCAGAAGTCTATGGAACTGCTCTGTTATTGTAGCTGCAAATTACTGTTTGTACAGCTATGAACTCTGTTTGCGAGAAGAATGAATGCAGCTTCCAGTCCGGGCTGGTTTTATTTTCCTTATAAAGAAAGTCTCTAACTCTTTTTTAAGCTGATGGTAGGCAAGAGAGGCCTCTTTCCTCCTTTACCTGGGCATCGTCGAAGGCCAGAAACTGTCCAGCTGATTCTTGACCAGAGTGCAGGCTTTTCTATTATATATAGGACTGGCCATTAATATACGAATTTCTGTAATTTTGTAATGCACTCTGAAATCAAAGGCAAAGGCTGTCCAAGTGGCTGCTGGAAAAAGTGAACCTGTACTGATGAGTTTGGAAGAAAAAAAAATGAAAAGGGGACATGATGATTCCAGTGCACTACTCTGAAAGATCTCAGATGTTGATAGAGTCTTGGACATCATTATGAAATCAGGACCCAGATGATGCTCTCTGGCATCAGATATCAGAACAAAAAGAGCAGAAAGAGCCAAGGAGAAAATGAAGCTGGCAAAGCAACTGTTAACATAAGTTAAGCACAGAATAAATAGATACTAATAGTGTTTTCTAGAGTTCTGAATAGCTGCTCCCTAAGCGTATCAGCCTGGTGATCAGCGTATTCCTTGTTATTTGTTTAGTCCACTTCCTCTTGTCTATGTTCTCTCTTCTGTACCTAGCCATTGAACTGTGAAGTGTATATGCAGTCTGCAATGTTGCATATTGCTTGTATTCATTAATTTGTTTTTCTCCAGCTGTTCCCTTATTTTGCTGTGTGATGATGGTGTTTACAGAGTGTTGTTTTCACTTTAGATCATGCTGGTTTTGTTCCTAAGTAGGCACTGCCACAAATACAATTAAAAGGGAGGCAGCAATTACATACATAGTATGATTTCCCACGCATGGAATAAGGGTAGAAGAGTGCAAATTGTCATTTTTTTCCAATTCAAAGGCTCAGCTAGACAGTAATAAACCCAAACATTTAGTGTGCAATAATAATAGCCCCATTACTACATTGAATAATGTAAATTTACTCATACCAAGAATAACATTAAATTCACATGGATAATGGAAATTATTAGCCAAAGTTTCCTTAGTTTAAAGGGTTCATCTGGGTGCATGTATATATTTGTATCTAAGCTTCCCTAAGTTCTGTGAAGTGAACCCAGAGGAATGTGGTGGTTAATGTAATTCTAAAACAGTTGTCTATAGCTGATCAGATAAATCACATCAGAGAAGTGTCTGCTTCTCTGACTATATACAGAGCCTACAAGGCTAGGGTCACATATAAAATATATGTAATAGAATTCAGAGTAGAAGAGAAGTGAGTCACATCTTAAATATTTTGTTTCAATTTTCAAAGAAATTATTGCTAGCAATCACAAAGCCAAGAAGATGCAAATCTAAAGTTGTATATCTGTCAAAAGAAAAAGGTGAAAAAGATGATACAACCATGACTTGGTAAGAAAACAGAACTAAAATAAATACCCAACAGTTGATTGTTACCACCTGCTTAGGGTCCTCACTTCAGTTATGTCCATTGCCAGAAGGATTCCCTCTTTCAAAGAAATATATTAATTAATAGAGAACTAGCTTTGTGTAGCATAGAACTGCTTCATTTTTTTTGTTTTTTTTTTTTTTTTTTTTGACAATCTGTTGTTGTTAGCAGCATACTTAAAAATGAATCACTGGTTACTTAACTTCTGATGGACTGAAACTTCTTGTCTTAGTTAACACTGGCCTAGCATGATTATGAAAGAGGTATGACATACCTCTCCACACACTCAACACCCAAAATACCCTGTTTCAGATAAGCAAATGGGCTTCTTTTGTTTCTTTCTTTCTTTTTTTTCCTTCCTTCCTTCCTTCCTTCCTTCCTTCCTTCCTTCCTTCCTTCCTTCCTTCCTTCCTTCCTTCCTTCCTTCCTTCCTTCCTTCCTTCCTTCCTTCCTTCCTTCCTTCCTTCCTTCCTTCCTTCCTTCCTTCCTTCCTTCCTTCCTTCCTTCCTTCCTTCCTTCCTTCCTTCCTTCCTTCCTTCCTTCCTTCCTTCCTTCCTTCCTTCCTTCCTTCCTTCCTTCCTTCCTTCCTTCCTTCCTTCCTTCCTTCCTTCCTTCCTTCCTTCCTTCCTTCCTTCCTTCCTTCCTTCCTTCCTTCCTTCCTTCCTTCCTTCCTTCCTTCCTTCTTTCCTCCTTTCCTCCTTCCTTCCTTTCTTCCTTTCCTCCTTTCCTCCTTTCTTCCTTCCTTCCTTTCTTCCTTTCTTCCTTTCTTCCTTTCTTTCCTTTCTTTCCTTTCTTTCCTTTCTTTCCTTTCTTTCCCCCTTTTTCTTTCTAATATGTCAGGTGAAACAGTGAGCAAATCTGAGAACCCCAAGTGGCATGCTGGGGAACAAACATTGCCAGCTGTCAGCTCAAGTGCTACCAAACACACCTGTTTCCTCCTCTCAGTAGGGACAAACCAAACCAAAATAAAAACAACCACACAAGGAAAACAAAGCCATGAAGATTTCACAAAGCCTAAATATTTTTCTTTGAACTATTAAGACCTTGATTTTGTAACTCATAGCAAAAAGGCAAGTGAGGTAGTAGTTGGATTGGGTTTGCTTCCATACTTTGCATGGAAGCACAATCTGGCTACACACTATCATGGTAAACTTTTGAAATAGACTTATGGTAACATTGTGCATCAGCATCAATGCCCCTGTTTAGTAATGCATAATTCATTTTGCACTTTAAAATCTGAAACCTTATGGCAATACGTAGCAATTAAATTCAGTTTCTATTCATGGTGTTAGAAGTTAATAACATATAATTCAGCAAGCAGGAAGCCTTTCTATAGATGTTGGAAGAACTTGTGTGCTAATTTGGTGATATATCCACTTGGTATTTATATTACAGCAACAGCTGACATGTTACGGACATAAAATTTGAAGTATGACCTCAGGAGCTGCCTTAGGCTGAAGACCATGATACCTAGTGTAATGTTGCAGATGTAGCTCATTTACTACCTCTAACATTACTTACATCTTACATATATTTGTCTGCAACAGATTACAGTTGCAAACTAATTTTCTGATATAAGGAAGGAAGAATTTTTCATGGAAATCTATTTTCTATAGGAAGATATCAATCTGAAAAAAGCTTTTTAAAAATTATTTGAAGGGAGTTAAAGCATTTGGATTTTTTCTGGTCAATATTTCCTAGCTATAAGAAAAAGAAATACAGTCTGATTCAGTTCAAATTGCCTGTCATTTGAAATAGATGACAGGATACACATACAGCTCGTTTGATTCAAGACAAAATCTAATACATTCTATTTCATGGCAGAATTGGTTTTTGTTATGGTTTCTAATAAGAAAAAAACCCAGACAACTGGGGTGAAGAATTTCCCAGATGTTTTTTTTAGCTGCCTCTGCTGTGATTAAAATGAATAGACATATATTAATATAAATACTTGTGTTGAACATAAAAAGTAAGGCTTACACAACCAACATAAGCTCTACTTGTATGTTGTGGGATTTGAAATTGGTATGTAAGTTAAATAGGAAAGTAAAGAGGAAGGAAGAATTCTCAGCAATATGTGTGTTCCTATAAATTTTACAAATACAGCAGCTGGATGAGGGAGCGGAACTGAGATCCACTCTCCATATTATGTCTCCATAATAAAGTAAAAGCACAATTCAACTCAGACATTTTATTTGGCAGCAGATGCCTGCCAGCTAATCCTTCAGACCAGCAATAGTACTGCTAATTCTTCCCATGATGAGTATATGGAAGATGTGTGTTGAATAAGGAGGTAGTGAGGACACAAATTCCCCTGAAATGAAGCTTCACTAGTTCTGCTGAGAATTGTTATGGTACCATTCTTAGCATATAGTCAGGAAGACAACTAATAACCTCAGTATATCTTAATTAATAACCTCAGACATCTGTTACACTGGAATAAATTTATTTTGTTGGATTTTTGGTGATCTTTTGTCAGACCAACCCAGACCAGCAGAGAAGCTGAGAAAATTGCCTTTGTGGATGCTGGATTTATGTTGTAGGCAAATCAATAGCTTCACTTTACAATGTTCTCTGTTATGACTTAAGCTCTGTTCTCCTTATAATATTTCTTATATCATTGTCCCCAGTCTCTTGAAATATGCAATAATAGAAGAAATGAAATGAAAGAGACCTCTGCAATCTTCTACTTTTGAATTCTTGCTCAGTGCAGAACTCATGTCAGTCTTCAACGCAGGACTCATTACAAGACACCCATCACTTCAGGCTCTTGCTCTATAAAGGATTACTCATAGAATGATAGAAGAGTTTGGGTTGGAAAGGACTTCAAAATCATTTAGTTTCAACTACCCTGCCATGGGCAGGGTCACCTTCCACTTGACCAGATTACTCCAAGTCCCATCCAATCTGGATTTGAACACTTCCAGGGAGGGTGCATTCACAACCTCCCTAGACAACTTGTTCCAGTGTCTCACCACCCTCACAGTAAAGGATTTCTTCCTAATATCTAACCTAAATCTACCCTCTTCAAGTTTAAACCATTACCCCTTGTCCTGTCACTACATTTTTTTTCCCTCAAACTAAACATGACAACAAACTGAAACACTGAAGTTGCTGGTCCCTTTGGGATATTTTTGGCCTGAGTACTTACTGAGTACTATAGAAAGCTGACAATGTTATTGTTGTTGCTCTTCTTGTGTCTTTTCTCCATTTTTACAGTCTGTATCTTACGAATATGGCATTTTATTCATCTGAGTCTGACGTGTCCTGCCTTCAGTCTTGTGCTTCCTCATAATTTTACACTGCTTCGGGCTTTTTGCTCTGGCTTATGAACATGTTTTCAGAGAATTCCATTCACCTTATCTGAGCACTTCTGTTGAGACATTTCACCAGCAAGCTTGTTAGTGAGCAATTAGAGCTCTCTAACTGGTTCTTGGTGTCTTTGAAAATGTGCTTCGTGACTCTTCTGCTTTGAAGTGCTGCTTGTAACATGTCTGTTGAGCACAGAACTTGCTCTCAAAGCCAGCTTCATCTGCTGTCTCTGATGTTAACCTTCAGGAGAGAACACCATGTTATACCCTTTCTACTTTGTTAAGAACCCCTCACTACCTCAGTGATTCACATATTTCCAAGTAGTCCCATTTCAGAGTCAATAGAGTGGGACTTGACATTATTTCACTCAGATGGGGAGACAGATGAGAACAAAACAGTGTTTCTGAGCTTAGGCCTTAATATTATCTAAGTCTTTCCATTCCATATGTTTCATTTCACTATGTAATATCATGTTCAAACTTCTTCAGAAAGTTTTTTCCTTCCATAGCTTATTCTTGTCATTAACATGGTACTACCTATCTTACGTATCCTCTATCTGTTACTGGATGGAGAGGAAACATAATGATCAGAGATGAAGAGAGCGCTGAGATACTTAATGCCTTCTTCACTTCAGTCTTTAGTACTGGAACCAGTTGTTTGCTGGGTACCCATTTCCCTGAACTGGAAGGCAAAGACAGAGCTGTTCGAAGTTTGAAGTTTGAAGCTCCAGTAATTGAAGAGGAGATGGTTAGTGACCTGCTGCACCCCTTAAACATACACAGGTCTATGGCACCAGATGGGTTCCACACAAAGGTAATGAGAGCTGGGAGAAATGCTCACTAAGCCACTTTTCCTCATTTACCAGCACACCTGGCTAACTCGAGAGGTCCCAGTAGAGTGAAGGTTAGCAAATATGACTCCAAACTACAAGAGCCAGAAGGAGGATCATGAGAACTGCAGGCTTGTCATTCTGATCTCAATACTAGGGAAGGTTATGAAGCAGATAGTCCTGAGTGCCATTGTTCATCAACTGCAGGACAACCAGGTAATCAGGACCAGTCACCAGGTGTTCATGAAAAGCAGGTCCTGCTTAACAAATCAAATCTATTTCTGTGACAAGGTAACCAATTTACTGGATGAAGAAAATGCTGTGGATTGTTTACCAGGACCCTGGTAAAGCCTTTGACACTGTTTCTTACTGCATTCTCCTGGAGAAACTGGCAGGTCTTGACCTAGACCAATGTACACTTTACTGGATAAAAAAAATATCTGATTGGATGGATGAAAAGAGTTGTGATGAACAGAGTTAAATCCAATTGGTGGCTGGGTACAAGTGGTGTTTCCCAGAGGTCAGTTTTGAGACCAGTTCTCTTTAGTACCTTTATCTACTGGAATGTCTGGGATGACGGAATCAAGGACACTCTCAGTAAGTTTGCAGTTGACACTCAGTTGGAAAGGAGTGTCAATCTCCCTCAGCGTAGGAAGACTCTACAGAAGGATCTGGACAGGCTGGATTAATACCAATAGTATGAGATTCAATGAGGCCTTAATTATACCAGTAGTATGAGATTAAATTGCATCCTTCACTTAGGCCACAACAACCCCAGGAAACACTACAAACATGGGGAAGAGTGTCTGGAAAGCTGCCCAGAGGAAAAGGACCTAGGGGTGCTAGTCAACATCTGGGTGAATATGAGCCCACGTGGACAAGAAGGCAAACAGCATCCTGGTTTGTATGAGGAACAGTGTGGCCAGCAGGAGAAAGGAAGTGATACTGCCCCTGTATTTGGCACTGGTGAGGTAACACCTTGGGTACTGTGTTCAGTTCTGGGCCCCTCACTACATGAAGGACATTGAGGTGCTGGAGCAGGTCCAGAGAAGGGCAGCCAAGCTGGTGAAGTGTCTGGAAAAGAAGCCCTTTGAGGAGTGGCTGAGGCAACTGGGATTTTTATAGTTAGGACAACAAGAGGCTGGAGACCTTATCTCTCCACAACCATCTCAAAGGAGATTATAGCAAGGTTGGTCTCTTCTCCAACAAGCAACAGGAGAAGAGAAACTAATCTCAGGTTGCACCAGAGAAGGCTTAGATATTAGAAGAAATTAGAAGGATTAGATATTAGAAGAAACTTCTTCACTGAAAAGTTTACTAAACACTGGAAAAGGCTGTCCAGGACAGTGGTTGAATCACCATCTCTGGAGAGGTTTAAAAGATATGTAGATGATGTCCTTGGGAATATAGTTTAGCAATGAACTTGGTAAAGTTAGTTTATGGTTGTACTCAGTGATCTTAAAAGTCTTTTCCAACTAGGATAATTCTGTGTTCTATGTAATTATCATCTACTCCAGTTGTATGACCAACATCCAGCTGTGTTTCCAATAAAAGCATTATCTTCTGAAGCTGTGCATTTTGCATTTTTCAGAATTTGGCTATCTAAAATCATTAAAGCAAATAGCTAAGCATCATTGTCAAACACAGAAGAAGCACTCTCATATTGATATTGGTATTAGCACAGATTATGAATTATCACTATTTTTACACTGTGATGCTAATCTAGAATCAGGGTACATATTACCTGGGGACTTGTATGAACACAGTGCAATTACAGGGGAAACAAGTTTATTCAGCAATGATCTGTGGAAGTAGGTAGGATATATGGGTACCTAACATATGACCAGTATAGGATCTTTAATGAGGGACATCAGGCACATGTTCCTTATTTCAGCCTTATGTAGACAGCTAACAAATTAAAAAGAAAAATCCCCTGGGAGACTTAGTAAAACTGAGATGTGCCCCTGCTGCTGAGGCTTACAGAACTGCAGATATCAGAGTTATATCAGCTGTATTCTGGTGCTCTCAGTGAACTTCTTCTTGCTCATGTATTGTTAACAGTTAGGACTACCTTCTGTCTCACTTGACCTGTGGACTTCCACCACATTCCTGTCTTCATTCAGGAGCCATTGAATTAAAAGTATGGCAAAGATACATTTCATCCTCTCAATTTCTTGTGATTAGGAATTTGCTACAAAACTTCCCATGACTTGCTACGAAGTGTAAATGTAAAAAATTCTTCCTTCTCTGAATAAACAATGGCAGTTCCATGATACAAATTTTGTTATGACAGGGAAGAAAAATCTGTTCAAATAAATTCTTATTCATAAATTATCTGCACGAAACTGTTTTTTTAACTTTTTTTTCTTTTTAATTTAATTTTATTTAGAGATGCGCTTTTTCCTCATCAGCCACAAGATGGGAGTATTGACCTTTAAGGCTATGTTTTAGTGGGGTTTTTTGGTTGCTGTTTTTTTGGGGTTTTTTTCCCCCCACGTGCCGTGCCAGGCAATGACTTTGAGAAAATGTGTTGTTCCCTCCTGACTTTGTTATCTGCAATATGTTCAGCTGGAGAGAGTTTTGGGAATATTTATAAAATATTGGTCAGCTCTGTTCCCAATGTGAATCCAGGAGGCAAATGTCATGGTATATTAAAAGAATTTCTTCTTCTTAATTACAAGAATCACATTTCACTGATATAAGTTTCAGAACATTTTTTTTTTCATTTCTGCACTGACCTGACACCTTTTCAGATAATGGTTTCCCCTTAGCACTCTCACTAGGCTCTAAGGATAAGTGAAATGACAGATCAAAACACTTCATGCTACATTTGCAGGTTGCCATCTGCAAGTCTGACACTTGATAAAATGACCAGGTCTGAGTAATTTTCAGAATGACAACTCATGTTAAGGAAACATTAAGAAATATAAAATCTCATAGTTAAATTTTACTACATTGGCTATTGGGGGACTACTTTTTCTTATTTTAAGCTTATTTCTGAAAACTATGAGCATTCAGTGATGTCATATTTGTCTTGTGACACATAGTGCCTGTGAAAGTGCTAGAAGAAAATGGATCAATCCCAAATTATTGAATGTAAAATTTCTGAGTATTAGGGAAGTTCAGATATAAACTCTTTTGATTTGTACTCAAAGCATTCATAACTTTTGGGAAACATTTAACTGCACATAAGCTACGTGACCTGTAACCCACTTACATATGAAACACAGCATCACACAAGCTGCCTTTTTTTGTTTGCTCATTTTTTTCTTGTCACAGAGAGCTCGCCCTTCTCCTCCAGCTAAAGAAGGAAGCATTTTACTAAGGAGCGTACAGGAGATACTTGAATACATTGTTACCTGTTAATGGAGTTTGCGTATACATAGAGATATTGCTGAACAACCTTGAAAAATTTTGAAGTGTAAGCAGGCATCTGCTTATTTCAAACCAGCAGGTGTAAAGTAGAGAGGGAATGACTTAACCATTGTATGATTCATACTAAGTATCATTTCCAGTTTCACTCATTAGGTCAATGTTATAAATAAGAGTTGATTAATGCTTTTGAAAGGTAATATCCTAATACATTTACCAAAGAATTTGTCTCCAACTCAAATACTGAAAGGGAAAGGCAGATTTTTTCACAAACACAGTATTTGCCATTGAAAAAAATTAATTCAGACTATATTGTGCACTGTTGTTTTTTTTTAAAGGAGCATGTTAAAGTTTCGTTCTGTTTTGTTTGTTTTCATTAAAAACCGTTAAAACTGATGCTGACTGTAAACTAGTTCAATGATAGTGTGATAGAAGACCCCCCTATTTGGTATAGATGATATTAGTAAAAAATAGATTACCCATTATGTTTTCCATTGGTAAATCCCATCTTTTCAGGGTTTGTCAGCTGCACCTAGCTGAAAAAATATCAGTCAAATTTTGGCTGCATTTTAACAAACTGAAAACTTGAATCTTCTTCCTCCTGTGTTTTAGGAACACTAAAAAATTATGGGCTTCTCTTCCTTCTGTGTCCTCAGTAAGAAACATGAGGGTTGAACTGACTTGGCAAACAGTAAAAAAAGCACTGCAGATAATGTTCATGCTTTCCCCATGTCCCTTGGCCTCCTGTTAAACCAGAAAATTTGCCTTTCCTCACTGTGATCCCGCTAGAAACTTGGTATTATGGCTCCTCCAAGGATAAAAGAGACATAAGCAAATATCTGAGCAGATATGTCTGAGACATAGTGCCTCACTTAAAGAAATAAAAGGAAGTCTCATTAAGAGAGGAGGAAAGAAGTGCCACATTTGCATGGCAAATAGCATGCTGTTTCTTTGGCAGAAGTAAGTGTGGAAGAATATGCTTTCTGCCTCTGTTCTCTAGTTGTCAGTTCTCTCCCTGAGTGCAGCTATATTAAGAAAAATGGCTGGTGCCTTGTTGTACTCTTTCTTTGTATCCAGAATCAGACACTTTTGCCTTCAAGTGGGTAATATATTTCTTTTTGTTTTTCATTTCTGTTAATCATGTCCATCCACAACATAGTTTACTGACTTGCAGTCAGTGTAATGCTTTCCAGTATCCTACACAGCATTAATACAGTTTCTGGAAGAAAAGCCCATGGCACTGAGGTACTCAGTGCCTCATTTGTACTGTGTTCTTTCAGGTCTTCCTAAGGCACTCCTAAACCACTTGATACATATTCGTGGAAGAAAAGGAGGATTAATACCCAGGTGGGAGGCAAATGTAGCTCAAGGGCTACAGAAAAATTAAAGCTAAGTTTTTCCTGCATTGCTCCCTTAGCTGGGAATCGCTGAAGAAAAATAGAAGTGGTTTTCTTTCCTTTCCCAGTATATTTTGATGGGGATCTGGGGCTCCTGGATGTTAAATTTGCCTAGTAGAAAGTTTCCTATCTGGCCAAACGCCTTTTCCAGATATGAATTGTTTTGATTGAATGAGAATTCCTTTGATAAAGGTTGAGATAGACTAAATTAGACAATAAAAAAATCGAGGTGCCACTTTATTTGAAAATGTTATGAGTGAAAGAACCACCTTAGAGTTCCACGCTATTACTTCTATAACAGTTCAATATGGTGGCAGGCTATGCTAAATAAAGCAGCATCACAGAGGTGTGAGAGTCATAGCAGCATGAAGAGCTCTAAGAGGCATTTTATTTTTTCATCTGCAATAGTAATTAAAATATGACAGGAAAGTATTTTCTGTAAAAGTCTAACAGGAACTAGGGTGACACGCTAGAAGGATTTTAAATTCACTGAAGGCAAAAACATTTCTCATACCTTGTGGAAGTTCAGAAGGCATTGTGGAAAAAACTGTAACCCAAACCTTGTAGAGGTGAAACAGCAACATAAAGCATTTCTGGTCTTACTATTCCCTTTACAAGTTTTGATTTTGTTCTGTCTTCAGAATATGGGTGTAGCTGCATTGCCCAGGAATCCTAATTATGTTCACAGAGATCATATGTCATGTGCAGCATGGCCTGTTGTCTCTGCAGACTCCTTGGAACAGTCAATGCAGAGCAGGGAAAGGATGAGGGCAATTGGGTCTGGAGTGGAACTGGAATTCAATTACATGACTGTAGCAGACCCATCCTCATCATAAAAACTGGTCTGGGAATTTTAGCTTTAATCATCCCTATATAACAGTCTTTGATGTTAAAAATGGGTTACTTTCAACCTCCTTTCTTGTCATATCGTGGGCAAGCATCACTAAATCAGGTAGCAAGGTGCAGAGCTTTCAGGAAACCCAGACATGGAGTGAAGAGTTTTCTCCAGCTTTGAAAGTACCTGGGATTGATCTGTTTGCTGTGCTTCCCAAGCCCCAGCAAGGGATAAAATTTCGTAGAAGAGAGGCAAACTAAATCAATTTTCTTCTGTTGATGGGGTAAAGTTGGTCAGTAGCTGATATTTTAAAGCACCTCCATCAACAATTTATGAGATTTATTCAGGTTATGCGAAAGAGCACTCCATAATCATCACTACACAGTGATGGCCCAACAGGGTGTTGCTAACTGGATATCATTTAATAAAAGTTTTTCAAGTGCTCAGCATGCTTTCATCAGAGGGTGATTTTTGTTTTTATCCCTGTTTTGTATGAACATTAGGAGGTAATCAAGAAGTTATAAAAGTTGATGATTTATGAAGCTTTTGGAGTGGTGGGTGAAATTGTAGACTAGATAAAATGCTTGTATTGATCACACTGTTAGTAAAAGCATTGTTGACTAAAAGTACTATTAAAATAAGTTCTATGACAGGCTGTTAAATGGAGTCAGTATTACTCTCATAACTTGATTTTGGTTAATAGTTGTTTTGGTCAACAGTGTGCTGTACAGTGTTGATAGGGGCATAAACCTCACAAATACTAACAAAGCTCATGGACAGTCCTAGTAGCTTTTTTTTTTTTTTTTTTTTCACATTAGTGCTGATCATCTTTTTTTCAGATAAAAATGCTGATTCATACACTTTTGGAATGAGATCTGATTTCTTTGGCTCAGTTTATCATACATCTGATGTGTAATCCATTCATGATATGAGAACATCCAATGCCATTATGAAAAAAGGGCAGTATTCATTTTATACTAGTTAAGTATCATACTTTCAAAGCAAACAAAAGTAAGTAATGAAAAACACTTGTCAAGGACCTCATCTAAGAACACAGCTATCCTGGTCTGTAATTGCAGGTATTAGGCTATGCAATATGGAAGCCTGCAGGATGTGCTGTGTTCCTCTTGGAAAATTGCTCCCCTCAGGCTAATCTACGCAAGCTGCTTATGCTTATAGCTTTCCTCTCTTACAAATAAATAAATGTAGTGAAAATCACCAGAGTAGTATTTCCAGTGTCATAAAGCCAATGTGAAAAGGACTAATAATTTACTCATTAAAAGTTAGACTGAACATTTTATTATTCTTTTACAACCTTCTTTTGACAAAGAATGAAACTTAATTTTAGTCTTTGTTCTCTTAAGAAACATTTCAGAATGAGACTTTCACTGATGCTATCTACTGTGTTCCTGTTCATTACAGTTGCTAAACAAATGTTTAAAGTCACTAAAGAGACACAGTGCACTTATTTACAAAGTTTTTTTTAAAACTCATTTAGAAGACACTTCTGGAAGTAGAGGTCTTTTTAGTGTTCACACAACAAAAGATACCAAGATACCTCTGACAAAATCTTAGCAAACCAGGAAATGCTGTCAAATCTGGATGCAGTTTTCATTTCTCTTGAAAACACGGTGAGTTACGTCTGGAGTATCTCTGAAACTGAAAATGTTAGGACATATTGAAAGGACTTTCCAAACCAATAGGTGTTGGTATGCCTCTGTTCAAAGGTTTTGTACCCATAACCACAGAAAACAAGATTGGAAAGACTCTCTGTGAGCCTTTTATATATACAGAAATTATATCGGATATTAAAATTGGAAAAAATATGTGACTAAAGAGTAAGAATAAAATTTATTTCTGTTGCTGTTAAACTTTAAATGTACTATACAGTATTTTCCGAAACATTTAGTACAGAAGGTTTTTTTTTTAATAAATACTGTGAAGATAGATTTTTGGCAAAATAAAACTTAACCACTACTGTTACAGTGCTAAAAAAAATAGTTTTTTGTTCGAAGTATCACTCCTTTAAAATGCTTAATTTTCATATCTTTGAAATTTGAGATCTCATATATGAACTTTAAATAGCTGACTGTATTTACAGATATTAAGCAAATAGGAAATTCTTTGGAAATCTACCTAAACAGTCTGAGACCTCTCATGTTTTCATTCATGAGGAAATAAATTATAACAAGAGTAATAAGCCTAAATATTGAAAGCTGTGGGAGAAGATTGTAATTGTGTATATACATATATATATATATATATATAATAACAATTAACTGAACCATCCTGTACAAATCACCTCAGGCTTGATGGCTGAATCATTGATTTAGCTTGAATCTTTACAGGTAGATTACCTTGTCAGAGAGCCATATCATGTTCTCATCCTAAGGTTCATATTTTCACCTGACATGAGGAAGATCTTTTGTGGAGTGTTAGAGAATTGGCAAAATTTTTCAATATTTATTCACTGGACACTGATTTTTTTTTTTAGCATGGATTCCCACATGAGACAAATCAGAACAGCTCTGTTGAAGTCAGTGGAGCAAATCAATCAATACTGGCTAAGGGTTTTGTCCTCAGTCAGTGTTTTGATGAAAAGCCAGAAAAGCGACACTTTTCACTGACACATACTGAATAACATCATGTGTCTACTGGGTCAGGCTAAAGACTGCCCTTTAAAAAAAAATAAAAAATCACTGCCTCTTGGCTAAGCAAAAGAATTGTGCAGGTTTGAGTACAAACAATAGAGCCTTTGAACTAAAGATGTGCAGGCATGCAACTGTTTATTTACAGGGAAAAATGACCCACTTCTCTAGGAACATGACCCAATTTAATCTGCTAGAAAAAAAAAAGAAAAGCTATTTGACCTGAATTTTCTGAAGCAAAAGGTGTGTGCCAGAGAACTGTCCATAGAGTTCATGAGGCAGCATCATTTACAGGTCACTTGCTCCATGAGTCAGACAGTATTTTGTTTCTTTTAATAGGCTGTGATTAGGAACATTACCTGAAGAACTTCCTCAGAGCTTTGATCTGGCATGTTACCTATTCACAGATGTCTGAGGGATGCAACTACATTGTAAACACCAGTATCATTTAAGTAAACCCAGAGTCTCAGGGCAAAGATAACATTTGGTGATAATAAAGTACCTTCCTCAGATGTGCACAGACACGAAGACCTGATATTCAATTAACAGATCTGAGATAATTCAGTTAAAGGATTAATTTAAGTATGGTTGTCCAGAAAGCTCAGCCTGCAATACCATTGTTTTTAGAAATCGTTCAAAAAGTATGGTTTGATTGTTTCACATGATCAGTAGGGTTGAAATTTCATGTGCTTATCATCTGAAGAAATTTGTGCTCCCTTGTCAATGCAGGAGTCTTTCTTGGGAATGGACCTGCTTTGACTTTGATCACTATCTATTGTTCATGATATATTAATCAATCTACTGAAATGTCACAGTCACTCAAAACTGAATCACTTCAGAACCATTTATTCACAATATTTAAATGGCACTCCCCTCAGTGTGAATACCAGTCCTGGAATTATAGAGAATTTTATAAATGGCATAGGGTATTCAAATATCTATTTATTAAAAGCTTAAATACTCTTTTCAAGTAAATTAGAAGCTGCACAGAGTATGGTCAATGGGCATTTCTTTCTATCTACAAGACTGAAAATGCAAACTGACTCATAGCTGCTTCCTACTCTGTTGTTTCAAGAATTATGAAGGAACTATGAATTTGGAATGAAAAACAGTATGAGCACAGTGCCACCCAGTTGTTAAAACTGATATGTGAGTAGAAAAAAAATACCTTGAGGATGTGGCCTTCAGTTACACTGAGATCACCCCTCAAAATTAATTGAGGTGTGAAATACTCTCAGCACTTATTCCATAGTAGTTCCTTCTTGTGTATGCACAGACATGAAAAATAGAGGAATGGATTTTTTAATTTATGTTTTTATTAATGTGTTAGTTTAGGTAATTTGTATTATTTGTATTTGTATTACCCATGTTTGATACTTTGTACTGCCACTGAATGGGCACTGAATATTTCTCTGTGAACCTGGGAAGGAACTGAAAGGTGCTGGAAACTAAAATAAGACTGGAGAACCATAGAATCATAGAATGGTTTGGGTTAGAAGGGAGCTTATAGATCAGCTAGTTCCAGAACTGGACACAGTACTCCAGGTGGGGTCCCAGGAGAGTGGGGTAAAGGGGGAGGATCACCTCCCTTGACCTGCTGGTCATATGTCTTTTGATGAAGCCCAAGATACTGTTGTTTTTTTGGGTGGAAAGCACACATTGACAGCTCATGTTGAGCTTCTCATCAACTGACAACCCTAAGTCCTTTTTGTCAGAGCTGTTCTCAGTTAATTCTCTGCACAACATGTATTTATGATTGGGATTGTGTTGACACATGCAGGACCTTCTTTGCGTCATTGAATTTTATGAAAGTGGCATGGGCTCCCCTATCAAACTTGTCAAGGTCCCTCTGGATGGGATATCTTCTCTCCAGTTCATTGCCTGCACCACACAGCTTTGTGCCATTGGCTAACTTGCTGACAATGTCCCCAAGTCTGCTGTCCATGTGTCTGACAAAGATATTGAACAGCACCAGTCCCAGTACAGACCCCTGAAAAATGTCACTCAACACTCATCTCCACTTAGACACTGAGATGTTAACCACATCTCTATGAGAGCAACCATCCAGCTAATTCTTTATCCACTGAGTGGAACATCCATCACATCCAATTTAGAGAGAAGGATGTTGTGCAGGACAGTGTCAAATGTTTTGCACAAATCTTCCTTTGCTCTTCCCTTATTCACCAGTGCTGTAACCCTATCATAGAAGGCTACCAAGTTTGCCAGGCAAGATTTGCCCTTCACCAAGCCATGCTGGTAGTCACCAATCATCTTATTTCCCATGTGCCTTAACCTAGTTTCCAGGAGGATCTGTTCCATGACCTTGCTGGGTACAGAGGTAAGACTGACTGGCCTGTGTTTTCCTGTGCCTGCTTTTTGCCACTTTTTAAAAATTGAGGTTTTGGTCGCCTTTTCCCCATCAATGGGAATTTCAGTGGAGTGCCATGACTTCTCAAATGCAATGGAATTCTGCATTGGAACTTCATCTGACAGTTCCCTCAGGACCAGTGGGTGGATCTGATCTCTTCAGGTCCCACGGACTTGCGAACCTTCAGGTTCCTTACATGATCCTGAACGTGATCTACTCTGCTATGGATAGTTCTACTTTCTCCCAGTTCTTGCCTTTGCCTTTTGTGACTTGAGTACTTTGGCTCAAGATGTTTGATAGTGAAGACTGAGACAAAAACCTTGTTGAATACTTAAGCCTTCTCCATATCCTCGGTACCCAGACCTTCAGGAGAGGGTCCACATATTTCCCATTCTTCATTTTATGACCAGTGTACCCATAGAAGCCCTTGATGTCCCTGGCTAGACAGATTTAATCCAACCAGAGGTTAAGTTTTCCTAAATTGATGCCTGACTTCTTGGACCATTTCTCTGTATTCCTCCCAGGTTACCTGTCCTTATTTCCACCTTCTGTAAGCTTTCTTTTTGTATTTGAGTTTGTCCAGGAATTCATTGCAATATACTCTCAAAGAATATGGTGGTCAGAGGTAATGAAAGCATTTTACTAGGTCCCAGAAATTCTGCCTTTTTCAATGATTTACCTTTCTACAGGTACCTTGCGGTTTCATAAAATGTCAGCTCTAACGGTGGATATTACTGCTAGGATTTTCAGTGCTGCCATGATATATGAAATCAACACCTTTTGTGGAAGGCATGTAATCAGAGAATCATAGGATGATTTGGATTGAAAGGGACTGCAAAGATCACATAGTTCCAACCACCCTGCATGGGCAGGGACACCTTCAATTAAATCAGGTTGCTCAAGGCCCCATCCAACCTGGCCTGATCATTTCCAGGTAGAGGGCAGCCACAGCTTGCTTGGGCAACCTGTGCCAGTGACTCACCACCCTCAATTTAAAGAATTTTTTCCTAATGTCTAACCTAAATCTCCTCTCTTCAAGTTTTAAATCATTTCCCCTTGTCCTCTTACTACACGCCCATGTAAGAAGCCCTACCCCAGCTTTTTTGTAGGTCCCCTTCAGATACTGGAAGGTTGCTATAAGGTCACCTCAGAGCCTCCTCTTTTCCTGGCTGAACAACCCAAATGTCTTTAGCCTGTCTTCATACGGGAGGTGCTCCATCCCTCTGATCACTTTAATGGCTCTCCTCAGAATGCATTCCAGGAGCTCTTATGTCCTTCATATATTAGGGACTCCATAACTGGACACAGTACTCCAGGTGGGGTCTCAGAAGAGTAGAGTAGAATGGGAGAATCACCTCCCTTGAACAGCTGTCTGTGCTCCTTCTGATTCAGCCCAGGACCCAGCTTGCTTTCTGGACTGCATGTGCACATTGATGGCTCATTTTAAGCTTCTGGCCCACCACCACCCCCAGATCCTTCTCCTTAGGGCTGTCCATAATCTTTTTTCCTCAAATAAGGAGATAATAAAATATAGCAGCATGCTGAAGAACAACAGGTTTTCACTCTGCACAGGTGTCAGTTCTCTCTACTTTCCTTAATGGAGTGCGCACTGTTTGTTTGTCCATTCAGCCACTGAACAGGACGTCCGGTAAGAGTATAAATGTCATTATGGGATGTGTTTGGCCTTTCCAGTTACTCCTTTTTGGCTCCATCTATTTTGCAGAAAGTCTTATAAAAGTCAAATCAGTTTTTTGAGCAGCCTGGGAATAAGGATTCATATCTTTAGAAACCAGTTGAATTGGCAGAAGAGAGCAGTTATCTCAAGCACAAAAATGGAACAAAAAGAAAAGTTCCCCCAGCCCAGGTGTGCATATGTTGTAAATAAAAGAGACTCATGAATACCATATGAAATTCACTCCTTCCATTTACAAAGATTTTCAGATACAAAATACCTCTCAGTATCTGTCCAATCTGTCCAACTGTAATGCTTGCTCATTCTGATGAGATAATTACCTGAAAGTATCAATTTTGACAGTGATGCTCAACATACAAATGGTTTATCACATAATTTTTCAGTATCTGTTATGAATCCGAGTTGGTAATTTGCAGGTGCAGGGTTTAACTCCTCTGAACTAACCGGAGTTCTTCAATTAGTGGTTGTAATTATTTGGTTTTTTACTTCACAGCAGTCATCTTCAAGTTTTCCACTTTCATATTTGCCCTCGTACTACGTGTGGTGCTAAGCAGTACTTGCATGTCACAATGACGGATTTACAGCCTTGATTATCCTGTATCTTTCCTAGTCATCAACAGTGTGCATTTGAATATAAACCTTTCACAACAGACTCATCTTATTTACAGACAGCATGTGGCTTACCATGGCCTTTTTAATCTAATGCAGGAATTTAACATTAGAAATCAAAGCTAATTAAGTTAAGATAAGAGCACTGCCAGTTGTTATACAATTGCAAATAAATAACTGAGATTGGTGACTGAAATTAGTGGAGTATTGGATTGTGGGGACTAAGAAAATTTAAATTTTTAAGGGAATACTTCAAAATCACTAATTAACCAATGTAATTGCTAAAAATATGTGTTCAGAATTTCCTCCAAAGAACACTAAAGAGAGAGAGAACCTTGCGCCTTTAAGGACGTTTCATATCAAAGAATGATTGTCAGGAGTACTTGGCTGACAAAAGCCCCATCTTCAAGGTCACCTGCAGGTCCCTCCTACTTTCCTCTTTTGTCTTCCTGCCAGCAGTTCTGCTCTGAGTGGTGCTGTCACTGTGTTACAATTACTAGAATCATGAATGATGAAACCTTTTCATGAGCATTTTTAATAGCTGGTATAGTGATAAAGCTATTAATTTCCTTTAATATTAAGTTTATTTTAAATAGGAGTTATTTCATTAGCGATAAAAAGATTTTTCCCCTTCTCACACTGTTCCAGCATCTACATTTTAAAAAATCAAGATTCTGGCTGCTATTTTAAAATTATTATTTTAAAAGTATCTGTTTTATTTTTGACAAAGGATCAGTATGTTTCTGTAAAATGCACATTAATATTTATTTAAAAGTATTTCTTGTTTTTTTATTAGTAGATTACTTCTCTTCTGAATCATGTGCTGCAGAATCTATTTAAATGTAATTTCTGCAAGTGAAGCCTAGAAGGTTGTTTTTGTTTAAGAGAAAAATTGATTTATTCATGTCCTAAGAGCTCCTGGAATACAATTTGCAGAATGAGTTTTACAATGCTGCACAATTTGTTACAGAGCATTGATTCAGCTCTTGGATTGGGAGTAAGACTGGAAATAAAAATATGAAAAATGGATACCCTTTCCCCCTAGTGTACACAAAATATAAAATAAATGAACATCTACCATGTTTTCTAATTCACCTTCTAGGATCTAATATTCTCCTTACAGACATAACAGCATGACTGCTTAGTAGGACTTATTTTTATTGTTGCTTTAGTGTCTTATTTTTGACCAAATCCTCTTTCTATGACAGCCCAAATAAGGCCACCTGGTGTGGAAATGCTATAAATTCCCACTTTACCTTTGGGGAGAGAAATGCTGTAGAAGTTGCAGTAGTCTTATGGCCCACATCTTGTTCAACTGGTTCAAGCCTTCCTCAACCTTTGCCCTTCCTGCAGCTGAATGAAGCCATTGCCTGCATCCCTATCTTATCGAGGTTAATTCAGGTATGCTGATTGTGTTCTGAATGTTTTTGGAGCTACAACCTCCCTAAGCATTTACTTGGTAACATCCATTCGTCATAACTCCTCTTTTCCATGCAGAGGTTTACAGTTTCTCACATGGGGTGTGTATTCAGAGCAATGCCTTGCCCCCAGCCCTACAGCAGTCTGTCCATCACACATCCCATCCATGTCTTTACAAGCAGTTGTGATGCAGCTGTTCACGCCAAATTCAGTTTGTCCAAGTTCATTTTCCTGAACTACTCTATGTAAAATCTGGCCATTTTATTCCAGACACTTATCCCAAGCTTTTCCTCTCCAAAATAGTTTTTTTGCCAAATCTTGTTTCCAGGACAGAGAAAGTCAACAATTCTGGCCACTGTTTACTGGGGATGAAATAGGATCCTTTCCCTACTTTTCATGTGGGAGGAGAAGTGCTATTGGCCCATGTGGGAGGAGAAGTGCTATTGGCCCATTTGATGACTCTACTAGCAGGTTATATGCTCTGCAGAATTCTCTTTCAGAGAGAAAATCCATTTTATTTGAACTGTCCTCCTCCTTTCCAGTCAATCTCACTATCATTCTATGTTTTTTTCTTTTCGAATTTTTCTTTTTTTTGGCAGCTCTCCCAGAACACTGGGATGAAAGCAGAAAGAAACCACACTAATTCTGTGTTTTCCAAAAGAGACCAAGAATCTTTTTTACATATTTCATGCAGCTATGCTTTCTTGGCCATTTCTCTCCCTTTCCCAGTTAAAACCCCGTCTGTTTTCTCCATTAGCACATATGAATTTCTAAGATGATCAGGTGAATGACTCATTGTACACACTTATTAAAGGAGATCATTTCAGAGGTGCATGGAAGTGAAATGGTTTAGTAGTTCAGTTTGGGTGCACTGGAATGCAGAATTACTTTTCTTAGAACTGGAGAATAGGTGCTTCTCTTCTATGTGTACTTGAGTATTGATATGCAGAGTTTCATGCTAAATTACACTAAGTTGTCAATATCAAAACTGCATATATCACTACTAAATCATCATTAGATATATTCACTCTTATTAAACCTGTACTTTCTTCTGGACTCTGTCAAGACTATGGATTTATGCATTTCATCTATGTGACTGTGTTTATCTTTAAGTACATATGCATATTTTCATACATATGTGCATACAGGGAAAACACTGATGCTTGCATATATGTTTTTTTTCAAAATATAAAAGTTATTATGACTCACAATCAATGTTCGTAGTATAAAGTCCAAAAATACCTTAAATCACTGTTAGGATGTATGTCAGATAGAGAAATTATATATGCACGCACACAGAGAACCCATTTTTTTTTGGATGGGTAATACAAATTTTATTTGTGCTGTACAGTCCCAGGGGAAAAAAGAGAGGCTGTTAAATCTGTCCATTTAGATTGTAGCATTCTCATACATTAGAAAATCTAGGACAAAATGAAGTATCTTACTATCAGTAACATTTGAAGATACATATAGAAGCTTCAGAACTGTTTTGAAATAAAAAAAAAAAGTAATTGGTTGATATAAAACCACATTTGGCATAGGAAAAGTGTATATACTGTGGAAGGCCAATGAAATGTAGTTTTAGATTTATAAATATGGTTTCCTGTGGTATCGCTAGTTTGCACAGAAGAAAGGTGTGGTTAGAAGCCTAAACCCTACTTTTAGAGGTGCACAGAGATCAACAGAAATGTGTTAAAGGAGCCTGTAGCCCTGTGTATTCTCAGAGCTGGCTCTTGATGCAGCAGATTATATAGAGGAGAAATATTTTCTTTGTGGTAGTTATAAACCTGTACTTTAGAAATTAGAAGTCCCACCAAACTTTATTAATTGAAAAGTTTTTAGTGTGACTTAGTGGCACAGGTTTTTATACAAAAGATGAAATGTGCCTCTCTGTCCAGATGCTTGGTCTTTTCTCATCCCAACCTCCCAGTCCCTTTTGTGTGCAGGTGTCAGTCCAATTACATTTCCTGTCACCTGACAGCTGGTTTTAGCTGTGGCTACTAGAGCACAGGATTTTCAGTAGACCCAGGGAAAGTGGTAGGGAAGTGAAAGCAGCAGTTTCAATCATACACAAATTTTGCATTCAAGCTGTAAGGAGAACCTTTTGCTCTGAATAGTACTGTGCTATGAGAAAAAGAAAAACAAAGAATAAAAGAATAACCCCCCACCCCAAGTTTCTGACAGAAAACATGCGGCATAGATTTCTTCTACACCTTGGGGAATTGACTATTCCTCCCACAGCAGCAGTGGTCTGAGCAGATCAAGCTACTTTAAGAAGGCTCCGTGCAGGAAGAAACAGGAACTGCTGCTCTGCAGGGTTTTGGGAATATGCACTTTGAGCAAGCTTTCTACGTTCTGATATTATTTTTATAATCCCTGGTTTTAAGGCATGCTAAGAGAATTAACTAAAGGCTTTGAATGGCTAACTACTCATCGTAAATTTGTCTTGAAAGAATGGTAGAAGATGTGTTCAATTTGTCTGATCACTTCTCCCCTTGTTTCATTGACAAGTCTTGGAGGTAATCTCATACCTTCCTCTACCCTCTTTTAAAGGATGTCATGGTATCTCTGACATATCTGAATTTTTTTAAATGTTAAAATCCACTGCAGCATGTGACTCTTTTATACTTCATCTTGAGAGAAAGATATGGCAACATTGCAACATGGATAAAAAAACCAGAGTGAAAACAAAAAAATTCTTTAATATTCAAATATTTACAGCAAACCTGTATGTTCTTACTTGATAAAGGCTTTCCTGACATCATGACACAATGGTAAAGATACCCATCTTTAGATTTAGGATGTCATTTCTGTGCAACTGTGCTTTGATATGAATTTGTAGAAGGGTGTTGTGGATAAACTCTGGATTGAGTTTTCTTGGATACCTTGCTGGTAAAAATTTTCCTCTGTCACAAAAGTCCCAATTAAATTTTGGTTTGTAAATGCTCCACTAGTATCAACTAAATGGTTACTGGGTGGAGCTGCAGGTGTTAATAACTTATGAAGTTCAGTACTTTAATGATACATATTTAGTGGATTAAATATTATTATAAAAAATGAAACAAGAATCTTACTTTCATTTTTAGCATGATAGCCTACAAGAATTGGGAAGAAATTTTTCCTCTCTCATGTAATTATCTAGTTACATTAAAAGGGTGAAAGGGGATTTGATTTTCACTGAAATCTCCAGTGCTAGCCTCTAGTGGAAATGTGATGATGACTAGATGAAGTAGCAGTCTGTGCTAAGATGGAGACAATGATTACTCATAGGTTTTAAGACCCAGTAGGGACCATTATGATAATTTAGTCTGACCCTCTGTATAACATAAACCTTATAATTTCACACAGTAACTCTTGAGCTGAGCTTCTAATACATTCCTGTGCATTAGTAAAGCAGTTTTAATAAAAAAATCCCGAAGTCTTACATTGGCACAGAATAAAAAGTGAAAGTCACCAGAGGTAAGGATTTCTCAGTTCTTTCTCCGTCCTGCTGAAATAATAGAGGACAGTCAGTAATGGATTTCAGAATACAGGCTTGTATTAATATCCTGAAATATGAATAATATAGAAGGTATATGCCAACTTAAAATTTTGTAATTTATTTTAAATTGGGGAAGAATATTATAGAATATTGTATCTTACATTAACTGTAAACTGTTAGATAAAATATTCGACTTTTTTTTCTTTGTCACCTTTAGCATCTTGAGAACACAGTACACCTGGCTCACTGCTAATGTGCTTATTCTGATCTTAGAATGTGTTTCTATTTTGACATTATTTTCCTGTTCCAGAGGAGGCCTTTTAATGCACACAGTGTCACCCGTCTGTAATGCTGAGGACTGCTTCTGCTTATCTTCAGAATAATATTACTCTTCCTTAGCATGATATGATCTGTGTTTTTTTCCTAGACTTCCATAGTTTTCTTATTTCTTATTTCAGCTAAATGACTCGTAGTAATCTGGATCCATTGAAAATAGAAAAATTGCCTCTTGAATCAGCAAAACCCTAGTTCTAGATTTCTGTTTACACTATTTAAAACATATCAAACTTACTTCCATCACCAAAAAGCCCTCCATACCAGTACCTCCTTTTCCTTGTTTACAATCTTTGAATATATAAGGACTAATGTCATCAAAATGCTAATTAGAGTGACTCCTGATAATCCACCAGACAGCTGATGCAAGTTGGTAGCAGATACAAGAAGTAAATGATTCTGGAAAAACCCGAATACAAAGGAATGACCTGCGTTTACCAATTTTTAACCTCTGGAAATAATTGATGATAATAAGGAACTTTTTGCTATAAAAATTCATAGGAAAAAGGAGAAAATTACAAGCGAACAGGAGCAAAGCAGCAGCACTCCCAAAGCCTCAAGAGCAGCAAAAAGCAGTGATCAACAACAGGAAGCAGCACCAAGGAGCAGCAGAGAGCACCCCTACCAGTGACTTCAAAGTGACAGCATCCCCAGTGGTGAGGAGGGTGAAAAGCACCCAACAGTCCTCTTTCTTTTCTTAATAGTCCTTTCCCTGGGCTGATTAATTTGTTTAAAAACCTGTTTTCCCTGCAATTCTCTCCCACTATTATCCTTCCTAAGAATCCTTTCAACATGGTGTGATTTTCCCTGAAATAAACACTTGTAATTCTTTCAAACCATAAAGCTGGTTTTTTTGCAATTTGTAGGACGTATATGTGCAGTGGTTAATATTTCCTCACAAACAAAATATAAAATATTAATTGTTATGGACCATGACACTAGTGTTCATACAGATAAGTCCAAGACTTCACACAGGTAGTTTTTGCCTGTGTTTTCCCACTCTTTTAATTTTATGAGTTCTTTCATCTGTATTCTGGGGCAGGAAGATGGGGGGAGAGGAGACTTGCAGTGCAGTCTCTCAGTGCAGGCATGCAGACATCTTTAGTACTCCTTTGCTGGTGAGTGGTGGGTACATGTGTTTTAGCTACTGCTGGGACAACCTAAGCAATGAAAGAGGTAATTCAGACATTCTCAGAGGCAGTGTTTTTATTTGTCACCTTTTACTTCCTGTGCTTGTATCACATTCCAATCTACGCTCAGTAGACATAAGCTCCTCAAAGTCATTATCAAATATATTCAGGATGCTATTTTGCTTTTAAAGCTTTTTAGATAGTATAAAGACTGAATATAGAGAAGATTATTCTGACAAAAGAAAATTGGTTTGTAAATTTTCAGGGCCGTCTGTACTAGGCAGAATCAACTGGTGTGATTATGACATAGGCTTGTGATGAGGAAGTAATGTAAACTATGTAAACTTCAGAGCTTACCTCTGCAAGCTGAACCAAGGAAAGTGTGATCTGGATCTTAAATTCACAGAATGAATTAAACCCAACATTAGATGGCCATTATTTAAAGCGAGGCTTGATTTTGTACTTTGGGAGTGAGAAAGCTTTCTTGGGCTTTTTTCTTTTTTTTTTTTTTTTTTTTTTCTAAAATATTTATGAACTCAATCCCATGGCCTATATGGAAATACAAGCATGTGTTTCCAGTACTGCAAGTACTGCAGATCAAATCACAGGCTGTTTATGATAATATTCATATTTCTATACTAATTTAAGATCTAAACTGCTATTTAAAATATTATATTAAATAGGGGAAGTAACTTAGCAAGGAATAGTACATTTATTTTCACAATTACATGTATTCCTTTTAACAATAATATATTCTTTTTTTAACAATTTTTAACAATGAACTCTAAAAGCTTAGTTTCCAAAATTTATGCAAATAGTATTTTGTATATAATGGTTAGTTTAGATAATAGTACAGGTGTAGTATTGTTTCATAGATCAGTAGCACCAAACCTGAAAACAGGTTTTATACTTGTGTGTGTGTATATTTATATATACACATACACATATGTGAATATATGGAATTCAATATGGTAATGAAGTGTCCTTCAAAATTTTTACCTTTTGGTGAATATGCCTCTAAATCTATGTCAGTCCAATATTTATGCTGCAGTTTAGTCTTTGTTGCAATGGTAAAACATAAAGAAAATGTAAGAAGACCAGATTGTCAGTTAAAGTTAGATCATACCAACAAAACTCACCAAATTTGCACATAATCACTTCTGTCTTTATTTCTGTGCATTTAAGGAATTTAGAAAGAACTGACGGAAAAATCTGTAATGTAATGTATCTTACTGTTATTTTGTTTTTCTGTGTTGTTTTGCCTAGAAAGTAAACCCTAATCAATTATTTTCTCTTTCACTAGTCAGTTTCATACTTATGTCTCAAATGTTCTGGATCTGCATGTGTGTTCAGATGCCTAAAGAATCAAGAAAATGCCCATATTCCTCCTTTTGATATTACTAACTTTTAGTTGCATGAAAAATGTAGCCATATTTACAGAATGCCATTTCCTTCCAAATATGTACATTAAAGTATCTTTTGACCAACCTAAGCATATAAAGATATCTCAGAAATATCGTTATTATAGGTCCTTTGTTGCTAGTGCCAGAATAAAATGGAAGTGGAAAAGGGGAGTACATAGAGGGGATATTTTAATTTATTTTCCTGACCTAAACTTTATACAAACATAAGCAAAATTAATGAGAGATTTGGCAGACACTCAGTTCTGAAACCTACTTTTCTATCATAAAAATTTGTAGGAGCGGGTGACCAGGTTGTAAGGAGATCTGCAGATAGGATAGAAGAGGAGTAGCTATATTTGCAGATGATGGAAAGTTCCAGGAACTCTTAATATACACTATTTTAGAAAAGAGATTGCATTTTTGAAGTGGAGATTCTCAGCTTACAGTCTGATTTCCTTAAGTGACCTCCCAGGAGAATTCATGTGATCCATCCTCTACTTCCAAAAGTTCTCTTCTTGGGAAATTTTGATCTCTGATGTAGTCTATCCAGAAGATAGCAATGGTATTAGCATCGTCTTGATTCCTGTCTTTCCTGGATCACGCCCTTAGCATAGTTATACAAGCATAGAACACATAAAATGCATATGAGCTGTGCCATCTATCACTGAATTATTTTATTAACTAGAATAAGCATGCACAGCTAGGCACAGATCAGGGAACATGCGTGATATCATGAGAAAAGGACTTGGGAATAAGTTCCAGATGGACAGGTGTGTTTTACTGGTGTCTGCTACCATGTAATTACACCATGTATGAATTTTTCTCTTATTATTTTTTAGATATTTTCACTATCATTAGTTTACATAGACATAAGGATGAAAGAAACATTAACTGGAATTACTCTTTTCAACACATAGTGCCTTGGTTTCATCATAGTATAGCTGTTATTTCAGAGTTGCTGATATAAGAACTGCAAAGAAGGGTAGTCATAGGCTTAATTTTGTGCAGGATTTCCTTGTCAGTCCAGGTTCTTATTTCTGCAAATGAATACTAATATACTGTTTATACATAAGAAACACAACTTTGTTGAATTTTCATCATTATTTTTTTCTCTTTACATTTGCTCATTATGAATATAAATTAATTTGTTCTGTAGTTAGCTGAGTCTGCAAACATATTTAAACATCATGTAACATAAAAACGAAAGAAATAAAAATTTTGACTCAGACTTTGTTACTTCTTAAACAGACAATGAAATGTGGAGATACATGGGAGTCTGTAGACTTCTGGATTTAACACAGAAGTATATAAAACCAGAATGTAGCAACAATTTCAAGCTATAAATAAAATGTCTAATTCCCAGTAGGTCTTAAATTGCAATTCCTCTGCAATTAGTGTTTATTCAATATATATTTATGTATATATTAAAAGGAAAAAAAAAATTCCCTGCCCCACACAGCCAAACCCTTCCAAAACAAGAGATAAATAGCACCCAAGAACTAAACCTCTAAAAAAAGAAGCATATTTTAGATGCAGATATTTCTAGGCTGATACTTTCAGAGAAGCACAACTAGGAGCCAAATAATTTCCTATATTTTTTCATTTTTTATCATCTATACAGGGTTAACTACTGAAAGGTTAGCTGCCAGTCTGCTGAGTCTATGAAACTTAGGACAGACAGCCTGTGTGAATATTGTAGATGCTTCAAAATATTTCCTACAAATCACTACAATTCTGCCTCTGTTGAAATATTATCCATCTTTCACTGGCTCTTCTTACTCTGAATAAACCACTCAAAACTATGATCATTCAAAGGAGCTCTGAGTTTCTTGAATTAAGAGAAAGATTATTTTTATTACTTTTTCAGTGTCTCTATTATGGGAAAAACCTATCCTCTGTGTGTGTGAATTGTCCTTGTATGAGGGGTTTACTTTGTAAACTCAGGGTATCAGATGGCTGGGGACCTTAAACTGCATGACAGGAGTTTAGTGAAACACCAGTCTGGGTCAGAACACAAAATAAAAATGATCAATAAAATCATGTTATAAATCGTGACAGTATTGGGAATAAACCAAATCAAGCCAAACCAAACAAACCCCAGTACAAACCCCTGATACAATGTTAAAATATACATACATTGGGATGGACACGTAACAAAAATTATATGGCTTATAGATTGTACATATAACTTATATATAGATTATACTAATAATATAGATTCATTGCAGCTGGTTAGTGCAAGAATAGGGTGGGCTGGGGTAGTCTTCAAAGATCAATGAATTAATGTTGCCAAAAAGTGTAACTTATTTTTCAGGGTTTTTTTGTCTTTTGTATTGAGTTAATAATATATTTTTTAAACAAATTATTTTTTTTTCATCACTTACTCAAAAGAGGTTTCCTCTTACCTTAATTGCAGCTTTAAAGTCTAAAACTTTGCTAAAAATATGACATCCATGTTGAATCTACACGGTTTACCTTCTGTTGGAAAAAGGTAGATTTTTAATCATATAGCGTATTGTTAGTATCCTCATTTGTTTAATGCATTTTTATCTCTTCTGATCATATCATCCCTGATTCAATTGACTCTGTGGTGACTCATGGGTTTTCCTCAGATTTACTGCAATAGTGTTTCTCTTTCTGTCATATCTGATATCAGAGGGGTTACCTCCTGTCATTTCATTCAGAGATGGATAGAAATGCTAAATTTCAAGGGAGGAAATCTTTGTCTGTGATTTTATTAGTAATATGACTCCAAATTACCTTACAGGTGTTTTTCAGTGGTGAGGTTAGACTCCATCTGAATCTGATAAGACATTCCTAATAAGGGGAAATTAGGCCAGTACTCACAGAAAGAATGAAGTGCCATGTGTCCTGACTTCCTAGTGATCATTAAATCCCAGGAGGATATGTGTATTCAATTCTGTGAAAACAAAGAGTGTCTTCATGAAGCAGTTACAGTTTTCTTAAAAATAGCTAATTGGGATCAAGATATTAGTTGCTCTCTTTAATATAGGAAGAGAAAGAACATGTCTGTAAGTGGAAAACTCGCGAAACTATTTTTTTTAATCTTGATAGTCTATTTTTATCTACAGACTTAATTAAATATGATCTTCATTGTTAATTTCTGAAATACAATTCAGAAAAAAGTAATTATATTTCTATGTGTCTGATTATAAAGATTTTATAAAAATTTTTCTTTAGTTTCTTTTTTTAACAATTATTTATGAATGACAACCTTCCAACCCAGAGGCTTTATAGATAAGCAACAACATAAGAAGTTCTGAGTCTGTAAGCTATCCATTATTATCTGTAATATAAATTTGAACATTTCAAGTATATTTTATAGTTTCATAATTATGAAATTTTAAACCACAAAAGTATTGACACCAAAGTGAATTTTTCTACCAGATTTTGAAAAGAGAAGTCTGCGACCAGTTACTGCTGCCCTTTAGTGGCCTTCTTACAGAACACAGAATCATCATTCTCACCACTTTCAGCCAGTGTGTTTTGTTTAATGCATGTATTCATGATAGAGTTTGATTTAAAAAAAACCTCCCTACCAATCTATCACAGAGTGTTTTGAAATGTTTTTTCTGTTTATTTTGACTACTGCAAAACAGTACCATATTTCAACCTAGTAACACTATGTGAAGTAGTAAACAGAACATAGAAAGATATTTTTAGGAAAATTAGCAGCACAAAATGGTGAACTGTAGAATATTATTTAATAAAATTAAATGTAGAAACCTATTAACACTAGGGTATTTGTTCTTTTCAGAGTGCTCCTAAGCACAGATTGTAAAATATGCTATAAAGATAACTTAAGATCCAGGTTGCAGAATTCAATTCAGTTTTCATCAGGGTTGAAATTTACAAACAGAAGCATTAAGAAACCAATGTGTCATGGAAAGTACGGAATAATCTGTGTATGACATATTTTGGAAGTTTAAGTTGTAGTAATAAGTAATGCAGATGCTTAAATTCAGAACAAATTCCTCAGAAGCTTTGGAAAACATAATAGTTTTCTAAAAGAAAAGGCTTCCTTTCATTTTTTGGAAGACCTCTTCTTGGAAAACACAATGTACATTTAAAAGAAGTATGAGGGTGCTATTTATTTTTTATTTATTTTGTTATGAAAACATTATTTAGGTACAGATTTATTAACAAAAAAGGAATTAAATTTTCTAGCCCCTAATTAGTTCTAGGGACAAATTAAAGTTTCAATTATAGCTTCCAGGAAAGTGCAGCATGCATGGGTCCAGTGGTTCCATTATAATTTCTATTAAGAATCCTTCTATTAAGATCATTACCTCCTTCTAGTTAAGGTCAAAATTTTGAAAAGTTTCTGCTTAGGATTAGGTATGATACAGGCCAATTTTCATACTTCATAATTTCATATTCTTACTTGAATAATCAAATAGCGCAAGGAGTTCTTTAGCATCAAAGTTCCTAATTTTAAATTTGAAGAAGTGGTGATTTCATTTACACTGGTCATGAGCCCCTGGAACAGAATTTAGACCTAGATAATGTCAGTCAGGAAAAAAAAAAGAAAAAAAAAAAAAAAAAAGAAAAGAAGAAAAAAAGGTAACGAATCAACTGAGAACTTTGTTTATTTTTATGAAGCTCTGGCTTTGGTTCCTTTCTAGTACTGTCTTTTTTGGAATTTAACAATTGCATTAGACAAAATGGTATTTTATGTGCTTAATTAGAAGTGTTTGTAGACAAAAAAACTCCATTCCTGATATAGCAGGAAAGCTGCAGATTCTTGAGGAAAACCACAGGTGAAAACCATGATTCTCTTATACCTCATAAGCTTCCACCCTGTGGAGAAATATGCAATTATTATCTCTTTTTAAATAAAGACTTTTCAGAGTGCTTAAAGACCAGTGCTGTAGGGCACTCACTATTTGTGTACTGGAGAACTGAAGCCTGATAATAACAGTACATAACCTAGCCAAAGAGCTAAAAAGATGTAGCAGGAGATTTGCTGCTTTAATCAGCTATTGCATTGTATGGGTGAAAATTTTTTCAAAGCTGTCAGGTTTACAGAATTCCAAAAGCTGCTCAGTGGTAGTAGCACCAAGGCCATCACACTGAACTCAGCATGTTGCTCTCTGTTCACCTCCTGTGGAACATTATTGGATGAACCTTCTCTGACTCTGAGCAATTTTTGCATTTTGGAGCATACTGATGTGAGCCCCGGCTACTGTCATTGATTTGAACTTAATCTGCATGTTGCATCTTTATTGTGTTTCCGTGATTCATTTAAAAGCAAATGCTTTTGAGCATGGCTGGCTGGCTTTCACAATAGGCTGAGCAACCAGAAAATGAAAACACTTCAGTGCTGGGTTTTTTGGCTTATGTCTGGAAGGGAAAATGACTAAAAACATTAGTCTTTTGGCTATTCAGAGTTTTGACTTCTTTAGCTAGGGGGCCTGGATTCATGATCCATTTACTATTTCCTCTCCAGTATCTCGTTGGTTCATTATATTCTGTGTCTCTTTCAATTAGCTGAGCCTTATATAATGTCAACTGAGAAAAGCAGTAGCTGTACGTTATAAAATACTTGGAATGGAATGACAATGACAGTGTTATAGTGGCCTCTTGGTTCTGATACACGTTTTACCATTATATTTCATGTCTTCAGCTCAGATGCAGTGATAGAAAAAGATTCAGCTACAGTCCAACTGGAGTTCTAAAATTTTCTCTGAAACATTACATAAGGGAACATTTGATAGGTGGAAAACACTGAAATTTCTTTCAGTTTCTCAAATGTAGGACAATCCTAGAAACAGGCCTGGCATCATCATTGGTACTTACTTTCCTTTGAAAAAATGACAAAGAAAAAAACTTAGTAAAGTAGAAATTGTATATCTTCAGAATATATTTTTCTTTAACCCTTGTGTTACAGAATAAGCAATCTTGGTAAGTGCAAGGAAGGTAAAGAAAACCAGAGTCTTATGAGAGACATAGTTATGCTTAGACTTGGGAAGGATTTTTAATAATGTGATTTGGAAGTCAGGAGGGCAGACTCTTTTTGCAAGAACTGAGTGCTCATTCAGAGTTGGATTGTACTTAGGCTGAATTACTGGAAGTCCAGTAAGTTACTGGAAGAAGAATCACACAAACTATGCAATTTATGATATCTGGCCTAAATTAATGTTAAAGATATGTATGATGTGGAAAGCAATTGTTGGTTGACTTAACAGATGCTAATCACAGCAAAAGAATTGCAGAATCTGAAAGAGCAGAGGGAAGAACTGAGACCAAATCTTCAAGGCTGTCAGTAGCCTGTGACCAAAGTGTGCCCCATTTCTGTGCAGATTTCCTCCTTTGCCTGTATTGGATGGGTAAGAAATTACGATATACAGAGCTGTCAGGTAGCTATGGCTCTGCTTGTGGAGACATACATGTGGTGTATCGCAGAATGGTGTGGACACATTGAAATTATGAATTGTCTCTTGGTCCAGCATTTCTCTACTCTTTTAAAATTTATAAAAGCCGTTTGATATATAACATATATCTCTCTATATATGATATATCTATATATAACATATATATATAACAGCATTTCCTCACCTCCCTCTCCCCACTCCCGTCCTCCCCTTCTGTCCTCCCCCACCCCCCCTCCCCATTCTGTTACACTATAGCAAAACTTATTTCCTCTGAGCACCCATCTTAATTTACATTATTTAAAATGTATCAGTAAACAAAAATCCTGGTCTGCCATCTTTTGTTTGAAATGTATCAAACTAACTCTGTCAGAAAAATCTCATCAGACGACTGAAGATAAAATGCTAATAAGAATGTCTCCTGATAAGCTGACAGAGAGGTAATGCAAATTGGTATCAGATACAAGAGCTAAATTCCTGAATATAAAAAGCAAGTCACCAGATGGCAACCCTTTTGACAATAACTAAAGGAAAGAAGCCTTTACTATAAAAACTCAGAGGGAAAAGGAGAAAATTCTTTTTTTTCCATCACAACTTCAGCTACAGGTACGACCACAAAGTTCTGCTGGAGTGACAGCTGAGGAGGAGCAGCTGAAACAGCATTCATTATCAGTTCATCAGGAGCAGCACGTCAGGAGCTTGAAGTGACGCACAGCGGACCGGGCCAGGACCTTGCCCGTGACCAACCGCCCGAGGCCACGGAGGGTGAATAAAACCTAATTGCTCTCTTTTCTTCTCTTAACGACTCTTTCCCCAGAGTAACTAATTTATATAAAAACCTCTCCTAGCAGAAATCTCTCCTTTAAAGGTGGTGTAATTTTTTTTTCTCCTTTTTCCTGGAATAAATCTTTGTAATCTTAATACAGACATATGTAGAGTGTCATGAGACACTGCTAATACAAGTGTTTTTCCTACTAACCAAATTCGAAGTACTCTGGGATTTAGTAGCGATGGTGTTCATTGATGTCTGGTTGGGGTTAAAAAATATTTCCATTCTGAAAGGTCAATTACAATTCACTGTAGGTTTTGTCAGTCCTTGCAAGCATGTCGTTTGCAGGCTCATGTGCCGAAGGTAAAAATTTGCTTAAAACGGGCAGCTGGTGTATGTGTGTGTAAATATTTCTTACTATATGAAAAGAAATCAAACTTTTGCTAGAGAAATGCATGGTGGTAGAAAGTGTGTAGCTAGATGAAGAGACTCTGGAAGCAGTTATCTGAAGCAGGAGAAGGTAAAATGCAGATGTCTTAATGGACTTCATTCTCTTTGCTCTATATAAAGGCATAGTATCCTAAGCATACATGTATTTTTTTAAAAATTCTGTGATATGGAAATATTTTGTGCACGTAATACCAATGCTTAACTAATTTATTTTATAATCTGTGAGGAAAATAGTGTTTTTCTAAGAAAAACAGGGATTTTTTCCAATCCAAATAATCTGTCAAATAATCCTTTGGATACCTAACCTTTTTCAGTTTTTTCAGTACTCTTTTTTTTTTTTTTTTTATCTTTTTCCTCTTTTTGTTGTTGTTGTTGTTGTTGTTTGGGGTTTTTTTGTTTGTTTGTTTGTTTTTTCTTCTTCCTTTCTTGTAGTTTGCTTTGCAGGAAAACCAAATCACTTATGTAGTCTTAGTTCATGAGGTGGCTTTTTTTAGTTTCTCCACATGTTGCTCAGATGCTCTGTTCATCCCAAGTACCTGTTTTTTTCACACAATCAAGACTGTCCTCTTTATGTCTGAGCTCCGTCTCATGAGAATTACAGAAGCTGCTTGAAATTATTCTGTATCATTGTACAGATTACTAACCTCTGCGGCTGTCAAATGAAATGAGAGACCATGTTAACGCTAGTGCCAGGCTCCTTAGCTATTACCTTATAGTGCTACCAGCAGTCTAGAAGCAGACTATTAGAGAAGATAAACTCCTAATATTTGAAATGATCCTGATGGTCTTCCAGGAAGATATAAAATATGGAGAAGAAAAGAACAATAGTGAAGTATAATGAGGCCTTATGAAACCTGTGAAATCTTTATTACTATAGGATCCTAAAGAATGTTTAAGTCCCAAAGAGAATAAATTTTATTTTTCAGAATATATCCCCATCATATTATTAGTTAAAAGAGGCTATGCATTTCTCCATTCCAGATTGTCCCTATGTCCTTAGTAAGAAAGCATTCCTAACTGTACAGTATTTTGTAAAAAGTAGTGGACACACGAATATTTAAGAACAGTTAGCTGCCTTGTTGCCATGGTTACCAAGAGTAATCGACACTGATTGCTGAATACAGTAAAATAGAAACAGAATGTACCATTTTGAAAGGGGTACATTTAGATTATCTAAAAGTAAATTAACAGTCAAAAAAAGAAAACATGCAATGAATAGTTTAGACCAAGTTCCCTACTGGATATAGTTCAGAAAATAAGTTAAATTTTATTGATAGCAGGGATATATAAAATACCTTCATCACTTGGAACCAGTTTTAAATAATATATTTCTTCAGTTCTATTCCTGGAAGTGTGTGTGTGAGTGTGCAGATGTAAATATCTCTTGTAGGGCAGTGGACAAATAGTGTCCTTTATTCCATATACTGGTAATAGCACACAATTTCATCTATACTGTGTGTAGTGAAATGTATAGCTATTATGAGGTCAGGTTGGCTGTTTTCCAGAGTTGTGCTCTATACCATAGTTTCAGAAGAAACTCTTAAATAAGGCATCTTAATTACATATAGGAGAAATAAACAAATGAGGAGTTGTAAATCTCTGTATGGGATTATCTTGAATACAAAAAACATTATGGTTTTGGCTTTGAGCAAGTAAAACACAGATTGTCTCTGAATTTTTATAAAAAGAAGTTTTGCTTTTTTACTATTATTTGTGTGTTTGTTTTAAAAAAGAAGGCTTAGGAAGAAACTAAGTATTTTTTATATTTTGTCCTTGAATATGTGTTTAGCACTTAGGATTTATGTAAAATAAACCTAGCTAGAGTTTATTCCAGTTTAAGACTGGAAAATGCACAGGTGTGATTAACTTATACCTCATTTATCTATGATTTTCTTCCATTAGAAAAAGTATTACAAGAGGCAGCTATTCCCTAAGCCAGAATGTAGGAAATGGTGAGATTGTTTTTTGTACTTGATTAGTGTAGAAGATGGATATCCATAGCACTGTGGATTTTTATGAAGTATTAATTTCCTTGCAACTCTTCCAGGGTACAGAGAAATAGTATTTAGTCCAATGACTTTCACTGAGGAAATGGAGGTAGATTTTCTAAGTATGTGTGACATACATGTCATGTAGACAATGCCATCATTTTCAAAAAAAGCTCAGTTTCCCATAAAGATAAATTTTTAAAAGCTTGCTAATTAATGGGTACTTTAAAAATCCTGTTTCTTACTTAAGTACCCAAAGGAGGGCTACATCATTAGCAGATATAAAAGCTAAATGCTAAGGATCCTGTTGAATCAAAAGTATAACATATTTTCATTTTGAACAGCATCATTTTCTCATAGTAACTCATGCATGTAGTTTAGTTGATAACCAGATCAAAATGAAGTCTTCACAAAATATTTGAAAGCACTATCAGTGCTAGAAAAGAGAAAAGATTAGTCAGAGAAAAGTAAAAGCCAAAACCCCAACATGGATGTAACTATATGTTAGCAAAACAAAAGATTTCACCCAATCCTGGCACTTTTACGTGAAATTCTTCCATTAAGAAGAATCAAAACTACCAATTGCTGTGTCAGTGCATAAGAAATAACTATCAGTAAGGCAGCTCTATCTTGACTTACACAAGCACCATCTTCAGTGGAGCTGAATAAGAACTCTACGCGAAGAATGTTGAGGTCATACAACATTTCTAGGCTTTGAGACTCAAAGTCTTTGCTTTGCCTCTTTTTTAGAATTTTGATAGTTCTTACAGCCCAGATGGACTCACAAATTTGTTCCTGCAACAGTATTAAGCAGGAAACATCCCTATGGTGCATATTGATCCCTTTTAGACTGGGATCAAAAGAACAGCATTGAAACTTAGAATGGCTATACTAGTTATGCTTGTAAACTACTATAGTGAAGAAATAGGTTTTAGAGCATGGGAAGAACCTCTCATATTACTCATATGAATTACTTAGGTAAGTATACGACAATGAATAATAGAGACAAAAATATTAGAGTGAGTCCTCTGGGAAAACTGGAAAGGATTTTCTAGACTTGTTTCTTGTAAGGAGAGTAACTACTTCAGTTGCTGTAATGAAAAAAAATTATTAAAATAATATTTTCCTTCTAACTCAGTTTAACACTGTTCCTTTTTTTGTCAATGTACTACTCCTCCATCTATCCAAGGCTAGCTGCAAAACATATTTACTTTGTGGGGTAAGTTGTGTGTTTACTCCTGACTATAATAATGTAGCTACTGATATTTGACCACGCTATTGACTGGTAATTAGTTACCTGGAAGAAATGAGGTGAACTGGCTTGAGGTGCTAGGCACTAATATTGAGTGAAGGCTCTGGAGACGTTTAGTTATCTAGAGTGTGAAGCTGTATGAGAAACCTTTCCTATTCAGCTGCTATTGCATCCTAGAAGTCCCTCAGGGCATATCTGTAACTGATAGCAATGTTTGCCATGCTTGAATATGCATATTCACCTAGGTTTAAAGGTGGAAAACACCACAGAAGCAGGATAAATAAGCTTAGCAAGAATGTTCTGTGTACCTGGTCAAGGCTGTTAGTAATAACTCTGTTCTGTGTACCTGATATGTGATGTTAGTGATAGCTCTTGTGCACAGACAAAGCTGAATTGAATTGCTGCTATGGCAGCTGCGTAGACAGATCCCTAGCTGGAAAGAGGGATACAGACTTCACCATGCTTTTCTGAAGTTTTATGCATGTGTGGTTTTTTTTTTCCCAAGTACATATACCAGTGTTTCCTCATTATTTTCCTAATACTCAGGTGGGCTAAAATTACTTTTGATTATAATGTTGCCTGATCAACAAGGAAATGAGGTTTTTAGTTTGAAAAAGAAATGTTATCCCTGCTGGTAGGCAAATCTGCAGGGACAGGTCTGTAATGTTGACTGTTTCACCTCAGATAACAAAGCATTATCCATGGGTTTAATTTTATTATTGCTTTTAGTTTTGTGCCAAAGATGCCTAATAAGAAAGGTCAAGGTATCATCAAAGCATAGACAGTTTTTTGCTGAATGACATAAAACTGTCAGAGATGCTGAGCATTGATGTTCCATTAAGTGATCGATGTAGATTACTGACTTTTGGCTAAATGCTGCTCAGCTGTATAAGGTCAATATTTGTTAGTTCATTGGTAGAATAATTATTCAATCAATACAGGATGCTTGAAGTCAGGAAAAAAAAATATTACCAAGACTGTATGTCTGGCATTAGTAACTAAAATTATTTCATAATGTCTTTGGAGTGTTATTAACTCCCTGTGTACAGAATTTATTTGTAACCATCACACTTCTGGTGAAAGAAAAAAAAAAAATCTAAGTGAAGAGCACTTCTTGTAGCCTTGAGCTCCTGGAAGGAAAAACTAACAAGCAGAGTGCATCATCATTAGTTCTTCCCTTTCACATCATCCCGCTCAGCTCGGGAAATAATTGTATGGGAAATAATTACATGCAATTTTTCTATTTTACAGTAGGGCCACATGACACAGTCTTCTTTCTTTAGAGCTCCTATTCCAGTTTTCCCATTTTTTTCTTTTATTGTAGTCTGTAGCCTTTCCAGTAGCCTCTCACATGTCTCCACTGGAAGCTTTTACAGCACTGTATGTACAGTGCCTTGCACAAAGAGGCTCTGAACCATCAGCTAGGACTTTCAGCCCACAGCCTACTGCAGTAATATTAATGAATAGGGATAGAGGACTTCTCTAGGTACCCTGGTTGCTTTTCATATGTAATAGCTGTAAAATTTACAATTATATTATAAGGTATATTATATATTGTATGCATATTGTATGTTTATTGTTATGTATGTACATTATAATGCATATACTGATGTACCTTACATTGCTTTCTGCGAAAAACTGTGTATGGACTTCTTATCCAGGATAATCAAATGAACAGTTCTTCACTTACTTGTCATGTACAAGATGCTTTCAGGCTGTGAGAAATAAAAGAAAGACTTCTTTCTTTTAGAGACCTTTAGAGGAATACAAAAGAATATGTTTTTAATAGAGGACTTAAAAAAAGTTTAAAAACAAATTTTGTCTTTATATATCTTGTAGTTTTGCATACACAAGTATAATATTTTTGGTGGTAAAATACTGCAGTCCCAAGCGCAGTAAGATCCTGATCTGTGTACGACACTATACAAATAATACATCAACTATTTAAAAATTTATTGCTGTGTTCAATAATGAGATATAAATGTGTTCTAGAATATTAAGGAAACACTGTTGTAAAAGTAAATAGCTGATCCCCTCCATAAGGAAAGAAGTAATACTATTTCTTCCTTGTGCTTTTTGTCTTACTAAATATAAGTATCAAAATTATTGAAGTAAGAAAGAAGAGAATTGCAATACAGATACTAGTTTTTTTTGGGGACCAGTCACTTACGTCTTGGAAACAGTAGAGAAAGAACAGCTTCATGGTGTATTTAGTGGTGAGAGACACAATTGTATTTTTCCAGTGCTTTAGAGGTCTATGCCAGCTGCCTTGAAAATGCTAGGCCTAAAGAAGGGTATCTCCCTGGCTTCATTTTTTTTCAAGTAGGTCACTTTATGGTTTTATTTAACAATGCAGTCTGGTAGAAAGATTCTCCAGGAAAGAGGCTCAGCGCTGCTTTGCTGTTAGTCCCTTCCTTGTCATCTGACACTGAATGCACATTGTTCAGAGCAACTGGGCTGCACCAAGTAGGGTGAAGGTAAAATATGATCCTCTAGACCCTACTTATTTTGATAACAACAGAAGAGACTTTTACGTCCATTTTAATAAAGAAGACCTGGAGTATTAAGAGCCTATGTATTTTAAATTTAGAGCAGGGCAGGAAACTGTGCCCAGGTTTAACATGCCAAAGACCTTTTCCATCAAGTGAAAATCTAGAATCCTCTTGGTACATTTTAAAAGTACTGGAAGTCTGATATTCTCTTATTCTAATTCTAATTCAGAAGATACGACAGTATGTCACTGATTTTCTCACACATTTGCCTCAAAGCTATGGATTTATGAAGCCTTGTTGATGGTAACTAAGTAATTTGACATTTTTTTAAAGAATTATTTTATTGCAGATATATATTTTTTTTATTTTCCATGATGGAACCCATACAAGATGGGGTCAGTACTTTTCTCTCATGTTATTGGTTATATAAACCAATCTAGGAACACAAATTGCAAGAAAATTCCATGACGTAACTTCTTCAGCAAAGGAAAAGTGTAACAGTTTGGCTGTTCAATATATTAACTCATTGTATTAGTTTTCTGGATGGCTATGTAGGATTAGAGGAATGTACTTCCCTTTCAAATCCTGTAATAACATCAGAGATCCATCTGCCTTGCACTGTCATCTAGTTGCCCAGGCTGAGATAACTCAAGGTGTCAGATTGTCTGAGCTTTGTAGAAAGGAGGAGCACTGCAGTAAAGTTTCCTTTGTAACATGTTTCACTGAATTGTACTGGGTTACTGTCCCAAAGCTTGTTATATCACACTACATCTAGCAAGTTATGATATAAAGAATTGAATCAGGACACAAGGTGTATACAAACCAGAAAGTCAAATGTCATGTAAAAAACCATTGTAGAACACTGATAGATGATTTATCACTATTTAAATGTGATTTTTTTCCTTGAACTCTGTTAAGTAAAACTCAATATAAAACAGACAAATCAGCAACTGCTGAGAAGGATTCTAGCAAACAGCATTAGCAAATGTCTCAGAGATTTTATCTTTTAGTATGCCTGGATGAAGTTTTTAGCATAAGCTATAATTTATATCCAGATGCAGCTTAATATGGAGGCAGATTTTGTTTCAAAAAGGATAGTGAGCAGGAAAATTTTCTTAGCCAGGCATGTTGTCAATACAGAGAGACTCAAATAGCAACCAGTGTTGTAGGAACAGTTTTTTTCTTGGTTAGAGGAGCATACAGCCCTGTGAAATTTTGTTTCCATACTCCAGTTGGACAGAACTTGACATCAGGAGGTTATGTACATAAAAATTATATATTTCACTACAGTGGCATATATTATTACTTATATTTATTAGGCAGTTATAGAATGAAGGTCTGTAGGAAACTGAAGATATACACATCTACTTATGTCTGTTAACATGCAATTAGAAAAAGCTGCAATGATGAAAATCATAGGCAACCTCTATGTTATGAATTCTGATAGGAAGTACTAAATAATGAAGGTGTTGTTCTCCTTTGTTCCCTGGGGGCTACCTTAAGTGCTAGGCTTTTGATCATGGTGACAGTTTTAAACCCCTTAAGAAAACTAGAACTGAGAATAAAAAAGCTGACAGCTGTGGTTCACTTCTCTCTGTCTCTCTTTGCCTTCCTATTATCCTAAACCTTTGATGATCTCTAGAGAGAGATACATCTCATACTGTACATATGATGAAACAGCCCTCTTCATGCATCTCCTGCAAGTGCACTATATACATCCTTTTTACTTCTGTCAGGTTATTGAGACTACTAAAAAGCATGACCTGAAGATATGAGCATGTTACTCAAAGAGCTAAGGTGGTAGAATTTTATGGTGTATATGGTATCATTACGTCTGGATGAATTCTGAAATCTGATTGGTATCAAATAGTAATAAGGCAGGAAGCAGTGTGCAGTTTATGGAAATTGATCTGTAAAGCCAATTAACTTCTTGGGGGGTGAAAGGGGAGAAGAGAAGATCTTTTTATGTATAGGGAAAGCTTAAAAAGAGACTACATAAATAAAATATAATTTTGTGTGATAACAATCATTACATGTTTAAAAATTTTCATGTTATATTTGGCTAGTGGAGGAAAGGAGATAAAATATGAACATGTCAGATGAACAATAGGTTTATTCCAGATGCAGATGCTGTTGCTGTAATTATGACATTCATCATTACCCTAGGAGAAAACACAAATCCATAAGAGTAGAAATATGTACACTCAGATTTTATGTGCAAACACTAATGCAGGCTTTTTACAACTGCCGCTGTGTAACACTGAATTTTGCTGGTATAGCTGGAAAGATCTATTGAAAATAAGGTTAGTAACAGCCACTGTACACATAAGCTATTAAGATCTTTTATGAAAAATCTAATGCCATCTATACAAATTCTTTATCACAAATGGTTCAACTGAATAGCTACTTGGGGAATTGTAGAAACAGTAGATGAGCCATTCCACTGATGGTCTTGAAGGATATTGCAATGATCTATTGCCCAAGATCATCAGTGCTGTGGCTCCTAAACTCTCCTCCTAATATACCACTTTCTAAAGTCATCATATTTTTTAGATGACAGTGCTTAATTGCATATTTGGAAGCACCACAAGCAGAAATTACAGTTTAGTTATGGCTGAGAAAGTCTTCAAATTCTTGCACTGCAAGTGAAGTCAAATTAAATATAAATAAAATTGTCTTCTAGTATAGCATCTGAGAAACCTGCTTCAGTAGAATTCAAATCATGGCTGGTGACAGACTGATAAATCCTTGCAAGTTTCGCTTAAAACAAGTTCAATTTCTCTGACTAGGGAAAATGTCTATTGACTTGAAGATTTAGATCAGAATCAGACAACCATGTTTGTGGCAGGTGAAATGCACTTTTTTGCTTGGTAGACTTAGACTAATACTGTTCACCGAGTTTCTTAAGGCAACAATGGAAATTCCTTCAGTACTCAAAATCTTTCTGTGAATAATGAGCCTGATGCTGGGTTGCCACACTAAGCCAAACCTAAACAGACCTCCTCTGAAAAAATATCGTGTCTGAAATGCTTTTTTTTGTCAAAATAGAAGAAATATATCCCAGTGCAGGAAGAGGAATATGTGCCATGCATATGCTTTGTGTGGTAGATTTTTCTGCATTAATCGATAGAGAGGTTTCTTTGGAGTTTCACTGAGGGCTTCTAATGCAAGTGTGGTAATACCATGCAGGAAGTACAGGAATCACCTGTTTTTTGAAAAACTATGTGCAATTACTGGCCTTATATATTTTTGTTAGGGCAGCTTCTGCTTCCGGATTTTTGCACAGAGTACCTAGAATAATAAATAATCATGATTAATGATGATGTAGTGGGTATTAAAAATAGGCTTCAGGTTTCTTGAAACAACATTTAATGGATATTCTTGAATTAGAGATGACTGTTCAAGTCTAATTAAGGCTATTAACTGAGAGCTACAAGAAAGACTGTGGCAAAAAAATGTGGTAAGCAAAAAGATCCAAAATTTTTAAGGTGGACAGAAAAATACAATGGTATTCCCACTAACTCCAGAACCAACAAGAAAAATGACAGAGTAATTGTAAGGGCTGTTCTGGCTCCTGGGTCCTTATGAGCAACAAGAGATATATTTATACTGCAAAAGCATGTAATGTATCACTACAATTTTGTATTTTACACCCAAAAGCTTTCTCAGGTTGAAAGCTTAATAAACAGGCAAGTAGTGGAGTAGAAATACTTCAACCCTGTACATTATCCAAGCAAGCTTTAAAGTCCTATGTATCTTTTTAACTTCGTCTCTAGGAAGTAAGCCCTTTTTTGGGAAGATACTCTGTAAATGCTTTGCCTAATGATACTTCACTGAATTGGGACTGTAGAGCCATTGCACTGGATGTGTCAAATTTGTCACCATATAGTTACCTTCTAAAAATACACAGTCACTTAAAAGCCCTTTCTTTGTATTTTATTATGGTGCTAAAACATTATCAATATTTAAATTACTTTAGAATCCTCAATGACAGAAATAACATCAAGCACTATAATTAGTTCTAGATTCCCAAAGCTCAATGACTGTATTTTCTAACTCAGAATCAACCAGAACACAAATAACATACAAATTTTCAGCTTCTATCAGAATCTGAATTTGGAGCTTGCTAGAGCGTGCTCTAGAAATAACATAGGCAATTCATGAAAATCAAATGGTTAAAGAATAAACACAATCAGAAAACAAGAAAACTCCTGACTCTGTATCTGGTTTCAGGGTGGAACTTGTCAAGCAACATAGAAAATTATTTTTTGTGAAGTCTATCCAAAATTGCATTTGTAGAGAGTTTGATAATAATAGGAATTTCCACATTCTCTGTTTAGAACATAGCATGTTTTTGAAAGCACAGCATTGAAACTGTTACCATGTATAAAAAAATGATATATGGCAGTATGTATGAAGAACAAAAAAGGGTTTTTTAAAATTTGCTGGATAATTTCCTGTTCAAAAATTTAAATAGTAGTGACTTTTGCAAGCATAATTAAATGATGATAGAGAGCAACAGTAATTATTTTAGTGTAAATGGACTTTTCTTTGTGCATATAATGTTATATTTAGCAACCTGTCCAGCTCAGCAGAAGCTCCTTAATTTAGCAACATAACTGCTTCAAAACACTTATCCCTTCTTGCTTTTCAGAAGCCACACTTTCTAGTACAGTTCTGATGACCTTGATGGTTATTATATTCTGTTTCTACTGCTGGAATATCTTAGTTAGGGTCTCTGAAAGCTCTTTTTTTTTTTTTTTTTTTTTTTTTTTCCCCTGTGTTTGTAGGTGATAACAATTTTGAGAAGGTACTTAAATTTGTCAAGTATTTCAGACTAAAATTTTATGCTGCATCTCACCTGATTCTCAGTTTATTAGTTTTAATATTCAGTGGCATGTCTGTCAGGTCAAAGGCAAAGTAAAGGATAAATAATGAAGAAAGAATTATTATCAATAAAGAGATATTACCTCTCTTCGTGAATTATTTTTTCTATTAAAAACAGAAAGAACAGCTATTATTTTTTCAAGGACTTCACACTTTGCATAAATCCCATTTTGCTAAAATTAATATAAAAATAGGAGAGCTATCCACTAAAACTGATGTTCAATTACTCAGTGATCAAAGATTGTGCCCAGCGTTCACATGGTCTATGTGTACTGATGGGAGTAGAAAAATCTGTGCCACTAAAACTTTTCATTTGATGGAAGTTTAAATGCCTCCCCCAACAATGAATTTTTACTTCACCTATCCAACTAGTAACCTAAAAATCCATTGATTTGATCCATCCCATTTGCTGCAATGCAGCAAAGGGAAACATCAGATGAAAATAAAGCCGTTTAAAATGATCTGCTGAATCTTCACTTACATATTCCAAAAGAGGGCAGCAAATGTCTGCCTTTCTGATGCTTTCCAGTTTTGGTCAGCGGCAGTCACTGATGGCAGATTGATGCAGACCTTTCCTGTGTTCATGTCAAAAACACTTATGGTAAGAAAAAATTTTTCAGGGAGAAGATGTAAACCAGATTGGCTCATCTATATGATCTGTATCTTTAAAACAGAAGGAAGAATGTTGAACTGTATTTTATTCCAGATCTGGTAAAATAAAATTCAGAATAGACAATAAAATAACCTGAGTTCAGGATGAAATCTCTCATTAATTCTTTTGCACATTCAATTTCCTCCTTTCTTTTCTCCTATAATGGTGAAAACATTGTATAAAAATAAATAACCACTCCTCCACAAACCAAAATCAAACACATAAAACAAACAAATCTTTTACAACATGGAACTGGATTTCTTACAGTACAGTAATTGTAATGTGGAACGTGTATCTTCAAAAAGACTGAGTAGAAAAAAAAGTCACAGGGATGAAATTAAGTCTTTCCTGTGAAAAGTTAATATACTAGGTGCAAAATGTTGCTTCTTTGCAGAGGAAAATCTGAAAAATGGAGGATATACATATTTATTCATTGAAGAACTATCTCTTCATAATACATAAGCCTCCTAAAGATGGCTTACTAACTCTCATCACTGTGAAGGGGTATTCTTACATTTACACTTGCACACATTTATGCATGCTTATGTTAATTTTCTTTTATCTACAACATTTTTTACCTGATTGCATGGGTGCTGATTATTAAAGTAGCTAGTCTTTAAGCACAGAAAAATAAGGAATGAAAAAATTCATCTCTTACTAAAAGTAAAGAAGTGGTTAAAAATATTTCTCTACTTTTTTTTTTTTTTTCTTTAATAAGGAGAATAAATTTGGGATTTTTAACAGCTCAAGGATATTTTTGATTTTTTTTTTCAAATCCAGACTGACTTTGTTTTACACTAAAATCTTGAAATTAATAACACAATATGTTGAAGATGTCTTCATTGTTTTTTTCATCATTGGAAGGTATTTCATAGAAAAGCCTGTAGGAATGACTTGCAAGGAGAGAAGGTATGGCTATAATCTAATGACAAAAAGCTGGAATGTCCCTTGTTCAGATTCAAATCTGTTGCCTCCTCTTCAGTTGCACACCTCCCAGAAGAGTCACCTATGTCCTCAATAGCTCCTTTTCATATGCAAACACTTCTACAGAAAGAGGTGACTAGAAAAACAAAGGACAAACTAACTTTTAGGCATTATCCAGCAGAACTGCTAAATCTCATTCTTTGTGGCTGCTGCCTAGTCAGTTGGGGCCCAGACTGCACCGAGGAATGAAGGTATTGTCCCACTGGGGCAACACACTGCATTTGCCTTCTCTGAGCTTCATGAGGTTATTGTCTTCACATTTGATCATTTGAACATGATGACCCTTGAATGTGCACAGTAGAGATGTACTGTCCATAACCATGAGGGACGGAAAATGAGATTATGGCCTAAACTGTAGCAAGAGAGCTCTAGGTTAAGTGTTAGAGACAGAAGTCAAGTAGTAATGTAGGTGAAGCACCAAAGTCAATGAATGTCTAGGTTTGGAAGGGGTCTTAACCCTTCCAACCCCTCTGCAAGGGCAGGGACACCTCCCACTAAACCAGGTTGCTCAAGACCCCATCCAATCTGGCCTTGAATACTTCCAGGAAGGGGACAGACACAACTTCCTTGGGCAACTGTTTCAGCATCTTACTAGTCAGTTACTTCAGAAGACTGTGGAATCCCTACCATGAGTAATTGTTTCAAATGGATTAAGCAAACATTTGACAGGAAAAGATATAAAGCTGGATGCATCTATCTTGAGGGTTTAGTACAGGGAAGTAGAGACGAGACCCCTTCTCTTGCAGTCAGCCTTAGGCATTTGGTATCAGGTTGGTTCTCCAGGTAATGAAAAACTTCTGATTTCCTTACACCACAAAATTCTTCAAGGGATTGTTTCTGATAAACAGAAACCTGAAAGAAATACATGTTTCATGTATGCAGAGAAGCAAAACTTCCCAATTTTAAACTAAGCTAAAGCTATTAAAAGGAAAGTTGGAAACAAATGAGACTTCATTCTGTTCATTAGAAATTGCAATTTTATTCCTTTCATCATCTATTTTTGCACTTATAAAACAATTGCTCCTATTATTTTCTTACATTTTTAAATTCTTACGCAAAATCTAAGTAAATGTAAACAATAACAATACTTATTTTGTTACTGCAACAAATTTTAATATTAAATTCCTTTTGTGAATAGAATTTTAATGCTCTTGGTGGTGTTTTGTCAGCAATTTTCCTGCTGTTTATAAGATCAGCATCTAATGGGATTAAGGTGAATAATCAAATCTCAGACTGGAATCAGGGTATGAGGTTTGGATGCCTGGGGAGTACTTCCTTGCTGAATATGAATGAAAGATTTTCAATGTTAACAGTGCAGAAAAATAAAAGGAAGGCCATATTTTCACGCTGTGGTGTTATCTTGTATTTGTTGGCAAGGAACTTGGATTCTTCTTCCGATACTCAGACCATTCGACAACACAAAGAAAAAATCCAGCTCATCATCCAGTGTCTGGGAATTAAATAATATTTCAAGGCACTTCGTAGTATATTATGTTATATTAGGTTATATTATATTATATTATACTCAGGGTATTGTAATTTTTACATTGTACCTATTGCAGATTTTTAAGCAAAACGTAAGTTTTACTTAAGAGCATATAGTATTGTTGTATGCTATCTCAGAAACAATTTTGGGCTCTCTCTGTGTGTATGTGTGTGTGTGTGTATGCACAGGAGAGAGCTGGAGTGAAAGAGTGTGCTTGGTGATGATTACTTCCTTCATGTGGGAATTATGAAACAGTAAACCTTAAAAAACCTTAAAAAAGTGATATTAAGTGATTTTCAGAAGAGTCAACACTGAGGCTGCAGGGCAGGCCCTGGAAAAGTACCAGAATGAGCTCCTGGGGTCAGCAGAAGGTGGGAGCTGGATGCAGTCCTCCCAGAATGCTGGCCATGGACAGAGTTTGACCCTCATGATCTCACAAATTTATACTGTGATATGTACAAGATGTACTACATTTTGTTGGTTTTGGTCACCTGTCTCATCTTATCCTCTCTGCAGAAGGGTCATAGATGTGACCCTTTTACTCTCTTTTGTTTCCAGAGCATAGGATGCTTGGCAGAACCAAGCAGTGGCCTTATTTCTGCATATCATTCTCTAGTAGTACCTATAAGCATTGACCATTATCAGGCTTAGAAGCAGACACCGACTCAAAAACCATGCTGCTAATTTCAGCAAGCAAAGCTACTTGGAAGAGATTTAACTGAAAAGTAAAATTATTAGTAAGAAAACTGGTTCTCTGCTGGCTCAAACCAGAACGGAGTGTTCTCCATGCAGTTTGAAATAATAAAATGGGGAAAAAATTACATAGCTAGCAAACTTCTGTCAAATGCTCTAAAATCTACTTTGAGTACTGCCTGTCAGCTGGAACATAGTGACAGACAGAAGGCAGCCTGTAGAGGAATGTAGACATCAGGAAAATGTCTTGTGTGTTTGGTTTAGCATTGTCTATGTGTGTAAGCTTTGTACATGTCTTCAGCCCCCTTCCCATGCTTCACTGTTTTACCCAAAGAAAATAAATTTCTTCCATCAGAAATAAAAGGATATTAGTGCTTATTTACATGATTGTTGTCATAATGGTTGACATAAGCATTGAATGGAAGACCATCTGGCACATCTGTGGAAAATACTTGAGCTGGATATTTATGCTCTATAGCTAGTGTCAGCAGCAAATAGATATCTTCTGTAGTTCCCCTGGAGAGAAGCATATACAATACGTGCAATTCACCATTGCTTAAATGTATATGTTCCAGAATATTTTCTAATATATCTAATGCCATTTTCCTATTTTCTAAGCTAGGGATTGTCCTACAGCATTGAAAGACCATCTTCCCAAAGGTAATAATTTTAATCTACTGATATCTGAACCTGTGCTAACATATAGAAACATATATTCTAGTAATGGTAGATCTGTAAATAACTGTGAAAAGTAGTCCAATTTATGTACATTTAAACTGTGAATAAATTCTGACTTTTTAATATATTTTGTCAGGACGTTTCCCAACTGCCTAAATTCTGGTCTTACAGCGGGGCAATTTAATGTATTTCAATTTCAGTGCATTTATTCGTAACTTCTAGATGATTTTTCTTCACAACTGTTTAATATTTATACAACAGCTCTAAAGCAATAACTTTATGCCTGTTACACGTTCTTATAATGCAGCAGAATATAAGATCTTACATATTTACTATTCAATTAAACTTCTTTCTAAATAGTCTCTGAAAAAATTTTAAAAATTGTCTTTAACAAACTGTAAATTAACTTTAAATTATGCACATTGAGGTCCAACTTGTTTAGTATGTTTCCTATAATTAATATATTTTAATTAATATTCTTTTGGTTGAAATAATATATTCTTCAGTAAAAAAAGAATCTTATTATATGTTCCCCACTAAACATGTTTTTCTACTGATGTTTTTCCTTAGTCAAATTTGTAACTATAAATCCAAGCTGAACTACCATCAGAATTAATGTGAGTTTTACAGGTACCTCTATGGCTGGTGAGTAATATTCTTAGCATAAACTACTGTGCTCAATTCCTGTTTCAGAAAATGTCGTTCTGGAGCTGTCCCTGTGCCAAAGCAGATGAAGGGCAACATTTAGCAGTGAGGAAACACTTTTTTTTCAGTAGAAAAAGACAATATATCTTTAATTCTTTTATGTGAAATTATGTATTCCAATTCTAATAGTAGAGTTGCTTCCCACACTTCTCATTTTAATTATTGAAAATCTGATTTTAAGAAAAAATTTAAGTATGTGATTTTAAGGCATTTATACTGAATGGACCTACAGACATATTACTAAATAAGTAATAACTGCAGATGTAATTCAGACATAATTCCTGACACCAAAGCCTAAAATACTAAATAATTAAAGAAAATAATGTTTGGGGCTTTGCATACTTAATCACCTAGATGTGAACCTGATTTTCGTAAATTAGTAGAAATTTTACTAATATCCTCAGACTGTCCTGCGTACTCTTAAGACATGTCATAAGTCATAATTTCCACAAGAATAGTTTACAGAAGCAGAATAAGGGGAAGACTAAATCAATACCAGAAATGACAGCTGTCACTATATAAAGTTGTAAGGATCACACATATTTAAGATTTAAGATGGGCTAGATCTTTAAGTAAGAAAAGCTGAGGAGAAAAGTTATCAATATCAATTTAGAAATTACAGTCCATGTGGTACAAGTTTTGGATAAGGAGTACTGCTTTCACTCTGGTAAAAAAAGTTTTTGCTTAATGGCTTCTCTGGAGCTATATTGGTGCATATTGTCTGAGGATATGGCCCACTGCTTCCAGACTTCAGTACCTCAACACTGCAAGTCATGTGTAATAGAAGTGTGCAGAAATAAAATGCATTGACCAGCCCATTTTTTATATGGACATGACAATACAGAATAAAAAATGATCTATAAAAAATGGATGGAAGTGCTTGGCAGCACTGAAGTGTCATCAGCAGCAAACACTGGAATGGATCTGAACACTGCCCTTTACACAGAGGATTATGCTTGGTGAAATATTTTAGTTCTGGATACATATTGACCAAGCACAGGAGGGACAATGAGTACAGAGGGCTCATGTTATATCTCATTTATCATGTCCTTCTGGCTACAAAGTCAGGCAAGTAAAAATAGAAATTAAAATAGTCTTGCATGATCTGGATATCTGGGGCCTGCAAGACTGTAGTTCTGTGGCTTGAAAGCTCAGAGAGGTATAAAGTCTGACATTAAAAGAAGATGAAATCTCAGTCCTAGAACTATCAAGTCAGTTACCCTGTGAAGTTCTTCAGCCTTCTGTCAGTCATCCAGTATCACGTGTGTATGGTCATAATTTAAAACACTGTATGTTTTTGCTGACTGTTCTGCATTTTTCAACATGGCACATTATGTGGACTATTCTTTGGATACCTGTTAGGACAGATCATAAGTACACTGCAGCCATTGTTTCTGTGGGTATTACCCCTCTGGTGTACACAAGACAATTGATGACAGCTGATTAGTTGTTCATCTTCGCCATTTTCCTAGTTGTTTTGCTGCCCTTCTCCCGTGCTCTTATTTTGCATAGCAGCTGAGTGATGTCTAATTGCTGATTAACTCTGGTGAGTCTTCAGAAACATAAGAAATTTGCTCAACTTTGAATGTCATGTGTTCAGATTTCAAGTTATGATGATTGCACATCCAGTTTAAAAGTATTTTGCATCCATTTTCATTGCTTATTCAAGTCCTATAAATAAGAAAATTCAAAATGCAGCTTTTCTCTACTGCTGTTGATTGACTGAGCCCCATGAGGCATAACTGTCTTCAAAAGGCTTAATGAGAGGACTAATCATTCAGCCTTAATCTTGTAGAAGACATGATCAGCACTGGATACATAGTTGAGAGCTGAAGATGTGATAACAGTTTACCATTAGTACAAAGAAAAAGTGTAAGTGTAAGTGTAAACAATGCAGGTAATAAGGCATTTTAAATATCTCTTCCCTCCCTTTTTTAACTCCCTTCTTAATACAGATTTTGCCTATCCATTTGGTCAGTAAGTCTGACACCGTCCCCTTTTTAGGAAGATACAGTTCTTAACTACTCCTAGTTCATGGACTCAGTTCCTTTTTTTACTTTGAAACTGACAAGTCTCCTCCTTTCATCCAGATACACAGCACTGCAGAAAGTCTCAATATCTGAGTGTGATGCTTTATTTGCTTTCTTGAAGGTTTTATCTCCAAAGATAAGAATGTACAAGTATGAGTGAGGGTACATTGACATTTATTCCTTTGCAGAACCTATCAAGAAAAGTAAGACAAATGCCATTTTTTTCACCATTCCACTCTAAAGAATCTGACTCTTGACCAGGCATAAAAGCACAGTTTTCTTAATAAGCTATATTGTTATTAGGGCCACTGACAAACAGAATATACTAGTATAGAAACAAGATTAAACCAGGAGTTAATTGGGATGATTGAAAACAGCCATTAGCTGAAAGGGAATCCTTACAGTCAGCATGACCCAAGTTCAGGTGAGTACTGGCCAAGAACAACATGATGAAACAGGGTATCAGAATTGCTGTACACAGATTTGTAGCATTGCATTCTCCTTGGTAAATGCACTTAAACACAGCAACAGGTTTTGCTGATCATTATGGTTCTTTTTTACTTGATTACAAAAATCAATTCTAAAGTGCAGTTTCATAAACTACTTAGAGTTAAGTTATGCTATGTAGCAATAGCCCTATACAGTGCACTTGCAATACAATTCAAGTGAGTCATTAGCAACTATCCTTTCAATGCCAAATTCATATTATTTTATATGTTATAGGCAAACAACAAAACAGAGCATCAGGATAAAGTAACACTATAGATTATAATGATAGGAAAGTATTATGAGTATTGTTTGACTGAAGAATTTACCAGTTATTGTAAGGTCATTATAAGATGCACAATATTTAGGTTTCCTATATAGAGACTAACAATGTTCCTTAGATTATAACATACTTATTTGAAATACATTCCTACTCCCCTTTCCTCCCACTCTCTTACGCCATCAAAGAATGAGAAATAGGAGTAGAATTTGAAATACATCACATTGGAAAATGATACCTTTTATGCACTGACTGAGCTTCCATATAAGAAAAGTATATTTTTTTTCTAAATAAAAAGATATTTTGGTAATATTTTTGTGTATTACTATTTCTGTGAGAAAGATCTTCAATTCCATTTACAAAGATACACATTTTTAGGACATCCAAGGCAGAACTATTTTGCTTCCTGCCTAATTCTTTATTTACTTTACATACATTTCACTAGTTTACAAATCCTGCAGGATAGTTATTTTTTTCCTTTGGAGAAAAACAATGTAAAAAAAATCATCCCATCTGTTTTTCATCCAGTATTGGTTATCTGAAAGCATTTCTCAGTTCTAATGTTGGAGGCCTTTGGTGACCTCTAATAATGCTTTCTAATCTTCTGTAAGCATTAATTTTACACAAGTGGAAAGTAGAATACTCTGCTATAATAAAATTATTGCTTTGGGGAAAAAAAATCATAATTGCTCAAAATCCTTGGGAATCATGAGAAAACTACAGTCTGTGGGACAAATGCTGTTCTCAGTTACACCTTTTTGTTCAAAAAATTGCTTCACTGAAAACCACTTGATTTCTTAGAGGCTTTGGCCAAAGGTTCCACATCCAGTTTAAAGTATTAAATAATAACATTTGCAGCTCAGCATTTATATTACAAAAACAAGGCCATGGATTATCTGAGAATAGAACAAATTCCTTTTACTTTTATGAACTAATATAAATAAGTGCAGCACTGCAGGAATTGATTCCTTCCACAACTGAATGCAATTTCAGTCTGTGCCATGGCCTGTTTCACCTTTGTTGCACAGTATGAACTGACCCCAGCTACATTTCTCCATTACTATTGGATTTGCAGTCTGCATCCTTTTTGTCGTAGTTCTTCATGAGTCCATTTAGTCTTGAAAGTTTTTTCACTCCTTGGATTGTTTTGTGATGAAAATTCTGTCTAGAAATTATTCTATCTTATCTACCTGTGCTTATGTTACAATTTTCCTTGCCCTTTGTAACCTTTCCTCTCCAAGGCTCTGCCTGATAGTTACTGATCTTCTAACCATGTGTTATGCTGAACATCCTGGTAAGCTGTAAGTACTTAGAGGGTCACTAGAGCCAGTTTTCAGAGACTCAAGAATCTCTTTTTAGTACATGCACTGCTGCCACTTTTCCATTCAAAAGAGCTGGAGTATGCTTCTGTGCTATTCAAATGTGCTAGCCATGACCCAGGTTTTTACCTGTGTCATATCTGACATTTTAACATCAAAGTCTCTTGTGATTATGCAGATGAAAATTACTGTGAAAAGCAAAAGGAAGCATCTGAAAGGAATACATCACTACTCAAACTCTTAAAAATATATCCATTCATACTGGAACAAATATCATGGAATTTTTGTGTAACACTAAAGGAATTACCATGTCAATGTCAAAGTTACCCTAACATCTTCAATATAACTTAGAAACTGAACAATGTCATAATCTGCAAAATTTGAGTACATCCAGAGGAATCACCCAGACTGCATATGAAATAATATTTTCAGCTAAGATTAATTTGAACATGGTCAGAGCTTTGAATCGATAATGTATACAACTAAACAGACTTTGTATTTGACAGAATCACAGCATTGTCATGGTTGGAAAAGAACTCTAAGATCACCAAGTTCAACCATCAACCCAGGAAAAAAACAAAGAACCTCAAAACTTAAACAAAATATCATGCCTCATCTACAAAGTTTTATATACGTCCCAAGATGGTGACTCCACCACTTCCCTTGGCAGCCTGTCCCAGCATCTGACTATTCTCTCAGTAAAGACATTCTTCCTCAGATCTAGTCCAAACCTCCCCTGGATCAACTTCAGATGATTTCCTCTAGTTCTATAGTTGCCTGGGGAAGAAGGCCAACAAAAACTTCCTTTCAGGCAGCTGAGAAGAGCAACAAGGTCTTGCCTCAGCCTTCTCCTCTTCAAACTAAACAATTTCAGTTCCCTCATCATCTCCTCACAGGACTTGTTCTCTGGACCCTTCTCTATCACAGTTGTCCTTCTCTGGACACACTCTATTGCTGTAGTGTCCTTCTAGTTGACTTCTAGACTCCAAAACGGAGCCCTGGGGGATACCACTGGTGACCAGCTATCAACTGGCTTTAACTCTGTTGACTGCAATTCTCTGGGCCTATTCATACAGCCATTTTTTAACCCAGCAAAGAATACATGTGTGTATGCCATGGACCCCCACCTTCTCAAAGAGAGTGCTTTAGGAGACAGTGTCAAAGGCTTTACTTAAGTGCAGCCTTTCCCTTGTGTCCTGGTCATAGAAGAAGATCAAGTTTGTCAAACAGGATATGTCTTTCCTGAACCCATGATCCCCGAGGTGTCCTGCATTTGCTGTGTGATTACAAACTGAAGATGAACCCCTCCATAATTTTTCCCTGTATTGAGGTCAGGCTGAAAGGCCTGTAATTCCCCAGATCCTTCTTCTAGACCTTCTTGTAGATGGCTGTACATTGGCAAGACTCCAGTCATCTGGGACCTCTCTTGTTAGCCAGGACTGCTGCTAAATGATGGAGAGCTGCTTGGTGAGCTCTTCTGCCAGCTCTTCCAATCTCTTTGGCAGAGTGCCTGCAAAGCAAAGGTATGTATATGGCTTCCTCTACATCATATGGAGGTTAGTGATCCTTTCCTTATATCTGATTGTTCCTGCTTCTCTTTTTATGTGCACTTTACCCTGCAATATGATAAAATCTGTAGATCTGAACATAGAATAGACTGACTACCTAACTGCTGTCATTTAAGTTTACAGGTGAAGTGTATGTTCACGATCTTATGCAGAATTTCTGAGCTAGCTGCTTCATCTTCAGGTCTCCTGAGAGGGCTCACAGCAAGAATATTTCCTTTGCAATTAGGTCTTCCTTCAAGCATTGTGGTATAGGAGTAATCTGTGGAGACATAAATTTACTTTATAAATGACAGCTTGATAGTTACTGTTTTACTTTTCTATTTTCAATAATGAAATGCAACCATTTATTTATCAGTTACATTGCTATGGTACTAAGAAACCCTGTGGTGCTTGTGGCTTTTTCAAACAAGGAAAACATAGATGCTTCTTTAAAATATATAATCTAAGAAAAGATAATAGATAACCTTTTCTGGTGGAAACTGTGAAATGACTGATACTCTGACTGCCAGTAATATGCATGATTCACAGCTTAAAGCCCTTTCTGCAGAATTGTCTATAGGCAGAGGACGCATGTATTGTGATCACAGAGTAGTGTCAGAGGTTCAAAAGATGTCACAGGAAATCCTGTAGGCTTCAGGTGGAATAAGGAGTACTTAGATCACCTAGAAAGCAAGCCTATTACATCAAATATTTGGTATCTAAAAGCTACAGTACTCAAAATCGTAATTGCTTTTGAAATGTTGTCCTCTATTACGTCAATAAAAGATAATAAGTAGTACTCTGAGTGCTCTTACACCTTATTCTGCATTGTGATAAATAAAAAAGGTCATATGAATAGGATAGCAGAAAATGTGAAAATAATTATAAGCAACATTGTAGCTCTTATGACTAGTTCTCTTTTAAATTCTAAAAATCTGTATTTTGTTTTCTCTTATGTCTTCCAGATATTATTTAAAAGGTATTTTTCTTCCAGCCCTTTATCTTTATTCTTAGAGGGTTGGAGTTTATTACACTTAGTATCTCTCTCTCATGTTTTTCTGATCTTGTTTTAGTAGCAAGAAATTTTCTTCAGGAATGAAGCTTTAATGTCTTTTAACGATGTATCATGTCTACAGAAGAGTGTTGTGGTTGTAGCATATCCACTTCTGGTTTAATTAGACTGCTGCTCTTCTAGGTTCCTTTCATCTTTCAAAATATATCCTCCCATTCTCTGTTTTTCCATTGCACTTCTATCTGGTTTCTAATTTTCATGGGAGCTGAAGAGCTTTCCCACTTTTAATGCTCTTTGGCTTCAGAGAGTTTGTATACGTAGATGACAAATGATGGTAACAAACACACAGGCTCAGCAAGCTCAGCTACTTGTTCTTTAATAGAACAAGACAAAAAAGAAACATACATGAGGAAAAAGGATTTCTTCACAATAGAAGAGACAGTTTGAATTAATTGAATTAGTTTTTTGACAGTCCACTCATATCTGTAATAACATAAACTTTATCATGTTTGTTTAACCCTGGAGAGCAGTCACATGCTAAAATGCTAATGAGTTTCTCCATGTTTTTGAATGTGCTTTGAACACAATCTTTATGCTAATATTCAAACTGTCTGTTGATCATAACCTTCATTTTCTTAAGAACACCCAGAGTCACACTTTTCCCTCTCTTTCATGGTCGAGGCATCTGCTGCTTTCTACCTTCATTATCATAATAAAGAATGAGAGGTGGTTTTTTTTTTTGTTTCGGTTTTTGGTTTTTTGTTTGTTTGTTTGGTTGTTTTTTTTCCTTTCATGGAATTATCTTTGGCAGCCATATTTTACAACTGGTTAGAACGACATACATATGTCTTATTAGTCGGTTTGCATGTTTTTTGAAAAGAAGAACTTTTATTCCTTCCTTTTTCTTTCTTTCTTTTTTTTTTTTTTTCTTATTTTGCTATTTTTCGAAGTAATGGGGAAGAACAAGTGATTTTTTTTAAGTTCTGAGTCTTTTGAATATCAGTTTTTTGTGGTCTTGGTCAAAAATTAGATCATGAATATTTCAGGGATTGTTGGCATTCCTTAAATCATTGTTGGTTTCACTTCACATTTGAGAGGAGGCTGACTAAAGAAAAGGTACTACTCTCTGAGTGCTGGAAAACATAGATCTATTTGTTCCCGCAACACTAATAATCAATGGGTCATATTTGAAGGCAATTTACTCTAAACTTTTAAGTTTTTATGGAAGAATAAGCAAGACTTAACAGCTGGAGACTTAATTTTTTTTTATTTGTTTTAAAATTATTAACAAACAATCTGAGATCAATCTCTAAATTTTTTTTTTTTAATTTTTTTTTTTTTAATACGACTTTACTGAAATAAAAATGTCCATCTAGGCAATTGTGTTTTGTCTTTGGTCAGCAAATCCAAATTGCCCAGTTAAAGTCAGGGAGGGTTTCACTGCCTTTTGTACAAAGATGCAAGAGAATATTATTTAGGAATAAGAAATTTCTAAGAGGGTTTGAAGCCAGGAAGGTGGAAGCAGTCTCTGCATCATAGAAAGGAGCTGAAGAAATCATGCTGTAATTTACCTGGAGTTGCTTGGTAGTTTGCAAGAGTATGCAGCAACATCCTGCATCTCAATGTGCTCCTGCTTATGGGGCCATCTTTAGAGAAATATTAGTTGCATGTGGAAAGAAAACAGAAATGTAAAAATGTGGAAGGCACAATTTTGCCTAGTATTTGTGGAAAGGAAAATATCTCCTAACACTGTTTGTGTTTGGTTTGGAGAAGAGGAGGCTGAGGAGAGACCTTGATGGTCTCTACAAGTAACTGAAAGGAAGCTGCAGGGAGCTGCGTGCTGGCCTCTTCTCTCAAGTGCACAATGACAGGACTAGAGGAGGTGACCTGAAGTTGCAACAGGGGAGATTTAGACTAGATCTGAGAAAGAAATTCCTTACAGAGAGAGTAGTCAGGAGTTGGAATGGGCTGCACAGGGAGGTGGTGGAGTCACCATCCCTGGACATATTTAAAACCATAATGATGAGGTACAGCAGGACATGCTTTTGTAGATGATACAGATATTTATAAATGTATATTTTTCATGGGAAATGTTGGCAGTTGGACGTAGTAACCCTAGAGGTCTTTTCAGCTGTAACAATTATGTGGGATTCTGTCGTTCTTCTGTGACTGTAACTTCAAATTAAATATTATCAGAGTAGAAGATAAAAAGGATGTAAGAATAATCTGACTCTTAAAAAATATTCTGAATGAGAACAATTTTTGTAGAGAGAACATCCTGGTCTTCATTCACTTCACAATTAGTCTTAGTGACAGAAAGTTACCCTTGTGTCCTCTGGACAGTGAGAGAAACAAACCAAGCTTCCTATACACTTCGTCACTGTGGGCAAGATCTGTGGACTTCTACAAGATTTTAGCCTTATACAAGATCTCATCCTGTCTCCCAATACCTGAGGAACAACTGAAAGGGTCTTGTGCTATCATTTGCTTCTGCCAAAATGCAGCATGATGTGACTGTTTATATATATACATAAATCAGGTTGGACTTACCTGTAAATCCGCCATAAAATTAATTATACAAAAATGCATCGTTCTTTGCTTGTGCTTGTAGTCATTACTAAATTACAAAAAAAGTAATTTCATCGTGACTGTGATCCCATTCCAATGTATTTATTAAAAAACAATAATTCCAAGGACTTTCTTTAGCAAAAAGGCCCCCTACTTCTTGCTTGAGAACTTTGAAAAATTGATAATATTAATTTGATAAAACATAAATCCCAAAAGATGGTGGATAGTAAAACTAGACTGAAAATGGAATCAGTAATTCAGTCAAGCCTACTCATGTCTTGGCTTCATGAACAAAGATTTCAGAAGGGCTCTCTCTCCCCAGGCTTGCTGCAAGCGCACTGATAGCTGATAAGGGCAATGGGGGACAGGCAGTGTGGCTTCAGAAGGCCCAGCAGAAAGTGTCCTGTGAGGGGACAGACACAGCACGGTGCTTTCTGTGTTGTCTTCTCTCCTCCAGACTGATTCTTCCTGTGTTCCCAAAGGAGGCAGCAGCGCTACGGATGTGTGTCTCCATGTCTCCTGACTGGAGGCCAGAGGGGACCACTGAAGGCTGTCGGTATGGCCAAAGCTGAGGGATTGTTTCAGGGAGTCCTTGTGTCTCCTCTTTGGGGCTCCTCTTTTGCAGCAGCCAGTGGCAAGTTCACCACAGAGCACAATCTTAGGGAGGTGGTGATCCTCCATCCTGGAGACTTGCCCTGCCCAGCACAGCTGTGTCCTCAGTATCATGGCCTCAGTACTGGTGACCCCTGCCTGTTCAATGACAGTGACATTGGTCACACAGTCAGTCCAGTGGATGTTTAGGACTGGATGGAGGCAGCACTGATGGAAGCATTCCAGGAGTCACAGGGGGTGGCAGTAGATGACCCATGATTCAGACCCCTATAAAAGAGTGGACAGTACAATGGCTCTGTAGACATCAATCTTTCTACTTTTCTTCAGGTGTTTACTGGTCCAGACTCTTTTATGAAGTCTTCCAAATGCACTGTGTGCCTTTGCTAATCAGTTGTCTATCTCTTTGTTGATCTTGGCATCCAAGGAAATAATACATCCCAGATAGCTGAACTGCTGGACTGACTTAAGCTCTGATTTGCCTATGGTGATGTGGGGATGATGGAAGTCTTCCTGTGGGGCAGGCTGGTAGAGAACTTCTGTGGACTTCCAGTTCAAAAAGATCTGCAGCCTCTGCAAAGCAGGATGTTATGCACTGCAGAGCTGCTTCTGTGTGAGCAACAAGGGCAGCATTGTCAGCAAAAGCAACTCTGGGACCTGGTGATTTAGGGTCTTGGTGTGGGATTTCAATGACCTTAGGTTGAATAGGCTCCCATCAGTACCATATGAGATGTAAATGCCATTTTCTTCATTGAGGTCTGCTGTGACTCTTGGAGCATTGTGCTGAAGAAGATTGTGAATAGAGTGGTTGTGAAAAAAGCTTTGTTTCACACCATTAATTATTGGGACGTATTCATCACTATATCTGACTTGACCCCACTGATCCCCATGTAGCAGGGTGATCATTTTGAGGAACTTAAGGGGGCATACTAATTGTTCCAAGATTTGCCACACGCCCTTTTTACTCAAAGTGTTAAAATGGCTAACATTCACACATTACTTCATTGTGACTTTCTCATGGAAAAAATCTCAACCTGGATTGCATTAAGCAGAACAAATGTGAGTAGTGGTTTTACAGAAAAAAATAATCGTTACAATAGTAAAATTTCTAAAGTAAAAGATGAAGTGATGTGTCAAAAACTCCCTTCAGGACTAGGGGGATGCAATTGTTCCCCTCAAGTCTTACTGCATTCAGGAGATCCTTCCTGATGATGAAAATTGATTGAAGATTCTTCTTTCTCCTTTGATTTCTGTGATACTAGCTTTCCATATGGCTCAATTATCTGAACTGGGAAGACAATCTAATACCTTTGTCATACTTTGGAGAGGCTGGATGTTTGTTGAAGCATCCCAGCATTTCCCATCTCTAAATTAAAAATTTAGAGAATTTCTAAATTCTCTAAACTCTTATTCAGGAAATAATTTGTTGTACTTCCATTACCTTGTACTCTCACTTAAGATTAAAAATTAAATGTAAAACTGAAACTCAGAAAACCCAAAAACCCCAGCAAAAACAAAAGCCTAAACTAATTACATTAGAACCAGGAAAGACCACTGAAAAAATATAGAAGTACTCTGCATTATCTGCTTTTGTGAGAAAAAGATTGGAAAAATTTTTCCTTCCTTCTGTTGTCTATTTCCATTGAGCCTGCCATTATGTTACAGACTTTTACATTCATAAATGCTGTGCAACTAGAGTTACACACCCCAGGATAGTGTAGAGCTACACTTCATCTCTGATACACAGCTTTCAAAAACTTCTGGAATCTTTTCAGATACCGGTACTCCCACTGAAATTTGTTCCTGTGTTATTCAGATATTCTAAAGAATCAGGGTGGCAAGATGAAAGCTCAGATGATCCTATGGCCCTCCAGGGCTGAAAGTTGGAAGTTTTTTTCCCCTGCAGCCCCAGCCACTGTTCCTGACTGTGGCCGCATTCTGCTTTTCAGGCTGGTTCCTTCTGTGAGCTGACTGAAAGAAGCTTTTTTATTCTGCACAAATGGTGGGAATACAAGGGAAGGAATGAAGCCTATTACAGCAGGGAGGTGATGGTAGGATTGCTCAGCCTGCCTTGTCAGCCTGAACAGTCCACTGAACTGAAAAAAGGAGGTATCTCGTTAGGCTAGGTGCTACCTTCTGTGCTTGACTGAGCCACTCAAAAATGGGAGTCATTCCCCACTTCAGTGACCAAAGTTGAGATTTCATGGAAGGGGTGACAAAGAGCCTTAACGGAAAGTTGTACATATGGCTTTTTCAGGTACAAAATATCATCAGATGCTGACATTTTTAAAGACTTCCATAAACCTTTCTTTCTTTCTTGTTCGAGATTTTGCTTATGTGGAAAGACTTTTAGTCTGCTCAACTTTATAGTTTGAACTTTATCATTCAATCAGTTGCTCTACTCTAAGCATGAATCAAAAGAACAGTTACTCATGGTATCTGACAGTCTTCCCAAGATTATATAGAAATAAAGGTGGTTATTCTATAGACTTCATACAGTGATACTAAGTATAAGGTTATGTTGTACAGCAAATTGACCTGGGATGCAGAAATCATGCAAATGACTTAGAATTTTTTTATATTATTTGAAAAGTATTTTTAGCTGCAAATCAGAATGGTAGTGCTTCATACCAGTATTAGTATATACTTATATACTGGCTTTCTGTCTGTTTAAGAGGTTTAAGCCTATCATATTAAATAATCATTTCAGTTTGGGATTTAATAATGAGGTAGAAATAGCTTTAATGTTTTCTAAAAAGGAGAAATATAGCTTTTCCCTGGTGTTTAATGAAATTATTTAACACCCAAGCAATGAATATTTATTATGCTTTTATATGTGATAGTGAAGATTGTACAATTATTCAGAAATGACAGAATATGAGAGAAAAAAATAAGATTACCTAGAAAATATTTTTCACCTGCAAAATACCATGAAGTACAACTGTATAAATTATAATTTCTGATTATAGTGTAGACACAATTGTAATCTTAATTCCAACTTCCACACTGCATGGGCCCAATTCTTTTAGATTTGTTTCCAGTGGCAATTAAGTGGCTGAAATTTAATAAGACATTTGGGCTAATGAAATGTGTCTTAGATTGGCATTTTTTCCTATATGATTTGACAGATATTTTCAGTGATGGCTAGTGCTGAAGACCTTGTTACACAGATTCCTTGGAAAATGTGTTATACAACTGTGGTGTTTCTGCTCATCAAAAAGACTCTGTTCCATTATAAAAGGTGAAATCTGGTAAAAATAAAGACAGGATAGGAACATGTGAAATTTCAATTGTAAAAATAAGTAAGTACAACTTGATAAAAACCATCAATAAATGCTGTTGCTTTGTTGTTAAATTATGATGTTTGCTTGTGTTTTTTTCTAATCTTTCTTGTTTCAGTATTTTGAATTTTGTGACAATTTAAGACTGAACTCAAGTATAAATACAATTGGAATGGCCTAGAGGAATATGATCATGGTTGTTGATATGAACATGGCTTACATGACATGTTCCTGGGCTTAAATGACTCCACACTCTAAATAAGGAGGTTCCAGACTGCTTTGTGTGGGAGGGGTTTTTGTTTGGTTTTGGGTTTTTTTGTTTGTTTGATTTTTTCTGTTAGCAGATTGTCGATGTTTGATTTAATTATAGCTAAAAAGAAATGTTTCCTGAGATCAGTGTGTCCAGATTGTCCCAGTTTTGAAGTTATAAGTACTAAATTAAATGACAAAACAAATAAACAAAACTTTCAAAACTTTTTATCCAGTGACCTCTTCTCTTTATCATGGATATGATAAATATCTTTTCCATCTTAGGATGAGCCAGTAGTGAGAATCAGGATTATTGATCAGATTGTTTGCTCATTTTATGATGGTTTCACAGCAATGACTCACATTGTTTTGGGCAGCTCATATCTTAAACCAGGTTCCCCAGTGGGATTCATCGATGAGAGCTAACATAGTTCCTTGCTGGGTCCTGCCAGATATCTTGAACTGATAACAAATCTCCAACACAGCTCAGCAAACACCACTCTTTTGACAAAAGCGCTTAGTTATTTGTATCATTAGTTCAGACCAAGTCACAATAATGAATCTTCTGGATGTCATACAGAGCTTGTGCTGAGTGGCAGAAAACAAGGTATGTGTGGTATGCCCCGTTATGTGACCGAGCAGAATTCCATGGACAGATAGAAAGGGCTGATATGCGATGACTGAACAGAAATTGAGCCAATGTTTCAACATAATCATTTACCAGTTAGTACTCCATGATTCTGTAATCTCTCGCTCACATTAAATATTATTATCTAATATTTTTAGATATCTTCATTTTGTCTGAAATATTTTTCGTGACAAGTGAGTGATGCTGGAAAAACTGATAGTCCATCCCATGTCATGGAATACTCAGAAATTCATCACTAAAGTCTGCATCATCACTGAAGGGACTGGCATATTATCTATGATCTCAGAAAGCTAAGGTACTCAATGATTATTTTACCTCAGACTTCAAGAGCAAGAGCTCTTGTCACACCACCCAGGCAAGAAAAGGGAAAAATGCCCCCAGTGTAGGAGACAAGTTCAAGACCATCTAAAGAACATGAAAGTGCATAACTCCTTGCAAAACAATGAGATTAATTTCTGGCTCCTGAGGGAACTGGCGAAGGACTTTGCAAAGCCACTTTGCATCATATTTGAGAAGTCATGGAAGTCTGGTGAAGTACCTGCTAACTGGAAAAAGGGAAATTTTCAAAAAAGAAACAGGGAAAACCCAGGGAACAGTCAGTCTCAACCCTGTGCCTGGCAAGATCATGGACTAGGTTCTCCTAAAGCCTCTGCCAAGGCACATGGAAAATAAAAAGGTGATTGGTGACACTTAACATGGCTTCACCAAGAACAAATCCTGCTTTAAAAATGTGGTAAAAATTTTTCAATGGGGTAACTGTTCTGGTGAGCAAAAGAACAGCAGCTGATGCCATCTACCTGCACCTGTGCAAAGTGTTCTACACTGTCCTGCATGACATTCTGGTAACTAAACTGGAACAATATGGATTTAATGGATGGACCACTTGGTGGGCAAGGAAATGGCTGGATGGGTGCACTCAGGGGCTTCTGGTCAACAGCTCAGTGTTCAAATGGACACAGTCTTTAGTGGTATTTCTCAGCGGTTGGTACCAGTGCTGTTTGATATCTCTGTCAGAGATATGGTCAGTGGAATTGAGCACACCCTCAGCAAATATGCTGATGATACCAAACTGTGAGGTAAGGCCAACATGGTGGAGGAAAGGGAGACCATCCAGAGTGACCTGCACAGACTTGAGAGGGGGGCTCATGAAAACTGTATGAAATTCAATATGGCCTATGATCCTACACCTGGGGCAAGGCAATACCCAACATAATTACAGGTTGGGTGGAGACTGGATTGAGAACAGCCCTGAGGAGAAGGACTTGGGGGTACTGGTTTAGGTAGGCTCAACATGAACCAGCAATGTGTGTTTGCAATCCAGACAGGCAACTTCAGCAAAAGAAGAGTGGCCAGCAGATCAAGGAAGGCAATTCTCCCCGTCTACTCTGCTCTTGTGAGACCCCACCTATAGTCCTGTGTCCAGTTCTGGAGCCCTCAACACAGGATGGACATAGAGCTCTTGGACTGAGTTCAGAAGAGGGCCACAATGATGATCAGAAGGCTGGATCACTTCTCCTATGGAGGCAGGCTGAGAAAGTTGGGCTTTTTCAGCCTAGATAAGAGGAGGAGCTAGAGGGCTTTCCAGTACTTGGAGAGGGCACACAAGAAAGCTGGAGAGGGACATTTTAAAAAGGCACATATGATAAGGTAGGAGGCAGAGGCTTTAAAGTAGAAAAGGGGAGATTTAAGTTGGACGTTAGGTAGAAATTCTACCAGTCACAAGTTGCCCAGGGAAACTGTGGATGTACCCCCTGGAAGTGTTCAAGTGCAGTCTGGAAGGGGCTTCGAGCTTTTGAGGTCTATTTGGAGATATTCTTGCCCATGCAGGGTGGTTGGAACCCCCTTTAAGGTCCCTTCTAACCCATGTGACTTTATATTTCTGTGATTATTATTCATCCATTTTGCTCTTGAAAGATAATGTCCGATAACTTCCAAATAATATTTTGGTTTTATTTTTGATAGAATACAATCTGCATTCTGAAGTAAAAGCAGCAGATTGCAAATATATTTTTATTTACAGATGCTGTAGGTAATAGGTACTTCAGGCTTAGTAAAGTGCATGATTACTTTTTAAATTATTTTTTCATAATAGTGCATTGTAAATAAATTCTTTAACTGTAAAACATCACCACTCTCTCACAAGTCTCTAAAGTCCTTAAAAGCACTTACTCTTATTTGGCTTTAAAAAACTAGCCATTAATATTTACATTTGTGACTGTGCACAAATACATAAAATCATCTTAAAAGCCAGAGGTTTAAGTGCCTACCCTTCCATTCACCAGGTCAGAAAGAACTTTTAGATCTGTCTCAGAGGATTTCTTGCTGTTACAAATGTGAAACTAGGATGTTAAAATTAAAAAGAACCAAATTTAATAATAATAATAATAAAAAAATACTTGCAAGGGACAGAGCTCAGTTTGATGGCTCCAGAAAATGGAAGGAGATTATGTTAAAGCATAAATGGAGTTTTAACATTTTTAAATCCAGCAGATCAGATCTAATCTAATCTAATCTAATCTAATCCTTTTCAATCCAATTTTTTAAATGCAACCTAGACATCAGATGAAAGCTTGCACTTTTCTTTTTAAGCCATTGCCAACAGCATCTGTGCTTCCTTTCAAATATTAAACATTTCAAATAGGATTTTAAATGAATCTGGAGTATAATTATGGAAAATAAACAGAGAAAAAGCTAAAAATTAGACATCAGGTATCTTATTTTCTCTTTAAGGTAGAACAAAAAATAATTCCTTTTGGTAAACGCAGACCACCACACTATTTCTGAACTCACATAATATTGAAAGTGCAATAGTTACACTGAAGAGTTTTTGTGATTTTTTTTTCCAATTGTTTGGATGCCAATAGCTCTACAAAATCAGTAGCTTGAATATTTTCTGCTGAATTGCCTAAGAGTGATGCTACTGAATAATATTAAAACTCAGAAAGTCTTGCGTTCTTTTCATTGTTTTTCTGATTTATAGATGCATCTGCATTATTGTATATACATTTGAATTTCAAATGAATCTTAAGTGCTTGCTAAGTGCAAAATAATGTTCTGTTTCACCATGTCCCATAGTAAATATATTATCTCTTCTGCTAGAACAAAGCTTTTTTGAGCTCTTTCTACCAATCACATGGTAAACTACTCATTTTTTATAATCTGTCTTTTTGAGTCAGCCTTTTTTTAAACACACTTATTTCTGCAATGTAAAACTGAAATATTTGATGAGAACTTTTCATTTCAGTTAGAAAATTCTTAGGTGTTAGGGTAAAAGAGTAAAAACACTCATAAAAAGACAGCCACTGTGTATACATATTAGAATAGAATTCTAAAAACTTTCAGGACTGGCTCTGCTCCTGATAAAGTCAATGACAAAAGACACAGTGAGATTAACACCAGCAGAAAGTCAATTATGTTAGTGGTGTATATTTTGAAAATCCCACCTGTAAATGCTGAGTTATCCTATTAAGACACTTATGGACTCAATCAAAAATTTGTAGTGCAATACATATAAATGTTAATTTGAACTTATATTATTACATCTTCTAGACATAATTTTGGGGCTTCTTCTGCAGTTCAGAGGGTCTACTGGACTAGATTCCAGTGAGAGGAATAGAGAAATCCACTGTATCTTTCAGCAGAGAAACTCTAGAATTTTTATTTTCTTTGTGATTGGTTTTACTGACAGTATCTCAGATTTGTTTAAAGCAGCATCCATGAGCTGAAGTGCACAGAGGCATAGAAACTTTTTTTTGCTACTCTGAATTAGTAACTATGCAAAAAGAATGAGAACTGGTGTGGGTTCGAAGTGTGAATAAAGAGAAATCAATCAGTATGTTCAGAAGGGCCTTATTAGTCTGAATAGACACATAAATCCTAAATGTTGTTGAGGGAAAAAAAAAACAAACCACAGTTTGGGATATTGTAAAGCATTTTTTTCCACAAAGTGCACAAGTTTTTTCTGTTTAGAAAAGTATGTTGTACTAAAGAATGTTTTTTTATGTGAAAATTTAAGATAATGACAAACAACTAAAACACACCATAGACAATTGTCTGTAAAGACAGCTTGATATGAACATTTAGTGGTTATTTCTGAAGCCATATCTTTCAGTATTATGAGAGACTTCTTCACATTGGTGGCCTATGTTGATTTTGTGCTAGTTTTTTAGAGGTGTTATCGTAGATGCTACCAAGTGATACAAGGAGACAGAAGGAGGGCTGGGGGAAGAAATAACAACACTGAAATAAGTGATACCTAAACTTCAAGAAAAGCAAACTTCTTCAAAAGGCTTTTGGCACAAGGCTTTTTGCAGTCTCATCTGTCTGTCTTTTTTTCTTTATCCTTCTCTTTTCTATGTGCTTTCCACAAACTTTCCAAGATTTTTAGATAAAGTTAACAAGACACACTTGAAAAAATATTTCTGTTGATAAGGGTAGCACAGAGGTTGTATTACATGTGATTGGTGACAGCCACTCAATAGTAAGTAGAGAAAATCCTGACCTTTTTCTGGTGTGGAGCTGGAACAAAACAGCACTCTTACTGCTCCAAGTTCTTTTATTGTTTTTTGCAAATAGATCCTTACAGAATCACAGAATCAACTGGGTTGGAAAGGACCTCTGAGGTCATCAAGTCCAACCTTAAATCCACTACCACTGTGGTTACCAGACTATGGCATGGAGTGTCACATCCAGTCTCTTCTTAAAAACCGTCAGGGAAGGAGAATCCACCTCCCTGGGCAGCCCATTCCAAAGTCTGATCACTCTGTAAAGAATTTTTTCCTAATATCCAACCTAAACCTCCCCTGTCAGAGTTTAAGTCCATGCCCTCTTGTCTTACTGGTAGCTAACTGGGAGAAGAGACTGACCCCCCCCTGGCTACCACCTCATTTCAGGGAGTTGTAGAGAATTGTGTGATGTGGTGGATTCACTTGAGAAAAGGGATGCCATCCAGAGGGACCTTGACAGGCTTGAGAAATGGGCCAGTGAAAACTGCATGAGGCTCAAAAAATCCAGGTGCAAGGCCCTACATCAGGGTCAGGCCAATTCCAGGCACAATTGCAAACTGGGTACAGAATAGGTTGAGAATGGCTCTAAAGAGAAAGACTTGGGGGTGTTAATTGACAGGAAGCTCAATATGAGCTGGCAGTGTGCTCATGCAGCTCAGAAGACCAACCATATCCTGGGATGCATCAAGAGGAGGATGACCAGCAGGTCAAGAGAGCTGATTACTCCCCTCTACTCTGTTTTTGTGAGACCCCACTTCAAATACTGCATTTAGTTCTGGTGTCTCCACCATAAGAAAGACATAGAGCTGTTACAGTGAGTCCAGAGGATGACCAAAGAAATGATCCAGGTGTTGGAGCACCTCTCCTATGAGGAGCGGCTGAGGGAGCTGAGATTTTCCAGCCTGAAGAAGAGGAGTCTCTGGTAGGACAATATAGCTGCCTTTCAATAACTGAAGGCAGTACAGGAAGGCAGGAGAAAGACTTTTCATAAGAATATCCAGTGCTAGGACAAAGGAAAATGGTTTTTAACTGAAGGAGAATAGGTTTAGGCTGGATCTTAGGAACAAGTTCTTCAGTACAAGGGTGGTGAGACCCTGGAACAGATTGCCCAGAGACATTGTGGGTGTCCCCTTGCTGGGAGTGTTCAAGGATAGGCTGGATGAGGCTTTAAGAAACATTGTCTAGATAAGAGGTATCCCTGTCCATGGCAGTGTGGTTGGAGTAGACAATCTTTAAGGTCCCTTCCAACCTAAGCCATTTTATGACTGTATGATAGAAAAAGAATCTGAGCTTTTGTCATTAATTTAGTTCTTTCAGCAAAAACCAAACACCTGAACCCCCCCCACCCCCCCACCCCCAAAAAAAAAAAAAAAAAAAAAAAAGAAAAACTGGGGAAAAGAACAAAATTTCCACCCTCTCACGACCCCAGTATCTTCTATCCTATCATATCTAGAACTGCAGCAGCTTAAAAACAGTCATACAAACAGACAGCAGAATATCATCACCTTGGCAAACTCTGAATGTGTCTATACTGGGTGGAGATGGAGAAAGGTTCCCATATCTCACCCCAGATGTATGCACTACAACCTGTTTCATGTGGATGAGGACCTGAGTAAATAAGAAAAGAGAGTCTTCAATGTGTTTGAATTGGTCCTCTGATTGGGGGAATCAAAAGACAAGGGTTTGGACTGCACCTGGAGATATAAATCTATTGTTTAGACAAAACTCTTGAAAAAGAAGATGCTGTAGAGCTATGACAGCACTCATAGTTATTACTCTTGAAGCTTTTCAAAAGCCCTCTAGAAAGCAGATCTGTTCCAACTTACACACTGTGGCTTTTTTGCTAGCATACTAAATTCTAAATTGTAAATTAACATTAGAACTTAGCATACTAAGTTCTAAATTACCTATACAGAGCTAGAGCAGCCTCTGACTTACAGGAGTGTAAACTCTAATAGTTGATAAGGTGTTTATTTCTACATTTCCTGGACAGAAATGGCTACAAAGAAACTGGGAAGCAGTGAATCTATGTATTCATTTTACAAAGTGTTTCTTTCATTGTAGGTTACATTTTACACTTCCAAGCCCACATGTTAGACCACACTTTAAATCTGGACAAATAAATGGAGCTCTTTACTAGAAATAATCATGGCATATTCAGTTCAGATCTTCCATTGACCAGTGAACATTTTATTTTTTCATAACTGGACCTCAAGGGTCTTGTATGCATTATGGTTGGGATCTGCCTATATGTATATTAATTCATTTAAAAGCTTCTTTCATGTATTAGAAACTACTGGCATTGACACAGGGGCATATAAAGTCTTGATTTTCTAATTGCTGGTTCCTTTTGGAGACAACACATGATCCTTCCAGCTACTCTGCCCGTACTGTACACATTGTTTAATAATGTTTCTTTTTTTAAACTACATGTTGTGAGTCATAAGCAAAATTGCTAACTAAGTTTCTTTCATTAGGGTGGGATATTAAGGCTTCATTCCAGCAAAAAAAATTCCAAAATATTCCTGATGACTTCTACTTTTGCATTCTATTGTAGTTTAAGTGCATTATATAACTCTAAACAGTTAAATGATTAAAGAAAGGCAATGGATTCACTGATGGATACAGAGGGAAAGAGAAAGTATTTATTATGCCACTTTGTGATAGCTTTTCCCTCCTGCTTCTGACTTTCTATTGACATTGGTGTTGCTTATCTTTTCCAGCCTCCCACGCATATTGATTACCTCTAAAACTGATGTCCTCTGTTCTCCCTTGACTTGCTTCTTTATCTGGCTCTGTAATGCTTGTACATTTTTAGTTACTTCTGTTTGTATACATGGGCCTAATTTATTCTTGGTTTACTGCCAAGGAAAAAATCAAGCATAAATTTTACCATCTTAATATTCCTTACTTCTTCTAATTTCTAGTTCCCAAACACAGATGAACACTGGGCTCCTGTGATGCAGTAAGTACCTATACAATAACAACAGACCACGCACAGGTCTCTAATCAAAGCTACAGCTTGTTCATAAGCTCAGGCACATGATTCTAAGCCTGTATCAGTCTTCTTTACTCTTTGTCATTTAATCTCTACTTTTCATTCAGTTGATAAGGAAAAGAGTATTAAAAGCCTCTACTAGACTAAGAAATGTCAGTGTAGCATGTTCATCTCCATGAGATCTGTCCTAAACAAACTTCTTCACAAAGCAAACTTGTAAGAATCTCATTATTTACTATGATTCCTTAGTCAGGCTGTTGAAACTCATTACTGTAAATCATGATCCTTTGAAATTTTTATACTTTCATATACCAGAGACAAAACCCACACGTTATCCAACATACAAATAGAAACATATACATTCAGTATTTATTATCCTTTTTTTATATTGTAATAAGTTTTTAAACTTTCATTTTAAAAAGGATGAAAGTGATGACATATTTCTTAATGAAAGAAAATTCTGAAAGTGATTTAAAATTGCTCCAGTTTGAAAGATTTCTTAAAAAAAGAGAGAGGAGAAAAGATAGAAACAGAGAGCTCATATGTTTTAAATAAATAAGTCTTTTTCAACATTCTTAAAAATATTCAACAGCTGATATTTAACACGGAAGAATTCCTTCTGCTATCTAATTTTAGAGATGTATCCTAAGACATTTCAGGAGAAGCTCTTAGATAAGAGCCTAGAATCAGAGATTATGAATCTCTTTTACCTCCTGAACTCACATATAGACAAGGAGAACTACAAAGTCACGAAAGCCTGGATAAAGTAGAGTAGAATGATTTCGTGCATCAAACATCATGATGATAAAAGTAGGGGCCAATTTGTAAAACATGTAGGAGATCAGTTTAAAGCAGATGAAATATCTCTTTATATAGCAGTCTGAATTTCTAGATCATTATGACAGAGGAATTGTAGATATAGTCATTAATAGCAGTTTCAGAAACATTTCAGGCAAATTAAGAAAGTCTTTAAAAGGAAAAAAGAAGGGCAAACAGGGCTATATTCCCTAACACTTAGGATACTGGGGAATTATGAGAAGAATAGCTCTCAGCAGTGGTAAGGCTGACATGGTTCCCATTTGCACTTTCACCCTTGGACTGAATACTTGGCTAGAATAAGGTTCTAGAATAAGGTCTGACCCAGCGGGTTGTTCTTTATGAACATGGCACTCCAGGATCTCTTCTGCATGCATGAATTGTACCCTCAGCTACAGCCTTCCCATTAATTTCAGAGAAACCCAACATTACTCTTCCTACCTTGTCCTGTTTGAAGTGCCAGTTAGTTTCAGAGAGCAACCTGCAATAGACTGTCCTGTCTGCTTGCCATGTCCCAGCATTTGGAAGCAGTAGGGATAAATGGTGACAGATGAATGTTAAACATGAACTGCCACATCTTCAAGAGCTTGCCTGTTTAGGTATATTATTCATTTCAAACTTCCTCCATATCCATACTCATGACCGACTCAAAGCGTTAACCCTTTGTGAATATTGGGCTACTCTCAATTCTAAGCACCTTTTAGCTGTAGATTTATGTCTTCAGACAATCTGTCACAGAGACTGTGACTGACTCATGTTTAGTCCCATGAATTTATATCACAAAATTTCTGGTGGCAGAAGGTAAAACTGTAATTCTCATTCTTTGCCCACAGTTTGCTACAGTTACACTGCTGAGCACACAGCTTTTGCTGTGTTTAACCGCTATGCTGTGTCTGTGTACTTCAAAAGCTGATTTGAAGCCTTCTCTGTGACCTTGTGATCTGGACCTGTCTGAATGCCAGTGAGTCCTCAAGCATAATTTTAAGGAGGAGAATGTTTCCAGAGGACATCTGAAGACTGCTTCAGGTTCCAGAGACATGTCAGCAGTGCCCCACTTCTCCTGGGAGTGATACAGAATCTGTGGCAGCTTTACACAGAGGTGAGTCTTCTGTGGCTACCTGAGAAGTGTCATGTCCAAGTAACTCATATGTCTTGGGTTATAATGTAGCATAACAATAGAATACCATTTATTGCTAAACCACAATCCTTTTTTTCTTTTTTCTCTCTCTCTTTTTTTTTTTTTTTTTAATATATTTGTGTGTATTCAAAAAATATTAGAGTCCTTGTCATCAGAAGCAAAAGATTTTATTAAGTTTTGCTTTTACAGTACAGAAGAATGCTAATAGAAAGCATTTAAAACATTCAGCAATAATTTTCATAAGAGATGTATTTATTAATATGCTTTCCCATATAGTTTTGCCTCCAGTGTTTCATCCATTTTCCTTGAATTTTTCCTGTCTTTGGGAAGACTGGCAAAAACTGAGTGATTTTTTCTGCTGCTCACACATCTTCCTCTGCTCATCTTGTGCACATGGATTTTCCTTCTATATAATAACAAAGTACTTCATTCAAGTTAAGTGCAGTGAAAAAGAAATAGTAAAAAAATTTAATCAGTTTAACAATAAACTATCAGGTACTATGTAGCAAATTAATTCAGTTGTTTTATGTGGTTTCTTTGCCTCTGAACAAGAATTATAATGACAGCAAGAATTCTAATGTAATCACACAAAAGTTTGCAAAAGAGAAAAAGTATGAATTCTTCTGTAATTAGCTTGTACAAAATAATATTAAGATAAGGTCATCAATGTCAATTAATAATTTCAATAATATGTCAAAATAATTCTACCAAATATACAAATGAGACAACAGTTTGCTATTGCTTAGGGTTTTCTTTGTTGTTGATTGTTGTTGCAAAAAATATTATGTGGTTATGAAATGAGGTTGTATTTAAAAAGGCAAAAAAAGTGATATTTTACAAGTTTACACACCATTCTGTGATTCTGTGATAAAAGTCATACATCCTGTTTTCAACATATGATATACATAATCTCCAGTTCAAAATGTGTGGGAGTTTGGGTTTACCTCTGAGAGTTAATTAGGCCTAAACCTGTTCTCTCTTATCCCCTTAGCCACTCTAAAGGTTGAGTGTGAACTTAGCATTTCTCTGATATATTGTGGATATTATCAAGACCTGGGCCCAAGTGAGTGACATGTGCAACGGTTAAGACCTTGGTCCAAGAATATATAATAAAGTCCTAAATTAGTCTGATGTTCCTCACAAGATACAAAACCTATCTTGGTATTTCTCACAGAACTCACATTCTTGCCTAGTAGTTACAAGCTGAAAGTCATACTGGAAAAAAAAATTGTGAATACCAATGAAATTAAAAAGACAAGTACTGGAGGTTGTCTGACAGCCATTCAAATTTATTTCTTTTCTTCTGTTCAACACACACAATTTGATAGTGTTCTCTCAACTCATGCAATAAAATAATTTTGTCCATTATGTTATTTTATGTACTCGCTTATATAACAAAATCAGTTATCAGTATATTTCCAAAAAAGTGAACCTATGCACACTTTGTGTGAAATATTCTGGAAGAGTACAATAGAATACTCCATAGCCAAAAGAGGTGTTTTCCTGCATAAAAAGAAACTATGTAGACTATAATCATCAGTAGCGCATTGAGTATTATCAATCCTGAACCTCTAAATAAAAATAAGCCTTGTCTGGAATTCACATTGAAGCCCATATGATGGGAAATTGTATATTTAGAATTGATTTAGATTGAAACCCCATGAATAATCACTATAAAATATTGACTAAACACTTAGGTTCTTTTGAAATCAAGTCTGGAGAGATTGATATACCCCTGGACCACATTTAAACCAAATACAAAAAACGGGCCTCCATCTGGCATTGCACACAAACTAACACCGAATCAAGGTGGTGGGATCAAGTATTTATGAAAAATCCTAAAATGAAATGTAAGGGTTTGATTAGGGTCACTGTTTTTGATATCTCATCTGAATATTTCTGGGTTTTATTCTAAATCATAGCTGTTTGAGTGCTATGTTTGTTTGTTTGTTTGTTTGTTTTTTGTTTGTTTGTTTCTTTGTTTTTCAGCACAGCAAATGTTTAGATGCAATTAATGTTGTTTGCAGTTACTGACAGATCCTTATATCTTCATAGCTGAACCAGGAATCTTAAATGATACATTGTTATTCTTCTTCCTTATATGCACACCTAACAATACTAGACTGTTTACTTCCCTATCTTTTGAAAACAACTTCTGAGAGTTCTGTGGGCTTCTGGGTCACTCAGAAAACCACAGGCTGAGGCATATTTATGGGCTTAGTGATCTGCAGAAGCTGCCAGAGGCAGTATGAATACCTCTGAAATGGTGAAAGCATCAGAAAATTACAGGTTACAGAGCATTTTATGGAAGAAGAGACCAAAAGTTCAAAGGCAGGAAGTCTTATCAGCTCACACAGGAACAAGAGAAAAGAAAGGGTATGAATTTGTGGAGAGCTTGTGGTGACAGGAGTAGTGTATATATAAAAATATATATATATATATCAAAGCAATCAGGCTTTTTTCAAATATTTTAAAATTTGTATGTGTCTCTGAGGATACTGCTTAATAAGGTGACATATTCATATAACTTCAAACTAATCAGGGCTTTTGAAGAATATCTGGTGAGCTCATGCTAAGTGCAAATGCTAAAGTATAGGTGCTATTTGGGCTATGTTGATTCCTTGAGCTCCACTGAGGCCAGGATGAGAGCTTTGGGTGGGGCTGCCATGAGCCCGGGACCAAGGTGGATTGCTGGGGATGGTCAGGATGAGGAAGGCTCAGTGGTGATATCTGGACCCTGTTGAGATGGTATCTGGCAGCCAGCAGAACCTCAGCAGGAATCCAGGCTCCAAGGAAGATTTGTTTCAGGACTGAAACTTTCCTTGGCCGTCTGACACTGGTCTTCAAGTCAGCTCTGTTCTTCCCTTTGTGCTCTGCTAAGTCTTCTGCATAGTGTACAGTGGTCTAGGGATCCTTACAGATTACTTCACTTATCAAATTGGTCACTGTCTTCTAGAAAAACTTAAGAACAGTATGTCTGCTTTACTTCCTTGCTTAGGTGTAGAAAGTTTCTCAGCAGTGGCACAGGAGTTCACAAGAGGAGGGTGAGAAGCTTAATACAGTGTAAATGCTCTTATCCTTACATTTCCTGTTGGCTACCTTCACTAGAGAGGTGCTAAGCAATTTGCTGATATTGTGGTTCCATACCATAGAATCACAGAATCATGGCATTTTCAGGCGTGGGACAGACTTTTAAGACTATCTAGTTCCAATCCCTCTGCCATGGGCAGGGACATCTTCCACTAGATCAGGTTGCTCAGAGCCCTGTCCAGCCTGGCCTTAAAATCTTCCAGGGATGAGGCTTTCACCACCTCTCCGGGCAACCTGTGCCAGTGTCCCACCACACTCATGGTGAAGAACTTCCTAATATCTACTCTAAATCTACCCTCCTCTAGTTTGAATCCATTCCGTCTGTCACTACCTGACACCCTAAGTAGTCCCTCACCAGCTTTCTTTTAGGCCTCCTTCAGGTACTAGAAGGCTACAATAAGGTCTTCTCAGAGCCTTCTCCTCTACAGTCTCTCAGTCTGTCTTCGTAGGAGAGGTGCTCCAGCCCTCTGATCATCCTCATGGCCCTTCTCTAGACATGATCCAGCACATCCATGTCTTTCTTGTAACAGGGGCTCCAGAACTGGATGCAATACTCCAGGGGGGTTCTCTCGAGAGCAGAGGGGGAGAATCACCTCCCTTGACCTGCTGGCCATGCTTCTCTTGATGCAGCCAAGGATCTGGTTTGGCTTTCTGGGCTGGAAGTATATGCTTATAGGCCATGTTTAACTTCTGTTCCACCAGCACTCCAAATCCTTTTCCTCAGGGCTGCTCTCAAGCCAGTCACTGCCCAGCCTATATCAGTGCTTGGGATTGCCTCAACCCAAATTGGACCTTGGACTTGGTCTTGTTGAACTTCATGTGGTTGTATGGGGTCCACCTCTCTAGTCTGTCAAAGTCCCTCTTGATCGCATCCCTTCCCTCCATCATGTCAGCCACACCACAGGGCATGGTGTCATCAGGAAACTCGATGCACCTCAATGTGGGGCCTGAGCTAATTGGCTCAAGTCTAGTTTAAATTTTGACTAATTTGCCTGAATAGTTTGAATTCCAACTCCAGTGGAAGAATGGCTTCTCAAGTCTCCAGTGTGGAGTTACCCAATTCAAATATGCTGATGACTCAAGATCCCTGTACATCAGGTGTGAGTACTGGGGATGCAAACTCCAGTAATGCACATACTGACAATGCTGTATGTGCTCAAGCTTAGAGGTGCCCTGCCTCCAGCCAGGTGGAGGAGAGGGACAACCAAATTTATTGGATTGTGTGGATTCGATGGCCTGGCACATTAGAGCCACAAAAGTATAAAGACTTGGTGGACATTGGTGCACAGTGCACCCTAATGCCATCGAATCAGAAAGGGACAGACTCCGTCACTATTTCTGGAGTGACAGGGGGATCTAAAGAACTGACTATTGCAAAGGCTGATGTGAACCTCACTGGAATAAAGTGGCATAAACACCCAATAGTGACTGGTCCAGATGCTCCATGCATCCTTGGCATAGACCGTCTCAAAGGAAGTGATTTCGAGGACCTGAAAGGGTACCAGTTGTCCTCTGGTACTGCAGCTATTAAGACTGAGAATGCAGAATGGCTGCATTCTTTGTTTGGCCTTCCAGATAAATCCTTTGTAGTGGGGTTGCTGAGAACTATAAACCAGCGGGTGCCAACTGCTACCTCAATAGTGCATCGAAGACAATATCACGTCAACAGAGATGCTGTGATCCCCATTCACAAGCTGATCCAGCAATTAGAGAGCCAAGGAGTGATCAGCAAGACTCACTCACTCTTCAACAGTCCTGTATGGCCAGTGCGAAAGCCTAACGGAGCGTGGAGGCTGACAGTGGACTATCGTGCCCTGAATGAAGTTACACCACCACTAAGTGCTGCTGTGGCGGACATACTAGAACTTCAGTATGAGCTGGAATCAAAGGCAGCCAGGTGGTAGCTATTATTGACATTGCTAATACATTTTTTTCTATTCCTATGGCACCTGAATGCAGGCCACAGTTTGCTTTCACCTGGAGAGGTGTCCAGTACACTTGGAATTGACTGCTCCAGGGGTGGAAACACAGTCCTACCATCTGCCATGGACTGATCCATAATACCTTGCAAAAGGGTGGAGCTCCAGAACATCTACAATACATCGATGACATCGTTGTGTGGGGTGACACAGCAAAGGAAGACTACGAGAAAGGTAAGAAGATACTTAAAATCCTTCTAGAGGCTGGTTTTGCTATTAAAAGGAGTAAGGTCAAGGGACCTGCGCAATAGATACAGTTTCCAGGGGTTAAGTGGCAAGATGGACATCGCCACATCCCAATGGACATGATTAACAAAATAACAGCTATGGCCCCACCAACTTCCAAAAAGGAAACTCAGTCCTTCTTAGAAACTGTTGGCTTCTGGAGGATGCATATTCCTGCTTATAATCAGATTGTGAAACCTCTCTACAAGGTTACCCAGAAGAAGAAAGATTTTAAATGGGGCTCAGAAGAACAAGCTGCTTTTGAAAGTATTAAACTTTCAAAATTGATTGTGCAGGAAATGGCCCTTGGACCAATTCAAACAGGGCCAGATATTAAAAATGTGCTCTACACCGGAGATGGAGGTGATGGTCCTCCATGGAGCTTCTGGCAGAAAGCTCCAGGAGAGACTCAAGGTCGGCCTCTAGGATTTTGGGGTCGAAGCTACAAAGGCCCTGAAGCCAACTACATAGCCACTGAAAAAGAGATACTGGCCGCATATGAAGGAGTTAGAGCTGCTTCAGAAGTGATTGGTGCTGAAGCACAGCTCCTCCTGGTGCCACGATTACCTGTACTGGGTTTTATGTACACAGGTAGAGAATCTTCCTATCATGCTACTGATGCTACCTGGAGTAAATGGATTGCTTTACTCTCACAGAGCTAGGATAGGAAGACTCAATCATCCAGGAATTGTAGAAGCAATAAAACACTGGCCAGAAGGCACACACTTTGGAATGCCACCAGAAAAAGTGGTAAAACGGGATGAAGAAGCCCCACCATGCGATCAATTACCAGAGAATGAGAAACAATATGCTCTTTTCTCTGATGGATCCTGTCAACCATCCATGTCGCTGACAAAGATGTTGATCAGGGCTGGTCTCAACACTGATCCTTGAGGGACTCCACTTGTCATTGGTCTCCACTTGGACATGGACCAGTTGACAGCCACTCTTTGAGTGTGGCTAGACAGACAGTTCCTTATCCTATCAGTGGTCCATCAAACAAAACCATGTTTTACCACCTTGGAGACCAGAAGTCCCCTGAGGAACTGTGTTGAAGGCTTTGCTCAGGTCCAGGTAAATGAAGCTGATTGCTCTTCCCTTGTCTACTGATGATGTGATCTTTTCAGAGAAGGTCACAAGATTTGTCAGGCATGATTTGCCCTTGGTGAAGCCATGTTAATTATACCTCTTCGTCTCTTCAGAATTTGTGTGCTCCAGGAGTGACTCCAGGAGGATCTGCTCCATGACCTTACTGGGCACAGGGCTGAGACAGAGATCCTATATTTCCCTAGATCATCCTTCTTTTCCTGTTTTGAAAATGGGGGTTATGTTTTCCATTTCCCAGTTGGTGGTGACTTCACAGGACTGCCATGACTTTTCGAATATAATAGGCAGGGGTTTAACAACCACATCTTCCAATTTCCTCAGGTCCTGTGGGTGTCTCCCATTGAATCCCATGGGCTTGTAAACTTCCAGATTCTTCAGATGGTCATGAACCTGATCTTCACTTACAATGGGCAGTTCTTCCTTCTAAATCTTGCCATTGTCTTTATTAGAGGATGAGCCTAGTTATGCCTAGTACCAGGTACAGCTTGAGGATGAACTGGGCTGTGTTTCGAGAGGATTCTTCTGCAGGTATGCAGTCATGATACACCTATTCTGACACTGCAGCATAGGACATAATTTGCCCATCTTTCTGTTCTGTCCTCCTCCTGCCACCCCAAATGATTATTATACTTGGCATAGAGCATCTTTCTACATCAGACTCCTTCCCAAAGGGATGCAGCTGAAGTTTCTGAGCTTTCAAGCTTGGTATCACAACTTCTCAGTCCAGAAAGGCACACCAGATAAGCCGGTCAGATATGGATTTATGGACCAGAAGAGAAAGATAACAGTTCATATGAAGGATTTGTTCTTGACTTGCAGTTTTATGAAAGGAGTATCAGAGGATGGCATTTCTGGCCCCTCAAACATGAAAGAGAAAAGCTTTCTTAATGGAGAAATAATGGCTTTTTTTTCCACCTCCACGTAGGGCAAATGAGCCTGCAAATAGTTTTTTAAAACATGGAAGAAAACCCTGAATATCCATTCTACATGGGTAGGCAGTGGGAAAAGAAAAAACCATGAACAACCCAAAACCTTGTATTAATTAAGGTTTATAGAAAAGATATAAGAATACAGAAAGTTTCAAAATAAATAATATTTTAATTGCATTTTAAGCACAGTTCAAAATGTGATGTCACCTTAAAAATATTATAACATATTATCATTAGTTTAGAAAAGGAAAGAATATCAGTAATGAAGAATATAGGAGATTTTAAAATCGCAGTACCAGGTACAAGCCAAAGACTATTTAATATTTAGTATTGTATTCAGCCTTTGCAGCTTGTGAAGAAAAGTATATATCACCAGTTTTAGAACCCCAGAGTAAGAATAATAAAGAAATTAACAAAACGTTCTAACAAAAGAGAAGGGAAGTAATATTTTCCCTTTGGAAAATATTAATACAAGAAAAGTGAAAGTTATATAATAAAAAGCTTAACAGCAACAAGTCAGTCCAGGAGTATTCTTTGACCTCTCTTATAAATGTAAAAGCAATAAAGCAATTAAATAATCGTGTCATTCAAAGGTAAGACAAGGAAATAATCTTTGTTGTAAGCAAAATGAGTCAGCAGAACTCATCACATCCTGCTAATAAATGCCACTGAGCTGGATGAAATGCTCTTTTTAAGCACTGAAAAATATTCTTTTCAGGATTACTTCTTCCAAAACTTTTGATATTTCTACAATAAGAGGATTTTCACAGACGGGCTACCAGTCTGATCTGATGTGGTAATTTACATATTTATAATCTTGTATTCTGCAGTGGTTTTGGGCCTACATGGTGTGAAAGCTAAAAATGTCAAGGATGCACCTAGGGGTTGCCAAGACACAGAAGGCACAGGCTCACTCAAGAATTTAACCTTGGCCTGCCTCTGGCCAGCTTTGTCTGTGACACTTTTTCTGCTCCCTATGAACCTACCCTCCCACCCCTCATTGCCAGACAGACTTCATAGGAGAACAATAGGTAAGTACCCACTCTAGAAATAGTAGCAACAAATTATGTGCAATAGGAACAGTTTGCTCTGTTCCTAGCATTGGTTCAGTGCAACTAAACAGGAGTGTAGAAGTTGCACAAATATTCAAGAGATGGTTTATTTGCAATGTGTTTAAGGAGAGGATTGCACAGCCATGAATCTCAACTGTTACCAGGTGGTTACTGTCTGCATGTTTCTTCTTGTGATTCTATAGTGGAAGCAAAGAGGTGAACTGCAGCCACAAAGCTATGTGGGCAAAATAAAATAAATGTGAAGGGAATAAGGGATAGCAGATTTTTGGGTTCAGATGTTCCTGACAAAGAAACACAGATAGAAGAAACCAGTCCTTCAGATGTATATATCGCTTCCTACTCGTTTGTCCACACCCCAGGCCATGTCACATGAGAGTATCCACATGATTCTGAACATCTCTCTGTAGATATAATAGAATCTACCAAGTGTTCTACCAAGTGTTAAACTTTTTTTTTTTTTTTTTTTTTTCTATGTGAGTAGTCAGATGAAGAGATGGCAGAAAGATGGCAGTTCTGTCAAACAACCTGAGACACCAGGTCCTGAGAGTCAGGTCGGTGAGGAAGGAATGTCAGGACAAACAGCATCTTCAGGCTGAAAAAATTCCTTAGACTTTAAACCTAAGCCAGAGCCTGCAGCTTCCCTCTTTATAAAGGTACAATATTCAAGTTGTTACTGATATTTGCAAAAGAGCCACAATCTGTCTCTTCAAACCCTCTCACTTTGTATTTGCCTCCACTAATGTGTAGTAAATGTGGCATGATAAAAACACACAGAACCTGTAAAACCCACTTCCTTTTCAACCTGCACATTTGTACTCTATGGAGGATTTAGGCCTTTTCACCCACTCACTGAAGTCACACGTGAATGCACAGCAGAGATTCGACATTTGGTTAGCCGTTAACTGAAAACCCTTATGAGCCTGGACACCAAAATGTGTGGCTTTTACAGCTTAGTCATCATCTACCTTGAAGGAAGTGAGGGAGACCTATAAATCACTCTAATTAATCACTCCCCTTCCCCTAAAAAAATGTAGTTAAAGCACTCCAGAAATAAAACCATATGGCACAATCATGTCAGGTCTGTTTATATAAGCTGTTCCTGGAAACAGCAGTAGTGTAATACCAGATTTCCATATACTGAATCAATATTTGAGCATTTGAGACCAGATGTTTTATAAGATGCCATTAAGTGAGCAGAACACATTAGCAGGTTCAAAACAGACTGTGGAGGGTTCCTCAGATGCTCTGCCTCTACTTACATTCCTCAGTTTCACAGCACCAACATGCACTTTCCAAGTCCTTTTGACTGGATTAAGCATCTCCACACAGATTGTGACTGTCATGTCTTGTTTTTTCTCAGAGGGTTTTATACATTTAGGACCAGCAATAACAAACTGATGAACTGCCTGTTTGTTTGAATAGCATCTCCTGGTGGTTGTGCTCATTGGCTTACACAGGTTTTCAGAGGTCTCATTTTTGCATTGCATTGTTTCTAGGCTGCAATGTGACTGCTTTAGCTGCACTTTAATGAACACCTGCATGATTGGTGACATTTAGCTGTCATTCTGCTTCAGACAGAAAAGCATAGATTGTTCTGACTGACTTACAATGCAGTTTGTGCAATTGTATGTGTGGGTTTTAAAACACAAGGTATGAAGTTTTACTGCCTTATCAGTGTGGTGTTTATCTTGTTTGTCAAAAAAATATCAGATGTGGCATCACAATTATAAATAATTTTTTTAAGTGCTGTGAATCCATTGCGTCATATTGTATATGACAGCATGTGTTTTGTTGATTTTTTTCATTATTCAACATTTTAAACTACTCTCTAAAAATCTAAAGCCCAGAATATTTTACAGACTACTGAGAATTTTATATCTTCTCAAAATGCTGTCCTTCGTATGAATAAAATCCAAATCACTTGTATCTGTCCTATCCCTGTGCAGCAAGCTGAATTCACTCAGTGTAAAGGCTAACTTTTCAGTATTTTTCTCAGGGAGAAGCAAACAATATCTACTGGGAGCTCTTTGAAGATGTCAGGCTACTGAGTTAGTAACTGAGTTAGATGGAGAACATAAGTACACCTTTCTGCTTTGTTTTTTTTTTCCCCACTCTTCATTGCCTACTGCCAAGTCAGCTGTAGCCTGCTACTTGATGATTATTAGAGTCTCTTTTTGTTCAGGTAGATTTTTTGCTTCCAAACTGTTTGATTATATATTGTGCAAGTACTCTGTATTATTAATAATATCAATAAATAATTTATTAATAGCTACTATTATGATCATTATAATTACCATTATAATAATTCTGTAATTAATTTAATATATTTACACTATGATTACAACTTTCCCATATGACCAGAGAATTCTCTTTGAGACAATGAAATCTGGTGTTCACAATATGGTAACTGAAATTTTTCTTTGTTTCCTTTTTCATAAAGCACTTGAAGAGTGGAGACAAAGATTGATAATGAAAATTTCTTCTTATGCCTACAGAATAGATGTATTTTCAGGCTTTGTTTTAGCGAGAAAATACTCTTTGTCTTTAAGCTGGAAACAGGACAGTACCATTGGAGAAGTACAGAAGAGTAGTCAGAGAAGCAAGAGATCAGGTTAGGAAAGCAAAAGGAGAGAGAGAATTGGATCTGGCAAGGGGGGTTAAAGAATACAGAAAAAAATTTCTATAGGTATGTCAATGGCAAGAGGAAGACTAGGGAAAATGTGGACCCACTCCAGAAGGAAACAAGAGAGCTGGTCACCCAAGATGTAGAGAAAACCAGGATACTCAATGACTACTTTTCCTGTCTTTACCAGCAAGGACTCTTGCAGAAGCTAAAGATCTTGCAGAAGCTAAGGGCAGGGACTGAGAAAAAGAAGATACTACCACTGTAGACCAAGAGTAGGTTCACGACCACCAAAAGAATCTGAAGTTGAACAAGTCCATGGGACCCAATGAGATTCACCTATGTCTCATGAAAGAACTGGTGTCTGAAGTTGCACAGCCACTGTCCATCATATCTGAATGGACTTTGACTGCATTGACTGCAAAAGGGGAAACATAACCCACATTTTCAAAAGTGGAAAAACAGAAGACCCAGAGAACTACAGGCCGTTCAGTCTCACCTCTGTGCCTGGCAAGATGATGGAGCAGAGGGTTCTGCTAAGGTAAGCAGATAAGAAAGGGGTGATTGGTGACAGACAGCATGGTTTCACTAAGGGCAAGCCCTGCCTGACTTATTTGGTGGCCTTTTATGATGGGATCACAGTCTTGTTGGACAAAGGCAGAACAACAGACATCATCTACCCAGACCTGTGCAAAGCATTTGACACAGTCCCACATGACATTCTGATCTCTAAACTGGAAAGATATGGATTCAGTCACTGGATAAGGAACTGACTGGCTGGTTGCACCCGAAGAGTTGTGATCAGTGGCTCAGTGACCAAATGGGGATGTTTGATGAGTGGTGTTCTTCAAGGGTCATTGCTCAGGGTCAGTGTTTAACCAGTGCTGAGGGCTAGCAGCATAAACAATGGAATCAAATACACCCACAGCAACGTCACCAAACTTTATGGTTAAGCCAACATGTCACTGTCTAGTGAACACTTCCCATTTTATTAATGACTCATTTATATAAGACCAAATTTGAACTTGAGTCTGGTTTTAATGTCATATATTGTGAGACTAGGAGGATGAATGTCAACACTGAACTTAGAACCACTGAGTTACATCCTGGCTGGTCATATCAACTTTTTAATCCACACTGAATTCATTCTTTCATGTACACCTAGAAATGCATGTAAATTTTTGCCTCTACATGAAAAATATTTTCATTTCATGCATCCTTCCTTCTCAGGCCTATTTTTTAAGGGGAAAAAAAAAAAAAAAAGGAAAAAGAGTTAATTTCCTTTGAGGTTTATCTGGTCACAAACAAAAGTTTTCAGATTCATAGTTTATCTGTTGAATTTAATTTTGTAAGGATGTCATTCCTTCAATCTGTATTCACCTAAGTTGCTTGTGATTATTTGGAAAAATAATAAAAATTTTTGCAGTCAATTTCAGAATTCAACCTTTACCCTACTGGCTTTTAGTTGCTCCAGTGAAAGCTTTGGTTCAGAAGAGAGCTAAAACCAAAAAATTAAAACATATAATTATGTTGCTAATAATTACTGTAAAATGTTCATTGCAAAAAAACCTCAGCTCTAGCCAGCAATATATTCTGGCAGTTCAGGCCAACAGGGTCATATGGAAATTTAAAAAGATTTTGCCTTTATTTGTGGATTTGTAATGGATATCTTTTGTAACAGTATTTTCCTTTTTATATTTTAAAAAATATAAGGACAAAATGAATACACTGAGTGAAATAGTGAATCACAAGATTATGTTTGGGTTTGATTTCTCACTTGGAGATGGTTGGTAACTGACCTTTCCTTTCTAAAACTGCAGCCAGCAAAAGCGCAGTAGTTTTTGTTTGTATTAAAATGCAATTGTAAAATGCTAAGACATTTTCTTTATTTTGTTCCTCCCTCTTTTGTAATAATAGAAAAATCTAATTAGTGCTTTTAGATGTTCCTTGTAATGGAAAAAAAGGTAAAAAACAAAAAATAAAAGCCAAGAGTGAAAGCAAAATAGAAGCATCCAAGAGGTCACTCTTCAAAATATTTGAGCAATTCAGCCTCTGATTTACAGGAACTCTTCAGAATCCCCTAGCTAAAATAGGTGGGTAGGTACTTTCCACTTGAAAGATTAAGACTTGTTAAGAACACAGCTACTAAAAAATTAATGATGCTGAGAAAGTCTTGGAGAGTTGTGCTTTCAAAGAATTAAGCCCCTAACTATTGCAGAGATTTAATTTTTACAGCCACCAGTGCTAACCAACACCTTAACCTGTAGACTGACCCCTTATTAGGGAGTCAACAAAGAGTGAAATCATTCATTTTTTGTTCAACAGACTCAGGCCCAGATTGTACCTTTTTGTTTGTTGGCTGTAAATTGATATATTTTTTAGCTCAAAATATGCTTGAAAACTCCTCTTGCCTGGACAGTAAAAAGACCCACAAACTTTTCTTCATTAATGCTGATGCATTCCATGCACCTCTTTCTATAGAATGTAGTACAAAATTGTATATTCTGCACTAGTAGAAGTTTGTTTAAATGGGCTATACACATCTGGCTGAGATGGCATAGGCATTTCTGATTCTACCATTTCATTAGCAGTGAACAAGATGAACTTCTGAAGTAGTTTTCAACCTTATATTTCCATAAATTCATTAAAGGAAGCCTCTACAAGAAAAATCTAAAAGCAGTGCTTCTTGATCATACACTTGATAAATTGCACATCAAGTATAAAGCATGCATAATTTGTCAAGAAAATTGTTTCTCTTTATTGTGAGATGGCAACGAACTGAAAATCAACAATTTGAATATCCTACAATAGTAAGAAAATTTTTCTTATGAAATTCCATAGTTTTAGGAAAAAAACAATTGTCACATTCCTATTTGTAGAAGTATCTTTTTTGTAGTGCTGGAATGTCATATTGCAAAATTTGATTTCAGAATTTTTAATTTTTATTTTCAATATTATTTTATGCCTTTTTCTAGGTATTTATTTTAGGTGTGTCATGTCATATTCATGATCTCTGATGTACAGGTTCTCAAATTATACTGCAAAAACTGGATACTTTGGGGAAGCATACACATTTCTGTCAATCTGAAGAAGCAGCCACCATTCTGCTCCTAAAAATAATTTGTTATATTGCTCTTATTTTGTATCCACTATTTGAGGCGGTAAGCTATTCAGGTGATTTTGGTCATAAAATTCAGGCGTACATGGTCTTTGGGTGCTAATATGTTTCACGATAGAGTGCGTTAGAGGACAACATTGTAATACATATAAGATTATGGTGGAGTTAATGTAGGCACTGGGTCAAAATTATGAGGTAGATTAGAAATACCTCTCCTGATTAGATGATGAGCATACTCCTCTGCCACCTGAACCCGGAGTCTCATTTGGAAAACTTCAGAGACAGAGTGGGAAAAAGTTCTTGCAGGTAGTGTGAATCATCTGAGATACACAGGCTTGGACTGAAAGTGGGAGGGACCAAAATTTGTAGTGTATCTTTACTTTTGAATAATTATTGTCCTTTTTTTCTGTCCAAATAGCACCCTTAGTTGCTTAGGTGAAAATCATGTTCCATTTGAAATAATCTTTTTCTTTAAGAGTTGAAAATTTTAGTCTGTAGAGTGCGCTATACTGTTTTTTGTTATTAATGTTTTTTTCCAGATTGCCAGTGTTTCCATTTTCATTTTGAAATTACTGAGCACACACATAAATTCAGAAAGAAAACCGTGTATGAAAATGCATATGGTTTCTTCTCAACTGAGAATTCATTGTCTTTAATTGTTGTATTCCTGATAGTGGACCAAAAAAAAAAAAAAAAAAAAGAAAAAAAAAGACCAGTGAAAAGATACTTACATTGAATTTTTTTACCATAACATCTTTTTTTCTGTAATGTCATTGCCCATCATACTGGAGAAAAGAAAGCTCTGCTGGCTCTTGGCTTAGGTAAGAGTAGTTTGTTTTCCATAGCTGCTAGCAAAGTTTGTTGATCACATCCAGTTTCTTTCTACTGAATATTGCTTTATGATCACTGCTGGTTACTAAGACTGAAATTCTTGTTCTAATTTAGGATGGATGGATGCTCTTGCCTTTAAATGTTCTGCTCAGTCCAGGGCATGCAGTGAGTGGAAGCTGCTGAAATTAATTTCCTGAGTCTCTTTTCTTCCCCAGTCCGAATAGACATGAACTGTGTGTTTTGTAGGCTATGGCTTTGACCAAACTAGTAAAAACATCTGTCCTTCTAATTTCCTGTTATATTCAGAAGTTATTGTTACACATGTAACAACGTTTTCTCTCTACATGATTTTTACAGCAATATACAGTTAGAAACACATGGAAAACTGTGTGGCCAAAAATACAAAATTGAGTAACTGTAATAATACAGCTTCTGATAGATTCCATTGTAAGAATAAGTTTTGTCAACATTTGAAGAGGTTAAAAATCTCCAAAGCATATATTATTTCACTAGGTGCCACATAGCTGACTCTTTAGCTCTGCTTCATCTCAATTTGAGCAATGCTTTTATATATAATTTTCATTTAAGAACTCTTAAGAACTACTTATTAAATATGATTGGCAGATATATGTCTGTAAAAACACTATCTTTTTGCAATATGTGGTATAATTTAATTCATAGAAAAGTGCTGCAATAATTTTTTCTCCTTTTTTTCCTCTGTTAAAAAAGACTGATGGCTATCTTTAAAAAACTATGACAGTGAAAGAAAGTCTTGCTCTTTCCAGGTAAAATAAATGCATTTTTCCCATCTAAACTGACACTGACTACTCAACTGTGTTTTGTCCTAAGCATCAGGAAATAGATAGCATGATTTATTTAATTCTTCAAACTATAAACTTAGATTCCAAAAATGTCTTTATAAACTGGGACTAGAATATTTTAAAATTGTTTTATCTGAAGCCATTATTGTGCCATGTCAAAAAGATATTTTCCAGTTACCAAGGCCTTTCTCAAAAATTTGGTTTAGCTGGAAGAAATTATATTTGTTTAGTTGACACTTCTGAATTATTTATCTACAAATTTTAACCTTCTATAGTAGTGCACAAGACAGTCCACTAAGTAAGTTAGACACAGTGGGATATAGTTTTTCCCTTCACAAGAACAAGAGTTAAGAGCTTAGTTAGGGTTATTCAATTTTATTCAAGTCAAAATTATAATACTGAATAAAAATTTTATCAAGGTATATGTTTTAAGCACCTGATAGTGCTCACAAAAAGACTAAGCAAACCACTGGAGAAAGCCTGGATAAAGTGTATGTGAAAGAAAAAATATATATACATAAATATATATGTACTATAGATGGACATGGATACTGATACCTGTATATTCCAAATGGTGTGAACATTTTTAATTGGTGGACTTTTTCTATATAGCTAAAACAAAATTTTATTGAAACATATTGAAGTAGGGTAACAAAATCCTTACTAATCTGGAAGTTCTGCAATCATGACAGAAAAAACCCAGGAAAACTGTACAAAATATTACTGGCTATTTATTTGCCCCAAGCTATTCTTAGTTGCTAGAAATCTTTAAAAGTAATCTTCTAGAATTCTTTAAAAATGAGAATAAGGATTGCTACTTGGAACAGATCAGTTACTCCTGGATGCCAAGTAATCTCTGATATATTTCACAGAGGCCTGGGACAACTCAGAGCAAACACTTACTTGAAAAGCTGCCAAAGTCAGTTCTCTTCTGCCAAAAGTATCTCTATAAACGTTTATTATATATTAAAGCAACTTGAAGATGGCCAAGAGCCTAAGACTGAGATGGAAAACAGTAAGTTACAGGTGTTACTTTTCTATTCTCTTTCAGTGAGCATATTGTTTAGACTGTTCCCTTCCTGCCTCGCCATTTTTATTTCCGATAGTATCCCTTTGTCTGGAAGGCTGGATATTGAATACGTGAGTAAGAAAAAAAAAATAATTTTATTTGTCAAAGCAGACATGGATTGTTTTTCTATATAGTCAGTTGGAGGCTAATGAAGCTAAATTATTCTGAAACCCAGAGATTGCAATGATCATCAATACGGGAATATCTATATTGATAATCAGACAGCATTATGCATAGTTCAAGATCATAGACATCATTTGTGTTAGGTAAGACTTCAGTACCATAAGGTGAGGTATGGTCAAGAAATTTAAAAAGATAAATAGATATTTTGTTAAATGACTAATCCTCCCCCCTCTTGCTGTTACTCATTGTAAATATGGGACTACTTCTGTAATATAGCTTTTTCTGCTTGGAATTCATTCCATTGCTCTGGTGAAATATGTTTAGCCTCCAGGAACAATTCAGGACTGAAAATTTGTGACTTCAGACTGCTGAGACAGATGACCAAATTACCAAACACCTATTGGAAATGATTAAGCATTCCAGAAATCTCCTCAGTGATTCCTTTTGCAAAATTCCTACATACACCCTTATATGTCCTACATTGGCTTCACCTAGCGTCATTAGTAGTGGTTTAACATAAGTTAATTTAATTTCATGCTTAAAACTAGCCTTTATCTAGATCAGACTGTAAGTCAAACCACCCTAACATTGTTCTTCCGTGCCAAGCACACAGATACTTCACATATGAAAACCAGGACATCTAGGAGAAAGACACACAAACCAGCCCATGTACTCAGCTGAGATTATTTGTAGGTCTTCATATATTTTAACTTATTTTACTAAACTTAATATATTTATTTTTAATCTAAAAGAGAGCAGATTAATACTAAATACAAGGAAGAAATTTTTCACTCCGAGCAACTTGATCTAATTTAAGATGTCCCAGGTCATTAAGGGGGGTCAGATTAGATAACCTTTTATGGTACTTTCCACCCCAAAGCATTGTATGATTCCTTGAGTGTCTGTAACCTAGACATGAAATAAAGACAAATAGAAATTAGTAAACAGTAATCTACTTCCTGTATTTTCTTTTTATCTGAAGAAATGGGAAGGAAGAGAAGGAAAATATGTATTCATACACCAATCTGTCATACAGGACATACTGTTGCATCTGGTACTCATTGGTATGAAGGAGATAACATCTACTTAAGCCCTGTCTTTGCCAGTGAATCTGTGGCCACAACACAGCTCTTCAGCTAAAAGCAAATGATAAAAGACAGGCCCCGAATGCTAATCAATTGCTACTATGGAAATTACAAGTGTTTTCTTACTACTTATAGAGCAAAATATAATGTTTAGGATGATGTTTTAAAAATGTACAAAGCATAAGGAAAACAGAATAAATTGTATGAAAGTCTTTCCTTTTGCTTCTTCAGCTGAGGAACAGGCATGAGCCACATGGAAGAATGAAGCCATATGGGCTGTATCATTAAATAGAAATGCAACTATAAGCATCTTTTAGACACTGCTGATTTCTCAGTCCACTGATTTTGATGCTGATATAGGCGGACTTTCTTTGAAAGTGTGGTGATCTACATGGATTTTGATCAATGTCTTGGGAAAGTGTCATATTATTTTAAGGTAAAAAAATAGTCTTTGCATTTGTTTCTTTGTAGAATACTTGTGCATAGAAGAACTGTCAAACAAATTAATATATAGGATGCTAATGAACTGTGACTGAGTCTGCATGCATGTACATGCTTACATGTCACAAGGTGTGTCTACAAATGTCAGTGGGAGGAAGATTTAATTTTTGTCCCTCTTCAACCAAGCCAGTCTTCTAAAGGTGCTGCAAGGATATATGTCTGTCTTTGGAGATGCTTTTATTGTTTCGGTGCTGTGCCTTTCAGATTTCAAACTTTAAAATAACTGGTCACACAGGAAAGTTACTTCCTGCCTTATATGTGTGCATATACAAATTATGTGTAAGCTAAAATATGTGCCTAGTTGTGCAGAGCTTTTCCTCATATCTGGTAGAGAAAGAACCTAGCCATGAATTACATACATTCTCAGCAAAGCATTTTCCTACAGAAAGTGTTGCCAAAACATTGATATGTTCATAGAGAAATGTACACTTTAAATCATGATTTTGCAGCTACTATTTAATGTTTAAACTTTGGTCATAAGAACTGCAGAGGCAGAAAACATCTTTTGATTTCAGCAGGTGTAAAAGAAAGCTTCAGTTGTGGTTCTGCACCACTTTCTTTGCATTGGCTGATCTGGTTCTGTTATTAACTCCACCATGTGACAGTGCTTTAATGAAAACTGTAACTTTGTCACTAATTTATGAGACTTTCCCCTCTAACCCTGGAAGATAATCTATAATTTCTGTGTACACTAGGAGAATGAAAATCTCCTGGGAGTTAGAGAAGATTCAAGCGACACAAGCTCTCATGGTACGAAAACAGAAACGTCACTTTTTTTCTAGTTTGCTTAAAGCACAGTGATGGTAAACCAATATAATAAGAAAGAAGAAATAAAAAATATAAAAATGAAAGTGCTTAATTTTCTTTTGAATGTTCCTTTCATCTTGATAGAATCACATTCTTAACAGTTTTGACTTAGTGAGCAAGTTAAGGAAGAGAATGTTTTCACAGCTCTCATGGAAAGACTAAACCCATGTGTAAATGTATAGACATTAAAAAAAAAAGAACAAACCTGTGATGAGACTTCTCAGACCAAAATACCATAAAACTGTTCTAATATCTAAACAATTTAAACAGTTAACATTACATAGGAAAGTAATACTTAGTAATTTCAAAAGAAGCAACTATATATTTTTCAATATCTCCATGCAATACTACTCAGCCCCACACAATGCTACAGGCTTGGGCAAGAATGCCTGTAAAACTTCCCAGGAAAGTTCCCAAAACTTCCCAGAGGAAAAGAACCTGTGGGTGTTGTTTGACACTGGGTTGCATATGAGCCAGCAGTGAGCCCAGGTTGCGAAGAAGACCAGCAGCATCCTGACTTTCATCAGAAATACCGTGGTGAGCAAAAGGGAAGTAATTGTTCCCCTATACTCAGTACTGGTGCGGCTACACCTCAAATACTGTGTTCAGTTCTGGTGTCTTCACTACAAGAAAGACATTGAGTCCAACAGGAGTGAGTTAAAGCTGCTGAAGGGTCTGGAGAACAGTACCCATGAGGAGAACCTGAGGAAATTTGGATTGCTTAGTTTGGAGAAAAGGAGGCTGAGAGGAGACCTTATTGTTCTCTCCAGCTACCTGAAAGGTGGTTGCTGGCCTCTTATCTCAAATAAATAATGTTAGGACTAGAGGAAATAGCCTGAAATTGTGGCAGGGGAGATTTAGTCTTGTTTTGAGGAAGAAATTCTTTACTGAAAGAGTATTTAGGCACTGAAATGAACTGCCCAGGAGGTGGTGGAGTCAGGGATATCTTCTATCCCTGAAGATATTAAAAAAACAAATAAATGACACATTAGGACATGCTGTAGTGTAATGGTCTGTTCTACTCATCACTTGTCTGACCACACCTGGAGTATTGTGTTCAGTTTTGGTCCCTGCTGTACAAAAAGGATGTGGACAGGCTGGAGAGGGTCCAGAGAAGGGCCACGAGGGTGACCAGAGGACTGGAACACCTGTTCTATGAGAAGAGCCTGAGAAAAATGGGTTTGTTCAGCCTTGAGAAAGGAAGGCTTCGGGGAGACCTTATTACAATGTTCCAGTATTTAAAGAAAGACTGAGAATCCCTATTTACAAGTAGTCACATGGACAAGACAAGGAGCAATGGGGAAATGTTTCTCCTGACGATATTCCATTTGAACACAAGAGGAAAATTTTTCATTTTGAGGAGTCAGACACTGGAATGATCTCCCAGGGGAAGTGGTGGGCTTTCTCACTTTGGAAAATTTTAAATCCCACCATGACACGGTACTGAGACATATCGTATAAACAGTAAAATTAGAAGGGTTAGACCAGGTGTCCTTTCTAACCTGACATTCTATGACTCTGTGATTCTATGATATGAAATCTTAAGTGAAAAAAACCTTCAGACCTTCCCTTGGTGAGCCACTGCACTTTGCTCTCAGGATTGACTTATGGATACTTTGAACACTCTGCTCTTTATAGGATTTGTGCTCTCAAACCTTCACTAGGTTTTTTGCCTTTATTTCGATTCACTACAATACCTCAATGTCCTTCTTGTAATGAGACCAAAACTAGATACAGGATTTGACGTGGAGCCTCACCAATGTTGAGTACAGGGAAATAGTCACTTCCCTTCTGCTGGACACATGGTTTCTGATACAAACCAGGGTGCTGGGGATCTTCTTGGCAACCTGGACACATTTGTGGCTCATGTTCAGCCTAGCACTGTCCAGCACTCCCATATCCTTTTTCTCTGGGCAGCTTTCCAACCACTTTTACCCAGGCCTGTAGCATTACATGGGATTGTGGCGCAAGTGCAGATGGGGCATCTGAGCTTGTTAAATCTCACACAGTTGTCCTTGGTCCACTGATCCAGCCTTTCCAGGTCCCTCTACAGAGCCTTCCTACCCTCACTCAGATTAAAATTCCCACCCAACTCATCCCACCCCAACTTTACTGAAGGTGCACTAGGTCCTCTTATCCAGTCATTTATAAAGATAATGAAGAGCACCCACCTCAGTACTGAGAACTGAGCCCTGGGAAGAAACTGAAACAAAACCCCTTATTCTATTATAATATGTATTTCCATATCAGTGGCATCTGCCTCATAATGGTAATTAAAAATATATTAAAAACCTTAGGAACAGATTAATTGTAGACACTGTGTTTTACTCCTTGCTAATCTGGAAAAGTTAATCCACATAGGAGCCATTACTGTGACTGCAGAGCTGAGCTAGTCAGTGAGCTCCCAGAACTATTCAGTTCTGTTTAATATAACTGCATAGATGAACTTTCCATAATTAGAGGCAAAGAATTTCTTTTGAATAGCTAGTTACATGCATAGAGTAAGAATTCTTCTGAACTATTTCTTATGTTTGAAATATGTCCTTTTAAATTCTTGAAACTTTGTTTTGTTTTAAAAAAAATCTGCCACATGTTAAAATGTATTTTGAAGCATAGAAATTAAGGTGTAGTGTCTCAGAGACATTTCTTTCCATAAAAGATTAAAAAATAAAAATCTTAATTCAAATTATATATTGTATTGGGCATTCAATACTAAGCAGACCCCCTGTTCATCAGCCAGTGTAATGCAATCTACCTGCTGTCCTAGCTTTCTCTTCTGTCCTCAAATGGTGTCCTACAGTGTTTTTGTTATAGACTTTCAGAGATAGTATTCTAATATGAAGACTCATAACAATTTTTTAAAATTCTTATTTTTTAAAAATTTGCATTTGCTTTTCTGTATTAAGCCTTAAATGTGGGTTTAGAAGGCTGTATAACTGATCACAGACTGTGAGTGTCCAGTGATTTTTCTTAGTCAGTTCCACAGCTGATATTTTAAGTCTTGGTGCCTAAAACTCTTCAAGTAAACTTCCAAAATAATTTTAAACATTCTGTTCTTTACAATACTTATCAGATTAAGTGTAAAATTCTAGAAAAAATTATTAAAACTAAATTCTCTTGAAGACAATGGAAACAAGCACTAATAAAATATTTGGGAATAGAATTCTAAGAAAAAAATAAATCAAGATGCCGTTCTACTAATTTAAACAGAGAACTATTCTCACTCAAACCCAGTGAGAATTAGACATTCCCAGAAGTGAAAATATATACCACACTTTAAAACAAATAAGAACTATCTGAATTAGAGACTAATGAGAGAAAACTAGACTACTTCTTAAAAAATTACCTTCAAGGAAAAATTGATCTGATGCAGTCCTCCTACTCCTGATTGTCACTTCCACAGAGGAAGAGCCCAAATAACCCTGTCATCTTCCTCATTTCAATCCTGTATGATTCCTCATAGTTCAGGATTTTGTTGGGTTTGTTTTGTTTATTACCCCCCTCTCTCCAGTTTTTACTACATAGGTGATTATATGGTTAAAACACTGAGTTATAAGAATAGGGAAAAGCTTTGCTTATAAAGTCTTTGTACCCTTGAAGACACCTGCCCTTTACCACTGTTTCCTTAAAAACAAATATGAAAGAATCTACAGTTAGATTTTCTTGTATTTTATTTTTACTTCATTCTTCTTTCTCCCAAAAATATTACAAGAAATCTAGCATCATGGAATTCTATATTTCACTTTCTAGTTCTATATTTCACTTAATCTAGACATGTGACTTTAATTTCTGATTCTTGGGAAATCACCAAAGTTTTCTGCATAATCTTTGTGGAAAGATGGACAACAAAGTAAGAGAGATGAAATACTGATTGAACCTTAAACGGTTTACAGCTATCCACCAATTAGTGATATGTCCAAAATTGTATTTCTCTGCAGATCTCAATGGATTGCTTACTTTGTGGATTCCTTCCCCAAAGCATCTGTTGAGAAGATGTACATTCATCACTATAGCGTTACCACTATGATATAGGTGGAAGTGGAAGATTCTGTTCTCTAGAGAAAAAGCCCATTGTCATCTCAATAGTTTGTCAATTAGTTTTATAGAAAGAAGTTTCAATTAGCATCAAGTTCTTCTGAGCAAAAGATTAACTAGCATGGTATACACCTCCGTTCCTGAATGACTCAGGATATAGATTATCTGCTGCTAATTTTTGCCATGAGGCTTTTCCATTTATGGGAACTTATTATTTTTGTAATAATTGTAGTGAATCACTGATGATTCCTTGAGCTGATTCTTCAGCTCACTTTGGTTTTGCTGTTCTCTGTCACAGTTTATTCTTTTGACATACTTGAAGAGAAATAGAGACTGCAGCTTCTTGTAATAGCATATTGCCAGTCTAATGGATGAAATAATTCATTGTACTTCAAGGTTGTATTGACTTGCAACTGACAAAAGAAATATATCTTTCCAGAGGAGAACATCAGAATATATGTGGAATGACATGAAATATTATTAACTTCAGGTACATGCTAAGCTGTAGTTTCTCTCAATAAGGCTGTATGGTGCCATAATTATGTTTTTGTGGTTGCTATACACACACACATGGACTGAGAACAATCAAACAGGACACTAGAGAGGGAACTGAAAGCAGCAACAAATACTTGGTGAATGAGAAGATAAAGTAGACTAGTTTCTTCATAAATTTTTCTTGTAAAATATATATGATTCACTACACTGAAGGAGAATACCTTCCTTTAGCCCTGTATTCTTATGATTTCAGTTATGAAACATAAGGCACATTAAAAGGAAAATAATCTCTTTCATCCACAGCATTCTGATGCTACTGTGAATCTAAAAATTCCATGTAGCAATGAGAGGTCATTTTTTTCTCAAACATTTAGTCAGATGTGTGCCAAAATATAAAATCCAACTTGATATTCTGAATAATTTTTTTTAATTTTATTTATAAGGATTTCATTATTATTTGTCAAATGAATTATTGGAAAGAAATTCTTCAGGTAATAAAAATTAGATAAGGTTCACATTATTCCTTCTACTGATCTATTTCAAAGATGGTTATCCTAGTGAAAGATAAAAAGTGAGATAACAAAGTGAAATCAATGGAAATTTTGCATTCAATTGCTCTTTAAGTGTTCAAGCCTTAATATTACTTGCCAATTAAGTGAGATTAAAGTAGTATTCATTGAAAGTCTGGAGTTTTGGCACAACTACTGATGACAATTACCAGAAATTATTTCTACCATGAATATTTATAGTAAATGAAAACTAGAATACTAAACTTTCTGTGTTTTCCATAAAATAACTACAGATTATTATCATTACAATAATGAACTCATTGCAGCTGGTCCAGATAGGGTCTGTAAAAATGATCATAGAACTATGGAAAGGAAGAAAGGAATTTACAGCTCATGGAAGAAGGGCCTTGTCACTTGGGAGAACTAAGGGGACATTGTCAGAATCTGTAGGAAGGCAACATAAAAAGCCAAAGCCCTCTTAGAATTCAAACTAGCAGAGGAATTAAAAGTAAACAAGAAGAGACAAGAAGAGCTTCTTCAAAACATCAGTAGTAAAAGGAAGAATATGGAAAATGTGGGCCCATTGCTGGATGAGGTGGGAGCCCTCAAAACAAAGAATACAAAGAAGGCAGAGTGGCTAAATGCCTTCTTCACTTGAGTCTTTACTCTTAAGACCAACCCTTGTGAACTCCAGATGCTGGATATAAGGGAGAAAGTCTGGAGAAGGGAGAACTCATCACTGGTCAATGAAGACTGGGTTAGAGATCAGTTATGCAAACTGAATATACACAAGTCCATGGACCCTGATGGGATTCACCCAAGAGTGTTGGCAGAGCTGGCTGATGTTATCACCCTACCTCTCTCCATCATTTTCAAAAGATAGAGACTGGATGTGGCACTCTGTGCCATGGTCTAGTAACTGCAAGGGTAGTGAATCAAGGGTTGGACTTGATGATCCCTGAGGTCCCTTCCAACCCAGTCAATTCTATGATTCTATGAAAGATCCTGGCTAAGAGGAGAGGTGCCTGATGACTGAAGGAAAGCCAGTATCACTCTAGTATTCAAAAAAGGGCAAGAATCTGCAATCTAAGTAATTACAGATTGGTCAGCTTCACCTCCATCTCTGGAAAAAATGATAGAATGACCTGCTCTGGAGGTCATCTCTAAGCACATAGAGAAGAACAAAGTTATTAGGAGTAGTCAGCATGTATTTACCAAGGAGAAATCATGCTTGACTAATCTGATAGCATTCTATGATGCTGTGACTGAATGGTTAGGTGCAGGGAGAATAGTAGATGTAGTCTATCTTGACCTTAGCAAGGCTTTTGACACTGTCTCCAGTAACATCCTTAGTTCAGGAAATGTGGGATAGAAGAATGGACATGACATAGATATAAAACTGGCTACACTATAGTGCCCAGAGTGGTGATCTATGGTGCAGAGTCCAGCTGGAGACCTGTAACAAGTAGAGTCACCCAGGGATCAGTGCTGGGTCCAGTCCTGTTCAATATCTTTATCAATGACATTGATGATGGGACAGAGTGTATTCTCAGCAAGTTTGCTGATAACACAAAACTGGGAGGGCTGGCTGACTCACCTGAAGGCTGTGCAAGCATTCAACAAGAACTGGACAGTCTGGAGAGCTGGGCGAAGATGCAGATATTGAGGTTTAACAAGCACAAGTGCAGAGTGCTGCACCTGGGAAGGAATAACAAAATGCACCAGTACAGGTTAGGAGGTGATCTGTTAGAAAGATGCCCCATGGAGAAGAACCTTGGAATCTTGGTAGACAAAAAGTTATCCATGGGACAGCAGTGTGCTCTTGTGGCCAAGAAGGCAAATGGTATCCTGGGGTGCATTAGGAAGAGTGCATCTAGCAGATTGAAGGAGATTTTCCTCCCCCTCTACTCTGCCCTGGTGAGACCTTACCTAGAATATTGCATCGAGTCTTGGCTCTCCAGTTTAAGAGAGAGAGGAATTTACTCAAGAGAGCAAAACAGAGGGCTACAGGAATGATTGGGGGACTTCAACACCTGCCTTATGAATAAAGGCTGAGAGACCTGGGGCTTTTTGTTTTGAAGAGAAGCCTGGGAGGGGATCTAGCTAATATGTATAAATATATGAGAGCTGGGCACAAAGAAGGAAGGGATAGCCTCTTCCCCTTTGTGTCCTGTGGTAGAACAAGGGACAATGGATTGAAGGGAAAGCACAGGAAGTTGCACCTCAAGATGAGGACAGATTTTCCTACCGTAAGGATTACAGAGCCCTCGAACAGGCTCCCCAGAGAGATCGTGGAGTCTCCTTCTCTGGAGATTTTCAAGACCCATTTGGATGCATTTCTGAGTGACCTGCCTTAGTTCTGGTCCTGTTTTGGCAGGGGCACTGGACTCTCTAGGGGTCCCTTCCAACCTCTGACATTCTCTGATTCTGTAATAGATATTTTATTAATTCTATTAATATAAATTTTATTATAAGGCCTGTTTGCCAGCAAAACCATCTAAGGTGTCTTAAAATCATTTGCCATTGTTTTGTAGCATACTTACATTTGAATGCCACAGAGGTGAAAAATTTCAGTGCTTTTCACTTTCTTCTACATTCAGAAATAGTATCTCCATCTAGTTTAGCCATGAAGTATACTGGTTGTGTAAAGCTTTATTTCTGGCAACATGGTAGATGCTTCAGCTGTTGCAAATTGTAGCATTTCAGGAATTTCAAAAGACAACAGAGACCTGTCAACAAATTGTCTTCACAGCAGTCACTGAACCTGGGAGGTGTCCCAGAGCTGGGGAGTGACCTCAGGAGGTCATCAGCTCTATCCCACGAGCCCAATACACGATCATCTAAACCTGTGTTACTCTTTTCTGACATATGCTTAATTTTTTTTCTTAAAGAAGGGATTCTTCTTGCTCATAGACAAGATACCAGCATCTCCCTAGACAACTCATTGATTTGCTTTGTTAATCTCATGGTTAGAAATATTTCCTAGTAGTGAGGCTAAATACTCCTTTCTACCTTTCTATCTGCCACAGGTATGAAGAATATTTTATTCCTCTTTACAGCAGCTATGGAATTTATTTGAAGATTCAAAAAGCATTTATGTCCCAGTCCTTTTCCTTTGTGGACTAAATAGTCATACTCCCTCAGCTATTTCTCTCAAGTCCATTTTTCCTAAAATTCTGATAATTCATTCCATTTTATGGATTCTTTCAATTTCAGCACATATTTCTTGACATCACTAAGTAATTCTAGCCTTCCAGTGTTAAGTTGAGTGAAAAACACTTATTTTGTTGAAAGTTGCATTCTTTTTTATCACAGAAAAGTGTTTGCCTCTTCAGCAATGTCCTGAAATTTTTGATTCGCATTCAATTTTTGAACAACTAAATCTTCTGCCAATCTGACAGCCAGCCAGTTATATCTCATTCTGTTCCTGTGCAAGTGATTGTTCATAACAAGTGCAATGCTTTGTTTTCCTTGATTTCATTATATTAACAATTACCAATTTTCTTATTGCTAAAGGGAAATTTGTACAGTGTACCAATCTTGATATTGAACATAAGCACTGAATTTCCATGGTTGAGGTCACTTGTCATGTTCCAAGAGAAGATTAATTTTTCCCAGTCATTTCCATTTGTAGGACATAATATACACAGTATTAGAAACAACACATAACTTGTAGCTCTTATTTCTGGGAGTCTGTAGTTCCTAGAAACCATTTCTTGCTCTATGTTCTTCAAGGATTTAAATTAAACTCATGTTTTTCTCCTCCTGCTTCAGTCTTTCTTTTGGCTAACCAAAGTGGAAATATATAGATTGATGTTATAACTATACTTTGCTGTAATAGATTATCCCCCCTCTTCTGTCATTTCAAAATCCAACCTAATATTTTATGTAGTTTATCCATACTACCCTTACTATAATTAGTGAGATCAGGCAATTTTGTGGGAGGCTGAGTGAATATGAGCACTATTTTTTTATACTGTTACTACATTGGCTTCCATTTATAAAGAAAAATAGGGTAATTGAAGAATACTGATTCTAGTTATATCCCCACTGTTCTTGCTTCCTTTTTTTCCGTGAGTAGGGCTGTCTGTGTGGATGGATGGGAAAGATTCTAAGAGTTAATAACACATTTTGACTGAATTTAAACAGTGAAACATACAGTAGAGTGCAAAAGCCCATCTTATCCATGTTTAAGAGATCTAATATTCAAGCTTCTGGTTCTTTATGTTAGTGAAAATTTTATTTTGATGGAGATATTTTTTGAGACGGGATGACTTTTGTGACAAGTACCTTTTAAAAATTGGTTTCTCTAACCTTAATATCTCAAACTGGATAAACTTTGCTTAAGACTGCAAAATATTTCTGCATGACATCTCATTCATAGTCAGTTCAGAACTTCCTAGATGAAGCAGGAACAAACTAAGTAAAATCAGTGCTGGAATGGATATTCCCATATTTACTTAAAAACAAAATGTGTAGAAATGAGAATTGTTTTCTTAAATATGCAACTGTATTATAGTATCTTAGAATGTTTTGTATTAGAAGGGACCTTAAAGATCATCTAGTTCAAACACACCCTGCATGGGCAAGGACACTCCCTCAGCTGGTATTGGCACTTTGGTACCAGCAATGATTTGTCCCTTGTTTTGACTTCTTTAATCCAGTTTCTCTGGGAGTTATCTCACTAGAGAGGGTGGCAGGCACTGAATGCAGCAAGATGGCCGCATGCTTGAGGTAAAGCAACAAAAACAAGTCTCAGCTTCATGGTGAGGATGATGAGACACTGGAACAAGTTGCCCAGGAGTTGAGACTGCCCCCTCCATGACAGTGTCCAAAATCAGGTTGGATGGGGCTTTGAGTAACCTATTCCCTGAGCTAAAGTGATTATCATGTTAGAAGTCCTAGCTTAGCTCTTAATGATTAAATGTCAAAAATCATGTACATTTTGCTACTTCTTACAATACGAGTATGAGGACACTGGTTCTACCAAATACATGTAAGGTAACAACACCACTCATGTGGGAAGCAAAGAAGTATCAGTAGTTTTAATCATGCATGTTTAGGTGCAAGAGCTAAACACTGAATTTTAAAGGCATGATGGAAGTGATTCAACCTGGAAATTAAATGCTTATGTTCTTAAAGCTGTGCACCTCCTTCCCTCCCTTGCAGCTTGGAAGACTGAAAGCTTCTCTGATATTCCAATACAAAACAGAGTAGAAAACAACAGCTGAATGATCCAGCACATTATTTCCAAAGGAGACCATTAAGTTCACAGAATCACAGAACTGTCACAGTTGGTAATAACCTCTAAGATCACTGCATCCTACCATCAAACCCCTCGTCACCCCCCCCCCCAGAAAAAAAGCAAATTTCAATCCCACTAAAGCATATCCTGTTCTGGTGCCTGCTACTCTTTCAGTAAAGATATTATTCCTAAAATCAAGTCTAAAACTCTGCTGGTGGAATTTCAGGCCATTTCCTCAACCCTATCATTATTTACCTGGGGAAATAAGACAAAACAGGCCAGCACCCACCTCCCTGCAACTTCCTTTCAGGTAGTCTTAGAGAACAGCTCTTCAAATTCTACAGGCTTAAAATGTAACTTGAGGAAAAAGATACACACAAACTCTACATGTGTACAATGACCTATACAGTTTTGGGAAGGTCTGGATACACTGTGTATTTTTTACATTTTCTTTGTGTAACCCTAGGTTTACTGCTTTGTCAAGGCTCAGGGATATGAAAATTGGCAGTGTTTAACAAGTACCATAATTATTCCTAGTCCATTTAATATTCCTTTCCGATACCTGGGCTTGATTACAGTGCTGTGGTCTGCCATGGACTGTTCCCAGTGGTCAGGATAAGGTGGATCTGTTTCATAGGGAGATGGTTAATCTATAAAAGATAAATTTTATCTAAGATTTCATATGAGGAATAGGCAATTTGTATCAGCCCAGAAGAAGTTATTGATATTGATACTGTTTAGTATTAGAAATTCAAATAAAGAAGTTTTAAGAGAGTGCAAAACATTTGAATGCTTATCAAGACTTAAATTATTGGTTGTTTTGTCAGGCTAGGTGCTTCTATGTAAAGACAGGGTAAAAATGGGAACTAAAAGGGAGAAATGAATGAAGGTCTTAAGCTTAAACTCAGGCAGGCTAGGCATAGCAGCTTTATGGCTTTACATACATCAGCCTTATATGACTTTGTGAGTGCGTTTGTATTCAGAGACTATTTCATCTGTTATTTTTACTTGTATCAAGGGATGTTCCGTCTTGATTCTGTAAGAGTTAATGTAATTTCTCCATCTATTTTAACTGGTAAATGTATTAGTGTTTCATTTGTTTAAGAGCTACCATCTTGTATTAGAAAATGAAAGTTCTTGTGATATGCAAATTTCTGGAAAGGTATGTCATATCACTTCTAAGTGACCATATTATAAAGCCTTTTATGATTGCAAGTAGTGTTTTTGTAAATCTGTTTTGCATAATAATTAAAGAGTATCACTCCAACCCTGAGAAGTCATAGACCTTTTGTCATCATTACACAAAATCAGGCTGAGTGTAAACACAGCCTAGTTTCCTCCATGTTTTTGTATTTGTATGCAGCAATTGTCAGCATGTCAGCAGTGGACGGTGATAAAGTGCATTTTTCTGCTTGGGTGGTTAGCCCTTTCATTTTTACAAGTGACAAAATAAAAATGTGTTGAAGAGTGAACATGCTGCTTTCACTGTGTCATCTCAGCCCTGTAGGTCATTTTATTATAAAAATGTAAAAATCCAGTCAATTTTATTTAATCAGCTGAAAAGGAAAAGTGTTTCCAGGTCATTAATCAAGTGCTCCTTCTCTGTGGGACTTGTCTCTTCAGAAACTGCCATCTGAATCATTAATAAAGCCGAAAAGATTTTGTGCCAGCAGGTTTTTGAGAAACCTAAATGTTATCAATATAACCAGAGTAAAGTAATTTGAGGTCAACAAATAAAGCTTTATATCTTCATTGCTTCAAAAGCTGAAACTTGCCTATTAAAAACAATTAATTGTTTATTTTAAAAGCAAGTAATTGTTGGAATGCATACAGATGTTTAGAAGGTACTTGATTATATATTTCATAATTATATGTTTTCTTTAATGTTACCTAACCATATATTTACAGTAAACTTCTATGTGAATTGATCAAAACATAATGAGACAGTAAGAAGAGATAATTACTACTGTATCTATAATAATAATGATAGTAATTAAACCACAGAGGACTACATTCAAATAACGTCAAGCTCAAGACTTAAGCCCCTATTAACAAAGACACAGAAGGCACTTACTGCATTGTTAACACATTCAGATCCATGAATGCTCAATGCAGCAGCTTGTGCTACCTGTAGTCAAATCTTTGTGTACCTTTTGTCTGGCAAGGAGAAAACACTTGGGGGAACCTGCTATATGAGAAGTGTTCCTATCCCACATGATGGGCAAGGCAAAAGACCTACAAAATGTTTAGACAGGTAGGTTAAGTGGAGGGAAGGTTATGTGGAAAGTGGAGGTGTAGCATTTAGTGCAGAGTAAGTGGAACACAGGAATAAGGTCACTCCTGTGGGCATTCATATTCTCACTTATTTTAGGGAGACTGATCCCTAATTCTTCTTCCTTTCACCTTCTGTGGGAAAAGAGTAATACCAACAGGAGAAAATTGAAATTAATTATTAATAGCCTAATGTTTAAGGTTTTCATTGTGGATGGTGGCTGTAGGTAGAGGTATCTGTTCTCCATGAAAGCAAGGAAGCATATGAAACCAGCTTCCCACCTGCCTGGTCAGGATTGGTTTATTTCCCCCAGACTTCCCCTGAAAACTGCTCATTCTAATTTGACAAAGATTAACATGTTAAGTGAAACATTCTCTCTGACAGGAATTTCATACTCAGTCTGCTTGTGAATACTCTGTTACATTTGCATTTACAACAATTGGTTTTGGAGTTATGGTAGATAAGAGGTATTTGTTTGATTTATATTTTTGGTTTCCACTGCACATTTTGTAACACATTCGATCACTGGATTTTGCCTAATGAACTGGTTCACTGACATTTCCTAATTACAACTAATTTTAATAGATTAGAAATCATTACTCTGTCTGAAAGTGCCAAAGTTATGATTTCAAATAGCACATAAATCCATTTCAATCAAGAAGGGAGATGTTTTAACTATATAAAAATGATATATAAAAGATTATATATCTTTTTTTCTGATGTTTCAAAAATATGTTTACTCTCATACACAGCATTGTATGTATGTATGAATTAAGATGCTTATTTTTCACAATACTGAATTCACAGCCTTTCAATATAATTCAAATTGTGTTTTATGTTTCTGGATAGTGAGCACATGATAGCAGATGCTAACTGCCATCATTCTCATGTATTGTAGACTGTGAAGACTCCTGCTAGACTGTCTTGTAGCTCTTTTGCGTGATTATACACACTGTAAGTTCTCCCTAGCACTGTGGACATCCTCACTTTTGTGGGGCTTTCCCTCTTGTGGACAATTCTTATGTTGATGTAACTGAGAAAATTTGGCACACTGGCTTACAGCAGGCTGCCAAAGAGCCAGAACCTATTTCCAGAACTTATTTGCATTTACACTAGCTCAATTCACTTAGAGTTACTTGAATTACTTATTTGTACCTGTGTAAGAGTGAAAAAAGAGCCCATAGGTCAGCAACAGTGGTAATTACTTGTCCACTAGGAGATGAACTGGGGACACCAATTCATTTTACAGTTGACCAGTCATTGGATAGTAATGACATCTTGTACTGAGAAATTCAGGCTATTCATAACAGGAACTTAGTAGAAGAGGGCTTGAGAATCCATTTACCAATCCCCAGGACTCAATGGCTCATGAGAATAGTCATGTATTACCAAGTCTCACCATCAGAAAGTTACAGTTCAAGGGTGGGTGTGTGTGTGTGTTTATGCAGGTGTGTGTGTGTGTGTGTGTGTGTGTGTTTACACGTGTCTTTTTTCCTCTGCTTGTAGAAAATTGCCTAAGATGTCCAGCTATCTTTGGAAAATTTTTACTTACCCTGCTGTGATAATTTCAGATGCAGGAAAGAAGTGTGATTCAAAGCAGGTTTTTGTTTTTGTTTTCTTTTTTTTTTTTTTCTTTTTATATTATTTTATCTTAAAATGAAATCTCAGAGATCTTTTAGTCTTTAGTATAGACTAATTAATTCAATGGTTAGCTAATAAAAGAGAAACCATATAAATAATCTCATTGCCTCTCTTGGTTTGCTCCAAAATCACCATTACTATGATTAGTCTATATTAAGAAAAAATATCCGTGAAATTTTGTTGGAAGACAAAACAGTATAGGCAAAAAGCTTTCTCGAATCACAAAGCTCAGCCAAGTTCTAAATAGTCACAGCAGGAATAAAGATTGTATAACAAGTATAAAACAGCTATGAAAAAAGTTTAATCCTGGTACAAATTAAATTCCTACAATTTTTTTTTAACAAATGTAGGGATTTTTCAGTAATTGATATTAATTTTATTTGTTCTTACAAAAAACTATCAACAATTCTGTTTTAAAAAATGTAAATTACCGCTAATATAATTTTTTCTGGACTCATTCTCATGCATGAATATACTTTGAATGTCAGAAAGCCAGAGACTAGCAGCTGTAAAATAAATAAAGAAGTGATTAGAAAATGTGAAACAATGTCTGCATTTAAATACACTTGTTTTCTGGTTTTAACTACTTTATACAAACCTTTACTCAACCTTTACAGTCACCGGCTAGCTGGTTTGTGTGTAATAAAACCAAATAAAATAGAGAGAATAGGCTGATTTTGTTTTTTATAATCATAACCATGTTAATCTACAAAAAAGAAAGCTGAAGGTACCATATATACAGACATCTAGATGCTGTATGTATTGAACATCATTCTGATAAATACATCAGGGGATCTTCACTTTGACAACCATTTTTTGTGTATTTTAATTCCTTAGTATCACAAATAGGAAAATATTTATTTACATATCTCATTTTTATTCCGTCCATTTTCCAAAATAAATTATAATATAAAATATCTAAATCTAATAGCTTTACATTTTTGGTTACCACAATGATCAGCGTATTATTACCACATTTGACATAGGACTTCAGACCAAAACAGGCCTCTTGATCACTTTAAGCTGATTTCATACTATTATAAGACCAGTAAATTTCTCACCTTAGTCATGTGGTTCAGTTGTTCTGTTTATTGGTTTATTTCCTAAACATGCCCAATCACTATCCTTTCAGTTTATCATTTTCTTCTTCCTGCAGCTTACTGATAGTCAAAGATTTTCCCAAATTCCATTTTGCTTTGCTTAACCAACAACACGATTTTACCACCTCCCTCTGCTCTGAGCAGATATTACTTTGCACCTCCTCTAGGTTACCCTTTCCTTTTTTTGCCCATCTTCCTTCTCCTCTACCAGACTCAAATTACTATAATTGTATCCAATATTTCTCATGAGGTGTCATCCAGGCCTGAGAAAACAATTTTTAATAATAATTATTTTTTCTACAGTTTTAAAGAGCTTTTCCTATTGCTCTGTATTTCTTCTTTCTCCACAGCCATAGCCATCTCCCTTGCCCACAACGCGATTTCCATCTAATTCCATCCAGCTACTGATTTCCATCTAGTCCTGCTTAAGTCATGATTTCTTTTATAACACTGCAGCAAATGCTTGGCTGAAATTCAGAGAGAAAAATCAACAAAGAGTAACTTTACTGATGCCAGATATCATCTGGTGTAAGATGCATTTTTATCCATTTTAATTTTCCGTACCTTGGAAAACTTAAGGAATAAGTGCTTTTCTTGTTGTTTTGAAATCCCTCCACTGTGTTCTCTTTTGAAATTTGCCTGTTTTTTATATTTTCTGACTTTATTACCTCTTAGGGAAATTAACATAAATATTTTGCACTTGGTTAAACCTGTAATATATATAGAGCAATAACATGTAGGATGAAATATAGTGCAAGGGGTCTGAAGACAGATTTAATTGCCTTTGCTAAATGTTCTGTGTATCACATTCCTATAACCTTTGACCACATATATTGATTTCTATCTGCACTTTTTTTCTAATTACCATGAGCACCTACCATGAAAGGACTGTCTGTGGTACAGTGGGAAAGTGGGAAAGACCCCCAAAAAGTGATATAGGTGCCTTTGAGAACGAATTTCTTAGCTTTTTCCTTTGATGAGTGACAACAGGATTTTCTCCATCCTGGTAAAATACATGTTAATGATTTTACCCTGTGAACTCTGAATCTCTGAAGTTAGAAGTATTTTAGGATTAGCCAGTTTCCTAGAGATTTTAGCTTGCAAGAATACAAAGAGAAAACCTGCATCTAAACTGCAGTATAGGTATCATGAAGGTAGGGCATTTCACTAGAATTCATAAAACCATGAATAATTATTTGGATTCCAGTTCTAGAATTTGAAGTGAAAGGAATTTCCTGATGCTTTTGGTCCTTCTTGGAACTTCTGAAAACATCCTAAGCCTCCTGTGGAGCTTTTCTTTTCCTTTTTCCCTCCTCAGTTTCCCAATTCCAGCCCAATGTAGCAAAAATACAGTTACACACTTCATATAAAACTAAAAATTTATTCTGATTTATATGCACCTCCTAGTAGCAAATCTAAAGATGCAAAAAGTACCATGCACTTTCTCTGAGTCTCAGTCTTTGATGTCTGCAAAGTGTGCATCTTATCACAAAACAAATCCATTTTATCTTTGTTTGAGGGAATAAAACTTAATTGGCAGGAAAAAATAAAATCCCTATGTCACAGATCTGCCTCTTTCAAATGATTTTTTGGATGCTTCAGCACCAATTCTTCTCTTGGGAATAAATTTCACAAGACCTTGCCTACAGATTTTGTGAAGAAGCCATTCCTAATGTGCAAATCACCCATGCACAGGGAGTACAGAGATAAGATAAAAAGAACACTACTGTTCTTTTTCATGCATTTACAGAAGAGACATTGATGAAGCAATGAAATGTTCTCAATTTAAGGGCAACAAGCTCTATACTAAAGAACTATGATGGTGCCCTTCTGGCACATTAAATAACACCTAAATGGTTAATAATGGGAAAAGAAAACGTGATCTTGAAGGTCAGTTGTCATAGCTACAAGATGCCATTTTGGACAGACATTCGGTTGTTGTCACACAGGAATAAGAGCTCTGGATCATAAATCCTCAGTTTTGCTCTTACCCAAACAACAGAAGGGCTCCCATTATGACATAGCTGAATGTAAAATAGCTGATGAACTCACTGCATAATTAGGAAGCTGAAAAACAGATGCCTAATCTTTGGTATATGCATGAGGAGGTATTTAAAGATCTTAAGTGTTTTATAGGATGACAAAAATATGAAAACAAAACCCATACTTAATAAAGTATTGACTTTTCTTTTGCTAACAACTTTTCCATTTGCATGCATGCAGGACTTATCTCTGGTCCACTGAGCTAGTGATCTTGTAGCTCCATTTCTGACAAGTCTAATCACAAAAGGAAAGTAGTGTATTAAAAATTCATTAATGCATAAAGCTATAAGATGCATGGGAGACTTAAGGTTTTGCCAGCAAACATTTTTGCATTTCATTTTCTATTTATCATGCTGAACCTTCAGTAGGATAATCTCATAAATAGCAAATCATTAATATGTTATTTTTCTGCAGAGTTTTAAAAGTCACTTGGGAGTGGGGTAGAGAAGTTATTCTTGTTTTGTTTCTGGAACAGATAGAACAAGAGAAAAGTTTTTTACAACATTTTTTTTCCATGATGATCACTTAAGTGGGAGATGACTCAATGAGAAAGAGAGAGAAGAAAGTTTTATTATTCTTGAAATACAGCACTCTATATTCATTATATCACATGATGAAAAAAAAGTAATTAGTTGAAAAAAAATTTCAATATTCATGGTATTAACTCTGTCTATTCAATCCATTTCTTCTCCTGTATCCCCAGAGCGAGATATTTTATTAGTTATCAATAATATACAGTTATGTGTACTGTTTAGACCTCCTGTGTGCACTTTTCCTATAGATTTATCAACTGTTTTGACAAATCTTTTTAGTATTTTGTGGTATGACTAGCTAATGATATTTATTCTCCAATAAAATCTAAATAAATAAATTAAGGAATAATATTTTCTTATAAGAACAATTTTTGTTCTTCACTCTCAGGTTAAGCTCAGAAATTCTTCTGTGGACAGCTGTGTTGGCCACAGAAATCTTACTGCACAAAGCAAATAATTAGCATTGCATTTTTTATGTGTGGTGTATTTACCAGCAATGCTTATTTCACATAAACCACTATGGTAATGGATCTTCAAATATCTGAAAACATGAAAGAAAACATTCCATTTTGCAGGAACAATAGGTGAATCTGTGATATGAGTAGATCCTTTCTCGATGACCAGACCTGTCACAGGTTAGCAAGATTTTCAGTTACTCTTTTTCCAGAATGTTCTGATAGAATTCCCAGTGCTGTTTATCAAAGATAAATATAGACTAGATATTTTACAGAAAAGTGATATATGGTTTTGATCTCAAAAATATTTTGCTGTGTTATTAAGTTATATTTTTCAGATAATTTTTAAAACTAAAGAAAATTCAATTGTGGAGAATATAATAAAGGTTAGACCTCACAACTAGATCTCACAACTAAATAATTAATGGAGTACTGACACCACTCTTTATGGTTTTCTGAGTTGTAATGAAATACCCTCATTCAACAAAATGTACACAATAGCTTCTGTCCCCACTGTGGATGAAGCAAGCCAAAACAAGAGATTAACCTAAATTAAGACTTGTGTTTAAAAAAAACCCAACAAAACAACTACCTGTCTGTTGAGTTCAGAAAGGTTAAATGAAGAAAATAACTAAAGGCTCTACTAGAGCCTTGCAAGCTCTGTGCTGAACTAGAAGTATGGGGGTACCTGTAGTCACTTGAAAAATGGAAATGTTGGGCAAACATGGCTGTCAACAGAGTGCCAGTGAGCGATGACTGTGTATGCCAGTTATTGGGACAAAGAATCATGGAATCTGTTGAGGAAAAGAGAACATTTCATAACAAAGCATACCATTACAAAAGCAGGCTACCAGTGTTCAGAACAAAGAAGATTTTTTTTTTTTTAAGTCAAAAGAATATTTTCATTTGCACAGATTGTGTCTCAACTGTTTAAGTAGCACAGTATTTACTATAATATTGCTTGCAGTTAATTTTCCTACTGTTTTTCTTCAAAATATTTTTTCACTTCTGAATAATGTTTACATTTCTTCTTTCACATTTGTTTTATTTTATTTCTACAGACCATCTGGAAATTCTTCTTGTATATTATAATAGTGCAGGAATTTGCTTTGTTGTCTGTGTTGCTATGTACTTTGTTCATTTGTCATTCAGAAATATTAAGGAGTAAAGCAAAAAAGCTTAATGTATTGGTAATGATACCTCATACTTTCCCACCTAATACCCATTACAGGATAGGTAATAAGGTATCAAGCTCTTAGAAAATACTCTTTTCTTTTGAAAATATTGATACACTTAAAATGGTCCCATCTTCATGGAAAAGCTGCTAAGAATTAAAACTATTTTAAACAGAACTTTGCGGTTTATGTGGGTCATGGCTTATTTGCAGAAAGGAGAGGTCATGCCCCACACTAAAGAAATAGAATATTGACACCTTTTGACAGAGTGTAGAATTTATCATTTTACCTAGTTCATTCATTAGAAGTTGCTTAAGGCATTTTTCTTATCTATTTATTATGTCAGGACCATGTATGGTGGTAGCTATTCCTATCTTTCTTTTGGATATTAAACAAAAAAAGGAACAAGCTCTCTTTTTAAGAGAATTTTTTTGAGAGAAGTGTTAGGAAAAAATAACATTTATGTCATATGGAGAACGTAAGAAACACAACTGAATAAAGTCCAGCTTCAGTAAGTCCCCAGAGGCTAACCCAGTTTACTTTCCAGAAGTATTCCTTTCCAAGTGAGAATGATACTGGTCTCTTCTCAAGTTATGCAGAAGAGGAAAAGTTGTGGATTCCATGTATGTGTCTGGTTCACTGCCTGGTGTCTTAAGTTACCGACCAGCAGAATCTTGAAAGATGTGTCCAATTGTATCTGAGTCTTAAGAGAGCCTATGTGATTTTGGAGTTTCTTAAAGCCCTGAAAGGTTCAGATAAACAGCAGGGTACAAAGTATATACATTCCATTCCTCCTTCAATTATGGTGGCTTAACATACCTTCTGAAATTCATTAGACATGATATGTTCTGGCCAGAGCTTAAGGGAGTATTCTTTCTCTTATGACTGCTAAGGGATAACCTCATTTCAAACCCCTTTGGTCCTTTACCGTAAAAAGCACTTTCAGAAAAGTTGTACTGTATCAGTAATGTACTCCATGTTTAGTCTGAGAGTCTGCAAATATTTTTGAAGGAGTAGCTCTGAGAGTCTGGGAAAACCAGTCCAGTGGACAAGCTCTCTTTTCTAACAAGAGGCTGTAAGTTGACATATTTACTTGCTCCCAGCAATAATGCAGTGAAGGCTAACTACCTGACATCCCCCTGTCAGAAGAGAACCTCACTCACCTAGGTGCTTATTCTCTGCTATAAGGATGATATTTATTTTCAAATGCAAGACTTGCTATGCCTCTCCAGAGAACTCTTCCGCAACTTTCTCTCTTTACAGGTAGCTGATGCTTTGTTATTAAATCATTATAAAAAACATTCTTTTAGAGCAGGACTATTGCAAGTTCAGGACACAACTATTTGATAACATCTGCTTTTGCACAGAGATTCAGACAGTGCATATTAATAGATATTGTGATGTCATTGCATTATGATTGCATGGAGAATGAAATCTCTCAGACAGGATGGTTACTTCTGGGCCTGATGATGATGGGGGACCTCTATAGCTAGAGTCATCACCTGGATCAGGTGATATTCCCCAGTCTGTGTTCTAATCAGTTCTTAAAACCACCGTCTTTTTGTGACCACTGCATGTGCATAATTAATCTTTACTGGCTCCTATAAATTACACATAAAACATATACTTATCTTAACATGTACAAAAGTCTGTCCTATGTGATGACTTCTACGTTTACATGAACAGTTTTTATTGAATAATTACAGGTCTCTTCTCTGGGAAGAGTTTAGTCAGTGCTGTGCTAGAAGGTACCTCAGGAGCCTCTTTGTCTCAAGTAAAAAACACACGCCTTGGGGCTGTATATTAGCAGCATATAGGCAAGCCATCTACCTGCTCCATTAAATCAGATGTAGATTTTTATCTGCTTGCTTTTTTTACACAACCTTGTTATTGTTTTTGTTTCTTTGATTATCATTAGTTAGAATTTTAATACTGGAGGCTCTTCAGACTGATTATGCTGTGGACACCTTAGGATGTCGATCATCTCCTCAGGCAGCCTGGTATATACCAGGGAGCCAAGAGGAAATACCTTGATTGTAAAGTTATCCAGATTATTTTCAAATAATTGCAAGAAAATAAAGCAGTGAACTGATATTCTCAAGTGCAAAACAGCAGTCTTAATTCTACACTGATTTACAAAGACATTGTATTCCTTGCTGCATCTATTGCATTTGTACAAATTTTTTTTCAGATAAATTTGTATTTCTCTTCAGTGGCATTTTGTCGTTTATCTTAGATACTTATACATTTTCTGAAAATGTAAATACTCTTCACTCCTGAGACTCCTCTCTCTAACTGAGAAAACCTATTCAACTTCAGTAATATTTCCTCACATTGACCATTTTACAATAAGTCAAAGAAATATTAGCCAATGCAATTATTAGTAAGATTTCCTTTCTTGCCCAGTAGTGTGGTTTTAGTTTTTGGAGCTCAAGTGTCAACCACAGATGGGATTACAAAATGTATTTTTAACTCCTATCTTCTCCAAATCTTTCCAAACCCCAGTGATGTTCAAGGTTTTTAGGTCTTAAAGCTCAGATCTTTCTGCAGATTGTAGATAAGCCAAATCAAATTGGAAATTAGACTGTAGGATTTTGAATATGGACTATATTTATGTTCTTGCTTTTTAGAGTGCATCTGGTTTTGGAGATTTTCTGAAAAAGTTTTATTACAAAGGGTACTGTTCACCAAGGACCCATCTTAGGCTGAGGCATCTTCACAGCAGACCAAAGAATGACCCACTTGCCTCATTTTTCTGATTTAGGTAACATTTGGTGTGTGGCAGTGGAGAACAAACTGAACTTTTCAAATAAATAGAAGTCTTATAAATTCTAATTATGATTTTTAATATAATGGTGTCTTTTATGTGGTAGAAATACTTGAATCTTAAATGTGCATTTACAGCATCATAAAATGACATTAACATGACATTAACCATATAGTCTTACCAGTTCACAAAATACCCTGCTAATCTCTATGCAATAAATGTAAGATCTAAACCAAAGTGATATATAATGGCAGTCTTGTGGCTGTTGACTTTAATATGGGTTAGATCAGGCCTTAATAAAATCAAAGCTCAGTATTCGCAATTGTAACCACTGACCTTGCTGTGTATTTAACATGAGAAGTACTTAGTATGTGATAGCATAACAAACCACAAGAGAGTGATAGATTTACCCTTAACAGTATATAGTTTTTTTTCTAAATTCAGGAGCTCAGAATAAAAGCATGCACTTGTATATTTTTTAAACTACCAAAGATTTGAGAAAAATGGATGGAGGTACAAATAATGATTCTAATATAATAAAATAATAAAAATAATAAAACATAAAATAACATAGGATGACATAATTAATAATATGACATAATACATAAACAGAGAAATATAATTAATACAACATAAAATATAATATAATGTTATATAATCAATATAATATAACGTAATATAATTTGATATAATATAATGTGATATAATGTGATATGATGATATGATACAATATGATGGATATAATTACTTAATAATTAATATAATCAATATATAAAAATAGTACTTAAAGGAGTCCTCCAATGCTAAAAATTAAGAAAAGTATATTTTGCTTTTGACTGTGGTAACACTGTGCCTCTCTACCAAATTACAATACATGGAAGCAATCTATTTTTTGTTCAATAAAAGGACATACAGCAGTAGGATTTTTATGGCAAAGCATGGCTGTTATAGACTGAAAAACTACCCAAAGTCACAGATCTCATGTTCATGGGATAAAAGGGTTGAGTTAGGATATGAGGAAAGCCAAAAATCTGAATCCTTTGGGGGTCTCACATGGAGGTCAGATGCACTGAGTGTGTAATAAGCGGGAGCCAATGCAGCATCCATTATCTTCCCTCTGACAAGAGAGCAGCTCACTGACCTGGCATGCTGACAAATGGAGAGGAAAACTCTGCACTGAGATGTAAATTCTCCACACAGGTCCCTCATGAATATCTTGTCTCCAGAATTCAAGCCAGCGACCTGGAAAACAAGGTTCTTCCCCGATCAAAATGACAGGCAGAGCTGGTTTCCTGTTAGGAAGACTACTAGGTGTGTAAAAAAATTATGATTTCTGAGAAGAAAAAAATGAGATGTCACACAGAGCAAAATATTACTTTCAAATGGTCCTCTGCAGCTCACTTGAATGGCAGCTGTTAAGAATTCAATTGTATGTATGACACACTGCAATGCAGGATGGAAGTTCTGTTGGGGAGCAAAAATGAATAGATATTTTCAATTCAAATATTCATTTGAGAATATTTGAATACCTGTCATTCTTTATAGTCTAAAGGTTAATTCTTGAAAAGAATTTTCATTAGTAACACAAATTGTAGCCTTGTCAAATCGTCTTATGTAATGCATCAATGCTGAAAGACATACTCTGCAAAACCGTAGTATTAAATATATAACCTTAGTTCATAGTGAATTTATAATTTTAGCAGTTTCCTTGATTTGTCAGTTATGTGTTTAATACTCATGCTTTTGTATATCTACTTGTGTCAGCATGAAGAGAACATTTCATAAACATTACTACACTTTTTTTGCTTTTGTATGTTCTGTTGTTATGCTCCCTTTTTCATAGATAGTAATTAAGCAAATTGTGTGATGTCACTGTCCCCACAGAAGAGATGTGAATGTCTTAGAAATCCTATTCCACATGAGAGGCCTTTTCTCTCATTTTGTTTGCATGTAGGTGTGTGTATACCCACCTTGTATCATATTTATATTTCTTTAGGTTTGGATTGATTGCAGGGGTAAAAAGACAATTATGATTTTTCTTTCTGGCTCTTAGTTTAGCAGCTGTCTTGAAGCAGATCCAGATCGATATTTTCATGAATGCAATAAAATTTGTTATTAAAAGGTGCCCAGATTCACTGATACTGACAGCTTTGAGTTACTATGTTTCTTTAGTTGACAATTTAAGTTGTGTTAAAAAAATTAAAACCACAGTACTTTATGGTATCACTTAAGGTTTTACTACTCTGATGAGGTTTTTTTTGGTATGAACTCTTCAGGCAAAGACATTAGAAGTTGTGCAGAATTATGAAATTATTTATTACTTATCATGATAATAAAATCTGTTTTCCATAACATCAAAACATTTTGACTCCATTACATGGTGAACTTGAATAATTGTCTTTGCACTTCAACATGATCTCTCTTTCTGTATTTCTTTCATAGTTTTACCATGCACTGTTCTGATGTGCACACTGTTTCTGCTGCCTGGTATAATCTTTGTTAAGACAGCATGGTATGAATTTGCACACTGAGCTTGGACAAAACGAATATGTTAATAAGATCCTATCTCAAGTTGCACACCCAAATAGCTATCAATTGTGCATGCAATTTTTCCAGGCTATTTGTTCTGAAAATAAGTACCAAATTATACATTCAATGTAGCATCATATTTGAGTGCAAAAGATGAACTTGTGAATATTTTTTTTATGCAAATGCAATGCAATTCAATTACTTGATGTGCCCACTTTAGGAATTTGAAAACAGAGAGACAAAAAACTTAGTGTATTAAAGGGAGGAATCAAATGCTCCAGAGGCAGGCAATTGAGCCTACCTTATAGTCAATACATATATATTTCAGTTATCCAGCATCAGCCATCAGCATGCCCTTTCAAATCCCTTAGGCAGGATACACACTGGCTAGGTTGATATGATTGGAGTCATAAAATTGCAGAAGAAAATAACATTTTACTTTACTTGATGCTGGAACAGCTTCTAACGTGGTGGTAAAAGTAAAAACTTGTTATATTTTGAAAGCAGTGAAGTTTTAATATCTGCTGTCAAAATTGTGTCTGCATTTGTTAAAATCAGGAAGCGGTTTTCCGTATTCAGAAATGGAGAGTTCTTATGCACAGAAAAGTCTTCTAAGTGAGCTGACATTGAGAGCCATGAGAAACTTGAAACTTCCACTTTGAGCTGGGACTTCTATTTCCAAACTGGGGAGGGGTAAGTTTACATGATGTATTTACAATTTTATTAAATAATTAGCAGTCAGCATTGCTTCTAACTCTGCAGCTTTTAATTACAAGTATGCATACATGTACGTTAGCCATTACTTTTATGTACAATATTTCTAAGGAAAGAATAAAAGGCATGGACAGTGCAACCAGTTATTTTAACTTTGGGACCAGCATGCAACAAGGCCGTTGTACTCTGCTGCCCCCGTGTTGGTCCCTGTGTTTAATTATATGTACTCAATTCTCTTCTCTACCTTGTTGTAATTTGTCTTCTGACACTCACTCCAGCATTTGTCTATTTAGGAATATTTATTGTGTCTTTCAGTATTAGTAAAGGACTTGAGAAAGTCATACCAGCTACCTATTACAGCAGGTAATTGAAAGTGATACAAGAAGAAAAGTACTTTCATACAGAATAACATATTTATGGAATTGCTCTGTGATAACACACATATTACAAAATAACACATTCATTTTTTAGTGGTCTGCAAACATCAGACTCTGAAAGATGAAGATTTCATATTTTCAATATGAAATTTATTAAAGCTTCCTTCTTTTTTTTTTTTTTTTTTTTTTTGGCTAATGTGCATACACATTTTGCAATGCAACAAAATCTGAGATTGCTACAACACAGCCCTCACCAATTCAACCTAAGATACATGAAGTGACCAGGGGATGCCTTGTGGAGTGCTTTTATTTTCTGAGTTTTCTCTTTGGCTACGACATTGTTGTGGACAGATATCTCACTTCAAAGTGGGTTTTTGCCTTTGAGGAAGAATTCTCAGGACTCAGACTATTGAGGGCTCCAGGTGTTGATGATTTGAGGGACAGGGGAATTTCTGCGTTACCCAAGGACTTTTCTACATCATGGTATCTATTAGACAGACTTGTTCCAATAGGACGGACGAGGCAAAGCAGCTGGAAAAAGTAACAGAACTTCCAGTCAGAGTGAAAAATTTTGTTTACTGTGTCCAGAGGCCAGCTACCCTGTGGGATTTCCAGTGTCTAAACCACAGTCCTGCACAGATGTGGAGCCACTGTTTTATAAGAAACCTGCCCAAGCAAGTAGACTATAAAGGGACATCTATTTCTGAATTCAGACATTAAGCGCTGTCAGTTTCCTACCATCTTCTAAGGCTTTGACATTACTTTCTTTTCTCAGTGGAGCTGCCTGATAAAGACTCTTCAGTCATCAATAATTGTTTAGGATTTTTTTTGCATTTTATTTTTTCTGATTTTAAAAGCACGATTCTTCTATCTAAATGCAAGAAATTTACTTTGAAATTTGTCTCAAGCAAATAGCCTGACAGGCTCAGAGCAGATCAATGATGATAGAATTTGAGGCTTATTTTCTTCGTTTGCTCCAGTGTAATAGGTCAAGGAAAATGACAAAATGCTGTTGTAACATTAACATAATGTGAGGGTTACTCTAATAATACTATAACTGCCTAGGTTCAGTAGAGTAAAAATTTGATGTAAAATTTACCACATTATACCTCTTTTCAGGCCATATGGAAAAAAAAAAGAAAATCCCACTTGCTTTTTTTTCCCCTAAAAAATAATTTTGGACAAATTTAATTGCCCATATATGCAGCTATATTTACATTTCTGTGTTTTTAATGCCACACTATCTGTGGTCAACATTGTAGTAGATCTCTGGTAAAGCTAAATGTAGGAGAAACACTAACTCATTAAGAAATGGTTGATTTGCCTAGGGGTTACTTCCTACATTGAAAATTCATAATCAGATTAGGGACTAACAAATGGTGGAAAACTGAAATCTCTAAAATATCTCTGACATTTAAGTGAATATAACAACTTCTTAAAATGCTGAATGCTCAGTTTTGTTCATTTTGATGCTTTTGAAAAAACTATGAAAAAGCAGCAGAATGCTATCAAATGTTGACTAAAATAAATAGGGTGGAATCTGTGCATGTTTACAGTAGTTAATATGTAGACAGAATACTTTTATAGAATTATTTTGGCTCTTGTTCAGCATCTAGAAATATCCATATTAAATTCCCATTTAAATCTCTTGTACAGATGAGTAAGTGGAGAACGTATTTTCTACTGTGTTCTTAACATTTATCTTGATAACTGACTTCTCTACACAGGAAAAAAAAAGCATATTAACCCCAATTGGGAAGCAAATTAACTACTTTCTACAGGAATAATGAAATGTTTAGTTTTACAGATATGTATAGCCACACCTTTCTAAATATTTGCATAATATTGAAAAGGTTAAAGGGGAAAAGTCAGTTGCATATAGAGGGCTTGATAATTTTTGTCTTGTGTAAGATATTTCAGAAGGACCAAAGGGCTTTATCCTGTGCCATCTGCAGTCATCATGGGAAAAGAAATCCCAATCCAAAATCGTCAGGAATGGGACATTTTGCAGCAGTGAGGAGAGCAAACTCAGCAGCTTTCAGGGATGAATTGCACTTCCTTGGGGGAGACTCATTAAGAACTAGAGTTTGAATTTTTTCATTGTAAGAAATGGTGATGATTAGAAGATGAAAATATTTCTTCAGTGTCCAGTTGTCAGAATAGCTTAGATTGCACTTCTATCTTCTCCCCATTTTCCATATATTTTCTGCTCTCACACAGTTACTAAATTGGCGGGAAGAAAGGATTTGGTTTCACAGATTTTTCCATTCCCTGCTTTTTTCTTTTACTTTTCTGCCAGATTTTTAGTGGAATACCCAATTTACCATACATTTTTAATTCATTAGAAGATTTCTGTAAAAAAAACAAACTACTTATTGAGCTGTTTCACAAAAATTTCATATTTATACTCTCCCACATGAGGACAAGGTAAAATAATGATAGCTCTAGGAATTCTGTGTTACTAATGAAAATATGCTTTTAAAGAAAAGATATTGGTGGCTGGGATATGCTTAAAAAAGATTAATTTCACAGAGTGTACTTGCAGTACTAAAAATCAGATCTTTAAAGTGTCTCATGATGGAAAAACAAAACTAAAATACTGGAAATTCACTGCCTTATTTTCTTTATATTTACTTTATCCAGAAAATAGAAGGTATGTTGCTATCACCTACAGATACCATGCTCTATAATTTTCCAACAGATGCAATTCCCTTTTTAATATCTAACTCCATTTTCTCAAGGAAATTCATTATCTTGTGTCAGATCAAAGGATATTTCACCACAGAGAATTTAATAGGTTTATGAATAATGATAAGTATACTTTTCCTAACTGCAAAGCAGACAACCAATTTCAGTCATTTTCATATACAGTGGATTACAAAGTTTATTAGTGGTTTGTGGTTTGCCCTTTCCCCATTAAATTTACTATCATTTTCTTTCCTGCTTTAAATTTAAAAAAAAAAAAAAAAAAAAAAAAAAGCAATATCTTTCTCTGCTGTTCTAGAAGCTACTAAATACCACCCACAATTAGAAACACACCAGGCTTTTTGCAGACCACCCTTCAGCCATCACAATGACAAAATAATTGTAGAACTTGTAAGATTAGACAAACTGTGTGGGAACAGGACACTCAGCCTTTAACAGAAGCCGGTGGGCTATTAAGGAAGTAACCAAGTAGCAGCATGCTGTTCTGACACTTTTCTTGCTGCAGATGAATACAGAGTGACTCCTCTGAGTGAATGCCAAGGCACTGCGATTAGCATAATTAGAGCATACCTCTGCGGTACAGTTATATCTGTACGAAGTTCCAGTGAGCAAAGCTTGGGCACAATTGGTGATATGCCTCATTATCTAAATACACCGCTTCTGAATTCAAAGGCTGTCAAATGAGATGGAGTAAAACTGCACTTTACTTGCCCTGATATTGCCTGATTAAAAACTAAAATATGTCTTCTGTTCTGACATTCTGATTCATGTTAACAGCTGAGCCAGATAAAACATTTTTTTCCTCTGTGAAATTCCTCCAAGTGCCAACTGCCTAAACAATAACACATATAAGAAAATCACACTAATTACTATGCAATTGTAGGTCTAACTGAAGGGGCAGAGCACCCTTCGGTGCACGGCCCATTGTGCCTTTTCAAATGTACCAATATATTAAAGTAAGATACAACATGCCTAACACCCAGGAGTCTTTAAAAGCCTTCACTGGAAAATCTATTTAAAGAAAAATACTCTACTCCATTATACAGTAATAACAGTTCTTTTCCTTCTAAAGAGGACCTTTCAACAGAGCTGAAAAACTTTTCTGCTGATATCCTCTTGCTTCATAGCTCCTCACCTTGCTCCAGTTCTCACTTGCTTCTCTGTTACACCTGTGTCTCTCAGATAGAACATGAATAAGGCTGCATTTCTTCACCTGGAGTTCTTCTGTTCATGATGTTATAAAACAGATTTGAAGCCCATGTAGAAGAGTGAATCAATCAGGAAAAAAAACAACAGTTGCCTGCATAGCATAAACTTGATACAAGTGTATCATACACACTACAAGGGAAATAAGGTGGTTTCTTGTACTATAAGCTCCTTTTCAGGCCAGTTTATTATCTGGCCATGGTCAACACAGTACCCAAATCATTTCACATTATCATAACAAACAAACAAAACAAAACAAAAGACAAACAAACAAGCAAAAAAAAAAAAAAAAAAAAAAAAAAAACCAAAAACAAACCCCAAAAACCAACCCAGAGATTTGGGTTTTTTAAAGAGAAATTATATTTCTCTCACTTCCTAGGGACACAAAATAATGCAGTTAGATTTCTATTTTCAATTTTTTTTAATAGAAAATTTGCATTTTTTGCAAATGCAAGAAGTACTTGCATTTTTTGTTTTCAAAATAATTACAAAAAGTATTGTTATGCAGCAAAAAAATTTTTATCAAAGGTTTGAAATTAGGCATTTTTCCAGTTCTCAGATGAAAAGTATTTTATCCACAATACTTTTTCTGCTTTCCCCTTTAAAAAGAAGCCCTCCCCTGAGTAGAAAGAAGTTTGTTCACAAGCCATTACTACTCTCTCAGTAATATATGTCTTGTTATTTTTAAACAAATAACCATGGATTGCATTGTTCAGAGTTCATACCTGTTCTGATGACCTTCTCCCTTTACATACAAAAACCATGAAAAAAATGACAACAATCAAAGCTTGTGTTGTGATAAACCCTTTGTGGTAGATGATACTGTATGCAAGAATGTAATGTTGCCAATACCCTAACCATATTCTGTTTTTATTTTGTACAATATCACGGACAGCTTGCTATGATGGTGATTGTTTTTCAGTCACAATTTTTAAATACAAGGAAGGTAGGAATGAATCCATATATAAGAAAAATGAGGGAGAGAACATAAGATAATGCAGAAGTAATGTTAAAGGGTTATTTAGGCTTGACAAGTAGGATTTTTTAAGAGGTCTCAAGCAGAGTGTAGATAAGAATCATGATGAAGCCTTTTAGTAGTTCTCCAGTCTTTAATCTTATGCAGCAACCATTAAAACAAATGTAGAAATCTTACCCTCTTCTCGCTGAAAGCTCTAGTAAGATTGTCATTAATTCAATGGTATCAAGTTAGGAGCCTTCATCTGCCACTAGCAATTGCTTTCTCTAAGACCGTGATGCTGAAAATATTCAGTTTTACTCAGCCTTTATGTTGAGTAAAATGGTAAAAAAAAATGTAAAATGGTTAAAAAGACTAGATTTTACTCTCCATTAGTTTGAAAAATCTGTTTTCCATAGACTCAGGTACTGAAACATGGAAATACCTAGGAAGTCTAAATACCACAATAATGAGTATTATATTGCATTTAGTTGGAACTATTGTCAAGGGAAAACTTCTATGAATTATGCTGTGTGAGGAGGAATGTTTGGATGATCTCTGATGCTTTTGTGTTCTGTGTCTTAATTTTAAAATTTTCTGAGCTCTCTGGGGTTTTTATGAATCCTGACACAAAAGAGTGAGAGATGTCATCCCTGAATTACAGAAGCAGAGTCCAAGCTTACAGTTCTTGTCAGGACCGTGGCTTCACGATGACTCCATGGTCGCACTTTCCCTGGACCCTTAGACAGGAAGGACTTGTATCAGAGCTGGAGACCTGCACCTACACTGACTTCAATTTTTCCTGGAAAGAACTAAGCAACATCTAATATATTCTTTGTGTGGTCTTCCAAGGCATAGTTTCCATTCAAAGAAAAACAAACATTTACAGGGCTGTCATAGTGGTTTTCATTTACATACAACAGCAAAAAGCCCAGAGTTATGCTTTGAGTGTTCATTTATTACTATGCATAATAATTACACATAATAGCATAGTAGCATACATGCAGGAATGAAAATGGTTTGTCCCAGATACTTCACAAATGTTTTGTAGGAAAAGAAATGTTGCTTCCTGGAATCTAAGTCTTGGAATAAGAATTCTAAACTAAATAATGTAACTTAAAGGTAAAGAGGTCTTCTGAAGTGAAGCAGGTCCAACTCAATGTTCAGACTGAACATAAATTTTGTCAGTCAAATGTCTGGGAAGCTGGATGAAAATAAGACAATATATTTTTTTCCCTTTTTTAATTTTCATAAGGATATAGTGATGTCCTAGGTACATGCTAGGAATAAATTATACAACAAATTGTTGCCATCTGGGAGAGGTTTCAGGTAGCTAAGTTGCATTTCTAATGTAGTAAAACTTGTTATAGCCTTCATCTGTATGCCACAGTAAAGCTGATATAAAAATTTCTGCAAAGAATTATTCACTGAATTCCACATTCTCTGGGGTTGGCCAGAACATTGGTTAAATTAAGGAATGTTTAGAAACATTTAAAAAGGGTTATTTCTGTGGGAGAAGACACACACTTTTGTTAGTTAGATGAAGAGCCTTTTGAACTAGATGTCTACTTCACACTTGGCATGAACTCAAGCTTAGTATAAACACCCATGCGGCCACTCTTCTATATTAACCTATTTGTTTATCCTCACAAGTTTTATAACTTGTGTTTGAAAAACTTTTAAGTGTTCAAGGTCCAAGCTAGAGGTCACCTTGAATAGAACATATTGTACCAAAATCTTTTCAGTAGTAAAATGAAACAACTTGTAAAAAGACAGTAACATAAACAGACATCTTTCTCAGCAATTTATCATTCGTTTAAATAGACAACTGAAAAAATACATTGAGTGCAAGAATTTTTTTTTTTTATTTTTTTTTTTTTCCCCAAGACTGAAGTGCACGAAATGCCTGATGTACTGGGGAGTGATTTTGAAGTGGAGGACCTAGTGCTGTGCCACTACTTGCACTTGGACACCAGCTGTGCCAGTTGCTGTATTGGAAGAAGTGCCTGCTGTGAATCTAGCCTGCATGTGTTACTTAATTTCCTGAATTATCATATTCTCCTAATCAGCTTCTGAGTTAAGGACCAAAAAATGAGGATCCAGGTGAGCAGCAAGGATTTAATGTCTAGAATGCAATACCTTACTTTGTCGTTTTATTGTTATGCAATCTACTAGTACATGTATTCCATGTATCTTGTCTTAGCTACCTAACACTGCTTTTGATTCCACTTCATCTAATTGATCTAAATGATATTTCACAAGCTTAAGAGACTTAAGCAGATTTATAAGAAACAGATGAGTGCACATCTACCTGGGATCTGAAAAATAAGTAAATTTTTCTAGCCTCATGAGTAGAGATAGTTGAATTATTTGATGCGAAAAATACATATATATGCATTGTCCCTCGACTGGATATGATCTGATCAGTTTTTATATGTAGGTATCTGCTCAAGCACAGATGCTTTGAAAATTAGAATGTTATTTGTCACTACTAAATAATGCTCACAGTTTTCGTGACGGGATCAAAATGGCATTATACCTGGAGGATTTTGTTTGTTATTTTATATATTCAAAAAAATGTGTGAAGAGATTTAAGATTCATGTTGTAACATTGATCACAAAACCACACAACTCTCTCCTTGACTGTTTGACTCATCTTATGGGAAAAACTGCAAGATGAGAAATTGCAATACTAGAATCAAACTTTTTCTGTGATTGACAAAGTAGTGTGGAACAATGTTTTTAATGGAATAACTATATTGTTACCTAAAGACTGTGAATTAAATCCTTGTTTATTGTCTATGAACATCTCATGAAACATAGTTTAAGTCCACAAATCTAAGAAAGAATAAGTCCATTAGCTAACTTTTGGATTATTGTATCTTTTTAATAATAAATAAAGCCTAAGATTGGCTAGGCATGAGTTCTTGACAAGTTGATTACTCTGGTTTGGATAGTAGCATACAATAAATTAATACTACTTTTTCCTCCCTCTACAAATATTTTGAAGTATGTTGTAATGTTCTATAGTAGCCTACTGAAGATAATTTGCCTGGTCTCTGATGTTATCACAAGTCTTCAGCTGGCGGAATTTCTGCTGTTAAAAGAAAACCCTATTTAAAGGACAACATTCATTGCCTGTCAGTGCTCAGTGTTTGATCAAATACTTATTTATGGTTTCTAGAACAAGCTGAACTGGTATGTTTTGGGTTCAGCATCTGCACACTCAGTCTACAACATGTTTAAGTCACGATTTTCTCTGATGTTGAACTGCTTCATGCATCTGGTTTAATTTGCACTGGCATGCATATGGTGCTCAGGCTGTGAAGTACTCCTGCAGTTTTCCATGTGCAGGGAAACAAGAATGAAGGGGGTGGAGCCCCTTGCAAACATTTATGTGTGCTGAATAGAGAAATCAGCAGCAGCTTAGGTTGCACTTTGGTTTATAGTCTCCTTTCAGTGTTCTGAAAATTGAAAGGACAGTGCTGATGCAATAGCACTTTCACAGGATTTCCAGCAGAGTGGTAAATTTTATTAGGAGAGGGGTAGACAGATCCTCTCACCTCCCACTGATAAATTTATTTCTGTAGTAGAGCTGGTGATGATTTTCCCTCTTCCATTTTTGAGTGGTATCAGAAGTGCCAAGCTTCTAAAAATTAGAGATGATATTTTGAAGAACTGAGGTCAACTCAGATATTATTTGGAATATTTTTTTTTTAATTTATGTTTCCACAGACAAAAATAAAAATGTTTATCCATGACAGGACATTTAGAAACTGAATGCTTAAAAAAGAAATTAAACATGACAATTTTTTCTAGGTGACAGATGCTGAGACTTTTTCTCTTTCACATGAAACATGATTTTTATTATCTATTTTGTATGTACTTGCATAGGCTTCCTCTGGTTATATTTAACTGTCTTTGGTTAGAATGGAGAAGCAAAAAGTTGAGTTCCCAAGAAAAATAACTCTGGCAAACACACTCTTGCTGTATGGCAAGGTCCACATTCCCCAGCACAAAAGCACTGACATAGCCGAGTCCAGCAGAGAGTGATCAGGATAATAGAGGAGGTAGAGTCCATGACATATGAAGGGAAGCTGAAACATTTGGGTTTCACATTATCAAAAAATGACTGAGATAAGAAGGGACTTCTGGAGGTCATTTGGTTTAACACAAACTGAACACTCAAGTAGGGTCATCTAGAATGAGTTGCCCAGGATAATGTCCATGTGTCTTTTGAATATCTCCATGGATGGAGATTCTGAAACCTCTCTGGGCATCATGTTTCAATGCTCAGTCATTCTCACCATAAAAAAGTGATTCCTGATATTGAGAAGGAACCTTCTAAGCCTTCTGTGTTTTAGTTTATGGCCACTGACTCTTGTTCTGTCACAGATCACCACTGAAAAGCTGGGTCCATCCTTTTATGCACTCTCCCTTCAAGTATTTAAATACATTAATAAGATTCCCCCTGAGCTGGTCCTGTCTCTCTTATCCTTTCTCCAGTGGGAGATGCTCTAGTCCCTTAATTTTTGTGGCCCTTTTTTCAGTTTTCTTCAGTATGTTCATGTCTCCGTTGGCCTCAGGAACCCACAGAAGGACTCCAGGTGTGGTATCACCAGAACTGAGTAAAGGAGAAGGATAATCTCCCTCAACCTGCTGGCAACACTTTGCCTAATGCAGCTCAGGATACCATTAGTTTTCTTTACACAAGAACACTTTGTTGGCTCATGTTTAAATTAGTGTCCAGCAGGACTACCACATCCTTTTCTGCCAAGATGCTATGCAGATGGGTGACCTGAGATTATTCATTATTAGGTGCAGGACTTTGTGCTTTTCTGTGTTGAACTGCCTGAGGTTCCTAGCAAAGTCCCTCTTGCTGAAAGAACAAACCTCTGGAATATAAACCACTTCTCCCGGTGTTGTGCCATCTGCAGACTTGCTGAGGATGTTTTGCCCCATTATGCAAATCATTAAGCAGGACAGAACCCAGACAGAACCCCTAGGGTTCACAGATATTGTCCTCCAACTCAACTTTGTGTTATTGGGCCTGAGCATTCAAACATTTTTCAGTCCAGCTCAATGTTCACTTATCCAGCCCATACATCAAAATCTTATATTTAAAGAACTTATGGGAGACAGCGTCAAAAGCCTTAATGAAGTTTCAGTCCCCATAGGGCTTTCTTAAGTCACAGCTCACCCCTCAGCCATAAGGCCAGTCACTTTGTTGTAGAATTTGATCAAGTTAAACAAGCATGACTTCCTTGGTGAAACCATGCTAACTATGCTTGATAATTTTCTTGTCCTTAATGTGCCTGGAAGTGGTTCTCAGGATTTTAGAGAAGCTTCTTCTGGTATTTGTTTGAAAAAGACTACAATAAAAAATGAATCTGTTGCTGTTGTAATTGCTTATTATAATTATTCCTATTAATCTGGATGACCTCGACATGTTACTTCCATTTGTGGATTTAACCTGCTTTGATAAGTGTTCCATGGCCTGTCAATATAATAGAACAACATTAGGTAACATTATCAAGCTTTTTATCAGAGAAAAGGGGTCTGTTCTTTGTAGTTTACAATAATTTTAATGAACATAAGCTGCAATGGGAAACCTGCTTAATGCTTTATATGTACTTTTACAATTAAACCTGCCTATCTTTTCTGTGTTTTCCATAAATATCCTTGACATTTTGGTTTAATTATGAGAGATGCTTTTGTTTAAATCATTGTGTTACCTTCTTAGCTCATCTTGCCCTATTTCATCTCCTTCTTCAAGTGATCTAGAAATAGTGAAAATACCAGCATGTAAAATCTCTACAATTCTCATGGCAACAGAAATATGAATATTGAATACAAGATTTTATTTGCTAGGGAAAAGCAGATGAGAGAAAAAAAACCCATAAAATTCCTTTTCTTTTAAAACTTTATTTTATTTTTTCCAATGTATGGAGTTTGATATGAGGTTTCAAGTTACATCATTGTGGTAGATCTTGTTGGACAAAGCAAAATACCAACTTTCTTGTTTAGCATTCAGATGGAAATTTTCCCTGGAGAAAATAACATGCTCAAGAAAGGAAGGTCAATGACTTATGTGCTGATGTGTTTCTCTCTGAGTCATTCCTGAAAATCTTTCTCAAAAGAAGGTATAGAGCATATGATAGAAGGAATACTCTTCAACGCTGCTTCTAACACTGAGCTTTATAGATACAGGATCAGTGTGCTTATATTCTGCCTGGCTTCTTCATAACTCTGACACAAACTCTGATGCAGTAAATCCTTCCTGTAATTCTAATTCTGCAAAAATGCAGTAATTCAAGCTAACACATGTTTAACATCCTGCACTGGAGTTTTTCCAATATCTTGCAGCTGAGAAAAACACAGGGACTTTGCAGTTCAATAAACTCAGAGCATTATTGACCAAGAGGATGGGAAGAGCATTCCAAAGATGGGGCTATTTTAAGATAATTAAAGTTCCCATGATACTATATGCAAGAATAAGAACATCTGCTACTATGTCCTAGTAAAATTATAGGTTTGGTAATTACTTTCTGCCTAATTGAGCTCCCGATTAATTTCAGTTGGATTTAAGTATTGTTCATGCCTATAGATATCTTTCTGCTGCTGTTGGTTTGGAGCCACTGGTGAAAGAACAGTTCTTCTGCTTTGGCTTGTGCTGTATGGGCTATGTGTGATCTATAGTCCAGGGGAGCATGCAGGGATTTTGAAAATAAATTTGCTCCAGATTGTTCTAGGCAGTAGACAAAACTGCAGCCTTAAACATGTTAGTTGACTGAGATCTGTGTACTACAGAAGGACAAGAGCAGTCCTTCTAGAGAAAAAAGAGGGCTCTACAGAAGAAATCTCTTGTGCCTTACTGTTTCTCTCCCAGCCCCCATTTACAAAAGTTGCATTTATATGAATTATTTAAGCTGTTATGGTGTAGAGATGCAACAATTCTATTTGCTTTAAAAGGCACCACTAAAGTGTGCACCACATGACTGCACAGTATGTTTCTTATAATGAGTTAAAATTTTCCTTTACAAGTGGAAGTAATCCAAACTTTATAAAATACCTTGTGGGAAAATAAGAGGGGTATTTATTAGATTCAAACACACAGATGATTAAATAACATATCAGTATTTTCTTCTTTTCCAGTTGCTGAGTGTACTCCAGCTATAGGTCCATACCGACTTTGAAACAAGTTTATGTGTTGAATTTTATAATGGTAAATCTAAACATGCATATGTAATTGTACAGAACTATGAATATATTTTAGAAGGAAAAAAGTGAAACAACTAAAAATTTGACAATCATATGCAGATTTATGTGAGAAATGTGGCAGACTGCTGGAATGTAAGTCATGTGGTATCATCACTGTACTCTTGATAGTATATTTAAGAGGACTTCTGTTACACTGAACTCAGTATCAGATCTCACCAACTGTGCCTGACAAATTGTGGCAAAGTCTGATGAGGCCTCTGGGACAATGTGCTGCCCTCTGTCACCGTACGGCCGGGAAAGGGTTTCATACCTGTTACAATATCCTGAGGAGGGGGATTCATTGCTAAATCTATGCAGGCTCATTCCTAATCCCATTAAGCTAATGATCTGTGAAGGATACCTTAAAGATGCTTACTGTGAATAAGCGTAGTATTCAGACCATCAGATGCAGCGTTTTTTCCTTGTATTAATTTTTTGTTATGCAATGATTATACTCCTCCAAATGAGGCTATATCATGAAAATTATTCAAAGGATTATTTAATCTCTGTTGCAATTCATAAATATCAGTTGAATATAAATTTAACAAACTTACTGGTATTTTAGGACAAGTCACTTATTACCTGATTAACATGTTGTAATTGAAAGTAATTTCCATAACAAAAAAAAAATTTTCTGGTTTCTAATAAACACTTTCAAATTTACACATAATGCAGAATGATCCAGAATTTTTCTCCTTCTGGCATGTGTAATTTTTATATCTTGTCCAAATAACCTTCTTTACCCCCATATAATAGTGAAATGTTTAATTTAATGTAATTATCAGTTTCAAGATATTTGGTCCCTTATAATTTTAATATAACAGAAGAAAATAATTTGCAATTCAGTAGTCTTGTCAGTAAAAACAATTCCTTTCTTGTTTTTGCTCCTATGTCTGATATAATTTATGGACAGATAAACCATTATTTAGTAAAGGTTTAGACCAATGCATGTATTCAAACTCTGTGTTTCCTTTCGAAGCCTCCACAACTACGCTTATGGTAAAAGATTCAGATGTGAATTTTTGAGGAATCTGAAGGGATACTAAACTTCTCCCCTACACTCACTAGCAGTTCCAAAAGAAGCATCTCCACTGCTGCTCAGGGAACAGGTTCATGTCTATGCCACCTCTTTATGTCCCTTCCAAATCCTTTACTTCATATATGGTGTACCTGAAACATCTGAAAATCTCCTCCTGAAGATAGGCATTTGACTACAGAAATTCAGAAACATGATTTTTAGATACATGTGTTTGATATGAAGAAAGCTCAATCTGTCTTCCTGCAGGAGGCACAGCTACAATTTACTTTTCCTTTCTCTTTGACAGCTAGGAACACTTTAGTGTCAGATGCATTTTTTATACAAAGTTATTCAAAGGAAAAATACTTCATACAGAGAAGCTGGAGTTAGAAGCAGCAGTTTATTAATTATTAATTCTTGATGTAGCTGCTTTTAATTCTCTGAAATATGTCTTGGGGCATTGTCCTTTACTGGGCAGACAGGAAGTGCTAATATTAAATCATGGCACTGGTGGTGGAATAAAGAGTAATTCTATATACTTGAGGAATCTGGCAATAACACAATGCTTGGAAAGTAATATGGTTGTAATGACCCTGACTTGAGAAACTGAACTTGTTTTTTAAAACTGTAAATGTTAAAGTAGAGTTCCATAGTTGTGTGAAGCGAGTGTTTCTAGGGTAGAAGAAGTATCTTGGAGAAGTATTGATTACAGTGGTAGCACACTGAGATATGTTTTATTGAAGGTCCATCAGTTAAATTAAGGTAAAATCTAATTTTTAAGTAGCAAAGGGTTTTTATGCTTCTGTGGCAGAGATGTCTTCTGATATTCTCTCTGCGGTAACTCAAGAAATGGACCTGTTAAGATACAGAGTAACTGGAGAACCTCAAACTGAATGAGAAAACAAAAATGTTCACATCGCCTTGCCCTTCAAACAGTCCATCTCTGTGACCATTACCCTCACTTTGCCCTTCACTGTCTGGGGGTGAGTCAGATGAGAAAGAGGAAAGAAAAGCCCCATGATCTGTATGAAATGCATCAAGCTCAAGAGGATGAGATTTGATGAGGACTCTTCTAGAAGCAGGTCTTTACAGCTGTTCCTTCATGTACACACTCCTGGTCCACCTAACTAACATTGCTTCCCCTGGCTGACCAGGAGATACACTTTTTCCCTCCCTAACTCGCTGAAAGCAATAAAAATTTTTAAGGACATAAAAGATATTCTGACCTGACACAGAATAAGTATAGGGATCCCTGAAGCCATTATTCAAGAAAGATTATCTGGGACAGCAGTAGGCTTTTCAGGAATCTAACCTTTTTAACAATGATCTTTCAAAGTCATTGGTTTATTTCAAAAGAAGCAAATGGTCAATTTCAACATTAAAACTCTCCTCTCCCCTGTGTATATGCTGCTCCATTGGATATCTCCAGCTAAAGTCTTTAGAGAAAGTTGTGGACCCTGGCTCTTTGCTCACTCACCTATGCAGCAGCTGGAGCTCTGTTGCTCTTGAAAGCAACAGAACAACCTTTGTTACCCAGCTACCTTTGCTATGTGCAGTTGTTGTAAAGTGAGCCACAACAGAGAAAGTCCTGATGGGTTGTGAATCGTGATGCACTCAAGCAAGGCTTAGAAGGTTACGGGATGAGAAAGAAAAAATTTCTATAGGTGACTTGTTCTTTAGCCTTGTCCAGATGGTAAAGTTTGTGGATAGTCAGCACTCTTGAATGCTTATTTTTACAGAGTAGCACAAAAGGCATCCCTTCCTTCTCTCTGCTGGTCCTGGGTATACAGTGCACCAGCAAAAAACCTCAATTGCAAATACTCTTCCCAAAGCATGTAGGGTTAAATCAAGCACCTAACCAAGCAGTCAGAAAAAAAAAACCCAAACAAACCACAAAACAAACCAAACAAATTCCACAACCCATCCTTATCTGAGAAAAAGAATGGGATTGATTAAACTAAGATTTCTATTCTTACATTACATTGTGCATTACATTACAGTTTGAAAAAGATTACATTGATACAACTGTCCTGCAGATAATTCTAGAGGACAAAAAAACATGTTTATGATCCTCCACCTGCATGTTTATGATGCCCCATCTGAAACTGACTGAACTGGTTTAGTTTCAATGGGAAATTTCATAATTTGTCTAACAATCTTCTTCCAAAAAACTACATGAGCTGGAACACAAAGAAGCAGAATCAAGAAAACAACTTGATGAATTACTGGAGTAGTTTCATGTTGTGGAATTTCAGATGATTTAGAACAAATGAATGTGTAGAAAGAACAAGCAACACAAAAATTTATTTTAATAATTGCAATGCATTTTGTCCCTACCATCAGTAGTGTGGTAACAAGGGACAGAGGACAAAGGGTGCTCTGCTGCACAGAATAACATTTACATCCAGGAAGGTACGCAGCACTCTAGGAACCCAGGGCTGCTCTTGCACTAAGGAATAAGAAGTGAGACTTCGGCCTCAGTGCTTTTTGCTCCTGATGTTTCAGTCTATATTTTCTAGAAACAGATTACATCATGAGAAATTCCAGTTGGGGGTGTGGGGATGCCTTTAGTCTTCATTCCTGTTTTCTGTTTATTTGATATAAATAGTGAATGATCTTCTTACAATGCCACTGGAATACTATGCATTCAAATTATAAAGACTTTTCTGCCCTAATTTTTCACTTCATTCCCATTTCTATTAACTCAACTCTTCTAAACTCCTCAGACACCTCTAATACTAACTTGTGCTTTCCCCTGACCCCAAACTAAACTTATATATAAATGGTAAGGTACCTATCTTGATAAATGAAAATGGAAAACTAGTAACAACAAGCTAGGAGAAGAGGCATCCAAGAAAATTTTTGTCTCAGTCTTCACTGTCAGCTTTTCTTCCCACACCTCTCTAGTGAGTGAGTTTTTCCCACTGCACAAGAAGATCAGGTTTGTAAACACCTGAGGAACATTTTCATGGTATAATGCTGGGCTGGCATGACAGCATGACAGATGCTATTAATCCCCTTCCGCTCCCTGATAAAGAAAGGAGAGAGAATAAGGGAGAGAGAGTTATGGGCTGGAAACTAAATGACACAGCGTTAATGAAACAATAATAATAAAAAGGAAAAATTATTATTATACAATTATTAAAAAAAATGCTATATACTATTATGCAGAAAAAAGCCAGTGCCATGTTCCTCCTCCTTTTGCCCAACAACACTCACGTCACCACCAAGGTCTTAGGGGCAAAGTCCTGGTAAAGTCCAGGCTGGACTCCTGGACTCAGCAGCAGTTGGGAGCTGGAGGAAGGAACACACAGATTCAGGCTGGCAGGGTTCAGGACCATGGGCAGATGAATGGATAGAATCATCCCAGAATGCCAAAGCAAACAGGGACAAGCAAAGAAGGGCAAAGGTGAAAGGACAAAGAAGGCAGAAGACCAAAAGGGTCTTGACCCTCATAACCCCTCAAATTTATACCAAGTATGATGCTTATGGGATGCAATATTTTGTTTGATCAGTTTTGATCATTTATCTTGTACACTCCCCCCTAAAGGAGGGTCACAGGTGTGACCTCTTTACTCCCTTTTTCTTTCCAGACCACAAGATGTTCCTCAGAACTGAGCAGTGGCCTTGGTTCTCCATACTATTCTCTAGCCATAACTATAACCATGGAATATTATCAGTTCTAGAAGCAGAAACTGACTGAGAAACTTGCATTTAATTTCAGAAAGTGCAGCTACTTACAAGAGACTTAGCTGAGAGCAAAATTACAAGGCAGAAAATTAGTTCTATCTTGGTCCAAACCAGGGCACACATAAATATATGAAAGCCTATGGGACATGATGAGATGCATACCAGAATTCTGAGGAAACTGGCTGATGTGGTTGCCAAGCCACTTTCCATGCTATTTTAAAAGTCACAGCAGCCAGCTGTAATCCTTCGTGACTGGAAAAAGGGATATGTATCACCAACTTCTAAAAATGATAGAAAGGCAGAGCCTAGTAACCACCAATCTGTTGGTCTCTCCTCTGTGCCTGGGAAGATCACAGAACAAATCCTCCTAGATGCTATGCTAACACTCACGGAGGACAGGGAGGGTGATCTGAGACAGTCAGTATGGTCCTTCCTTACTGTCACATCCTATGACCTGACCCAGACCACAGCCAAAGGCAAATCTTTCCATCTGGGGAAATGATGGGACCATTCAGCAACCCTTGATCAGATTAAGATGAAACAACACTCAAGGTCTATATTTCAACATAAGATTTAATTAGAACTATAGAAGGAAAAAAAACTAAAAAGCTGACACTTTGCCATTATATATGTTCAGCCTGCACAATCACAAAGGTTGATTATTCAGATCACAAAAGCCACAATACATGGATGTTAAAGCTGCAGAACCTGGGACTTAATGATTTTAGCAAAGAAAAAGATGAAGTGAGAGAGCAGGAGATGAAAACTTAGGAGAGACAGATAACAGAAAATCATGTGTCCTGCATTGGGAATAATGCAATCCAGCATTAGGCCAACGAACAGGGCAGGGCTGATTGAAGAACCTCCCAAAGCCCACCATGCAGCCCTTCATTTTCTAGGCCTGTTTCACTTAGTAAGTCGGTTTCAGACATATCAGATTGAACAACCAGAGCATTCCTCTGCCCACTTTCCTCCCCAGTGCTTATCTCAATCATATGTAGGCCTAGGCCATATGCATAGATGACCCTTATCACTGTCTCCTTCGTCTCCAGCAAATAATTGCAAAGGTGGCTTCCTGCTGCTCCCCGTGGACCAGTTCTAAGAGGGTTCAGTGGAAGAATTACAACTGTTTCTCCACCCAGTCCTTTACAATGACCAAATAAGTGTCCAGTGATGGAGTGACTACATCAGGAGATGTGGACAAGAGAAGAACTATGGATAACACCTATCTGGACTTCTGTAAGGCCTCTGACATGGTCCATTCTCCCTAAATTGGAGAGATGCAGGTTGATGGGAGGGCTGTTTGGTGGACAAGGAATTGGTTGGATGGTCACAGCCAGAAGTACTGGCAAACAACTCAGTGTCCATGAAGAAAACAATGAGGAGTGGTGAACCTCAGAGACCGGGACCAGTGCAGTTTAATATCTTCGTCAATGACATAGACAGTGCGATTGAGTGAACCATCAGCAAATTTGCCCCTGAAACCAGGATGAGTGGTACAGGTATGAGATGTCATCCAGTGCAACCTGGACAAGCTTGGTAATCTGTCTTGTGTGAACCTTATGAGATTCTATGACACAAATACAAGGTCCTGAAGCTTGATTGCTTCAGTCTGCAGCATCATTATCATCTGGGTGATGAAGGAATTTGGAGCAGCCCTGCAGAGAAGGACTTGGGAGTAGCTGAGGATGACAAGCTGTACATGAGCCAGCAATGTGCTCTTGAAGCCCAGAGTGCCAGCTATATCTTGGGCTGCATCAAAAGAAGCATGTCCTGAAAGATGAGAAAGGTGGTTCTGTTCCTTTAGTCCACTCTGGTGGGACCCCATCTGGAGTACTGGATCCATCTCTGGAGTCCTTAGGACAGAAAAGGCATGGATCTATTGGAGGGGACCAGAGAAGGCCACAAAAATTATTAGAGGGATAGAATGCCTATCTCATGAAGACAGCATGAGAGAGTTGGAGTTGTGCATTTGATTGCTCTGTAAGTGTTCAAGCCCTAATACTAATTGAAAATTCAGTCAGGTTAAATTAGTATTCACTGAAAATCTGGAGTTTTGACACAACTACTGATTACAATTACCAGAAATTATCTCTATATGTATTGTAAATGAAAACTCCATTACCACATTTTCTGTAGTTTCCAGAGAATAATTGTAGATGATGAACCTGTTGGAGTGGGTCCAGAGGAAGGCCACAAAAATAATCAGAGGGCTGGAGCACCTCTCTTCCAAAGACAGGTTGAGAAGCTTGAGGTTGTTCAACGTGGAGAGGACCAGGCTGTGGGGACACCTTATAGCAACCTTCCAGTACCTAAAAGGGGCTTATAAGAAAGATGGGGGCAAACTTTTTGACAGGGTCTGTAGCTGTAGAACAAAGGGTAATGCTTTTAAATTAAAAGAGGGTAGATTCAGATTGGATAGAAAGAAGACTTTTTTTATGATATCAGTGGTGAAGCACTAGAACAGGTTGCTCAGAAAGGTGGTAAAAGCCCCATCTCTGGAAGTACTCAAAGCTGGCTTGAAGAGGACTCTGAGCAACCTGATGTAGTTGAAGATGTTCCTTCTCACTGCAGGGGAGGTTGGACTAAAGGACCTTTGGGTGTCCCTTTCAACCCAATCTATTCTATGTTTCTGTGATAAATTCTCTTACGGAAAATAGTTAGATGAATTATATTTTCTCGGTTTTAAGCATGATCACACTGATAGATGAAGGATAGCTAATAATGAAAAATATACCACTGCTGAACTAGTGAACTAGTACAAATATCAAATTGACCTTTCCTTAAAAACCCATCTGCTTAAGACATATTTCCCTCCATGTTAATATTCTAAACCATACTGTGATATTTAATAAGTAAATAAGAGTATGTAATCAATACTGTTGTTTATTAATTTTTTTTTTTTAAAAGAAGCATTTTTAGACCATCAGTCTTTATTGATAACAGGAACTTTTTGCTGCAGCCCTGTATGTGTAAGGAGGACCATCCCACATGTAGGGAAGAAGGAGTGGGCAGTTTCTCCACTACTACCAAGTGCCAGGGGAAAGAAAATAATGGCCTGAAAGTGTGTGTTACAGGTTTTTTCTTTTATACATTGCCTCCTGTTTCTTTCTTAATTTTTGAAGGGTGAAAGATAGAAGACTGGAAACCCACCAGAGGCCTCTTGCGGCAACAGTGGTTTCAGTGGGAGTCATGGCAGTGGCTTATTAGTATCTGGAAACCACTGTCTCAGAAAAAATTTCAAGAGATCCTTGTCATGAGTGCCTTTGCCTTTGAAAACAAGCATAAGACATCTCTGTCTCCAGCAAATCTCCTAAATTCCTTTCCTCTTCAGGCTGCTTTAAATTACCAAATTGAATCAAAATTTTCAACTTTCTCCTCCCTCCTGCCCCAGTGAATAATTCTTTTTGGTTTTACTTTCTGTAGACACTAGAACATTTTAAGATTTCTGTGAAGTCCCAAAGGTATCTTTCTGGGCCTTTAAATTGCTGTCTGTATAACCTGTATGCTAAATTGCTTCCATGAAATCAGACTGTAAAATTTAGATCCTGTCTAAACATAGTAAGAAGTAAAAAAATTTTACATTAAAAGATTGACCCTAAAGATGATCCTTTTGTATATCTAAAATACAAAATGAAAAGTAATGCCTTTGTATAAATGCATATTTATTTTTCTATATGAATACAAGTACAGATGCAAAGCTTACGAAAGTATCAGGTACATATTTATACATTCAAAATTTTTTTTTAACTGGTAAGACAATAATATCCTTAGTACTGCTTATTATTCTAGCAAATTAAATTAATTAGATGATTTTACACACACAGAATCATGCTTTTCATTGGAGACTGAATATTTTGAAATTTAAAAAGATTTAGGAAAATAATTTGTCCATTCTTGTTCTGAAATAGGAAGAAAATGCTTAGATTAGATTTTCAAAGTATTTTTTTTAAATACTATTCTGACTTTTGAGAATATCATGGTTAAATAACTCTCCATCATGTTTACAAGTAATTAGAACAAAAGTATGGATTCATCCTATGATGAGGTAAACAGAGAAATCACAGACGCATAATAAATACCATTATAAAAAGACTATGAAGACAAAAGGCAGAAAAAAGAGATAAAATGTCTAATTTTTGTGCAAGAAAATAAATTTTATATTTCCTGTACCATGGGAATTTTTTTTCCCACAACATTATTGTCTAAATTGAAAAAAATATCACAGGAAAAACTGAGTCAAAAATCATGAAGTAACCTGTGAACCCACAAATCATTTGATTGCTTCACAAAACTTCAAATTCCATTGATAAGCAGTTTCCAGGCTCTGCCATACATTACTTTCAGCACTGTTTTTTGGTTAAAAGATTGTCCTTGTTATAATACTTGCTGGGTTTCTTGTAATTATCCAAATATCATAAAATGCAAACTTATCAATTATCCTTGGTAGTTTTGCAGTGGTATTAGATCTTTCATGAATTATTTTTTAATTATTTTTTTAAGCTAATTTTGCCCAAAGCATGGGAGGAAAAGTTACAAGTAACTTTTGTTTGCACTTGTCATACGGAGAAGTTACCTGTTATCTGAAGTTATCTGAATCTTCTGTGTTTAATTTGATAAGTGTGGACATTTTACAAAGGTCCTGATTCTAGTTTAGTTGGTTATTACAGAATCTTTGAATCTGCTTTTGTTTATCTGTAACAAACACCTATTGTAAACTTCTTCCCCTGTTTTTTTCCACTGTGCTCCATTCCTGAAGACCTATTGTCTGTTTAACAATATTGTCTGTTGTAGAGTCTTTTCCTGTTATCTTTCTCCAGAATTTCTAAAACTATGGGGTTTTTTTTTGAAGGTTATTTATTTGCCAGAATATTTATTAACTGTGCAAAATTCTTTCTGAGATTCAACTGAAAAAGTAATTCCTTCTCACATTACTATGGAGTTTCCCAAGTTACAGAGAACAATCGTTTCTTCAGTCCATACTATTGATACATTTCCAAAAATACAATAGAGTATGTTTGGTGAATTCCAATTTTTTCAGAAGATGCAGATATTAATGTTGTAAAAAATGGTTCATGGGCAGAGATAAAGATGCAAACTTGTGCACACTATATCAAAGCAAAAGACTTGTACAGTCTTAGGCTCTTAACCTATTTGCTAGCATTTGGCTGACTGACCAGCCCAGGTGTCATTATGAAGTAGTTTCAGGATAGAAATTTATAGAAAAATTGTATAAATTTATATGCAATTTATAGAAAAGCTTATTAGTTATTTATTTATTTAGACAGTTCTGATATATGTGAAGAATCAGTTGAGCACCAGAATTTTTTTCTGCCTAAGTAATAAATAATTTACTTGAGCTTGATTTAAATGAACATAAATGAAGTCAGATTTAATGCCATACATAGGCTGTGTTATATACATTTCTATCTTGTATTTTGAAGTAGAGAAGGTATCTACTGATAACTCTTCTGGAGGCCTTTACGTAATTTAAACATTGGTGTACATAGCCTACTTATGAGTAACCATCACCAGCCTTAAGCAAAATCCTCTGGTATGGGATAAAATACATGTACTTTATATTACCACTTCATCAGGCAAGAGCCTGGGAATATTTCTAACAGGGCCCTGAAGATAAACAGATTCACATGTCACCATTTCTACAGAGAAAGAATTTCATAGGCTGCACAACATAAACAAAGTAATGCAGATATATTCATTTAAAATCCATCAGCCAGATTCAGTTTTATTGCTTTTTCCCTAGAATTGTGATGGATCTGTAGATAGATGTCTAAGATATTTTAAAATCCAAGTTTTGGATTTTGCATCCTGCTAATAACCTGAGTAGAAGCTGCTAGACTGACTTCCTAGGGGTCTTTTGGAAGGGGCTGGCAGAGTGAAAAACAATTTGCATTATGTGGAGACAACACTGTTTTTTTTTGGTTTTTTTGTTTTTTACTAAAGCTCATATGTGTAAAATAAATGTAAAAAACAGAGGCTATCATGGTTTTCTGTCTTAACAGAAGCTCTTCCTTGACCTTACAGATTCTATACATACGGTCTTTTAGATGTATCTGTAATACTTTGTAGAGATACTGCCCTAAGTTTTGTTTCAAGTTATCAGGATAAAGCAATTACCATACTACTGAGTCCATAACCAATCACAGCAATGATCCTGTTTATTTAAACCAAATCAGTTTAAATTAACATCCACCAAAGTGGACAGTTGTAGATGGTGACATCCAAAACTATCATGTGTCAAGCTTGCTTTCTTTTACAGTCTTAAACTAGACAAATTCTGAGAGGACAGAACATTTTTTAATATGAAGTAAAAAAGCACATGAGGAACTTATCTTAGGATAATTAAAATACTGTCTGAAACAACTATCTTTTTATCCTTAAGAGGATCTTTATCCTTAAGAGCTCATAGACGGCAGTTCACATAGGAATATCTGAAAAAAAAAGGCAAACACAAAGTATAGATTTATAATGGAAGAAAAAATTGGAATTATTATCTCAGCTTGTATCTCTGATACAATAGTGGGGACAAAATTTAACTAGCTGCTAGCAGCTGGAGAATATGAAATCCACAGTTATCATATAACCTTATGTGGAGCTTTTTCTACTCAAAGTCTATCTAATGGAAAAGAGAAGAAACATGCTAAGCTTTCTAATGCCAAAAAGGTAGAAATGTCAATTATGTCAAGAAGTTAGTGTTCAAAATTATTTTGACAAAATGGAAAAATGGTCAGGTGACTTTCAGACAGGAAAAATGTGAAGTGTTACCCTTCAGCAGTTATAAGCTGCTGCTATAATGCTCAGTGCTGACAATATGACAGCAGGTTTTCTGGGAAAGATCTGAGAGCTGGAAGACTGTGAGTGGGTGAGTCATGCTGTTGTGAAATAAGCAGAGCTCCTGCAATATGTTCAGGGGATCCTCCAGCTTGCCTCTCCATTCCTGAGGCCTCGCATGGAGTACCAAGTGTCCTTCAGGAACTGCATTTTTGGAAGAAACAAAGACAACCCAGAGGAGACTTAAGAGAATAACCAGAAGCCAAGAAAACCCAAACAATTGTCTTGGGGTTGTTTCATGTACCTAAGGTAAGATTTGAGGGAGGGGCATGATCGAAGTCTGCTACAGAGGGGCTGCTGTAAAGAGAAAGGGAATAATCTATTTCCCTTTCCATAGCAAAGAAACATAGAAGTATAAGTTTAAGTTAAAGTGAGGAATATTCATCTTAGGCACTTGAAGACTTTTGAAGAACTAGGATAATAAAGCCCTTGCATGGATTGTCTAGAATGTCCTCATCATGGACATTCTCATGCTGATATGTCCTCATCACTGGATGACTTCAAGAATGACCTAAACAAGCAATTGCCTGCAATCACACATCTTCAGTCAATCTCACTTTGTAAGAAAAGAGTGATTTCAGGTCATTTCATTCATTTCATTCATATATTTAATAAGTTTCATACCTCCAGGAAGCACTTATCTTGAATCACTTTACTGTTTCTGATTTTCTCCCAAAATTCTGCATTCAGTTTAGCAGGTTTGAATCCTTAATTTGTAAGTTTAGATAGTAAAGTAGTTTTTTGTATTATTATTTTTTTCCTCTGCCTCATTCACTGGTTCTGGGAAATATTTTCATATTCTTCATATTGTTAGGCAGGGAACATATCATCTGATAGACTGAAATAAATTGTCTTTGGTTCATATACACTGCTTATGAAGAAGCAACAAAACTCAAAATAGTTGTTTGCAATAGCTGGAAAAAGTCAGTATGAAAGAAAAATACTCACTTGTGGCCCACAAAAACTGATTCTTCACAAGTTCAATAGTAAAAGATTAAACAACTAATCTGAAAATCAGTGCTAGGGGATTCAATCAGCAATCATTTCAATTAATGTGGCCTGTATTTTTACAAGAAAAGAAAAAACATCTTTCAGTATGAAAGCTTCCACTGACAATTTGTGCTGCTTTTAGGAATATAGTGAATATTTCTTGCTATAAATGCTGACTTGAGAGAAACCTTGAAGGAAAGAAATAACAAAGTAGGCATGATACTACAGTATGTGTGTATACTTATTCTCTGTAAAAATGGCACCACTTAGATGGGGAACAGTGTGTGTCTGAAAACAAATGGGGACAAAAGAAAGATTGAAGGAATCTTTTGTTAGAAGTATTAGTACTGGAAAATTACTTGCCAGGAGTGTTTGAGATTCACATCTTTGGCTTTACTGGCGACAGACAGTACATATTCTGGGAGACAGATCTTCTAGCACATGTATTTTTTCATTCAATTTATTCTTTCCAGTTCCATGGACAAAGGCCTAGAGAGACAAAACTCTGTGAAGACTGTGTGTGACACACACAGTGACTGTGAAGACACACAGGCTGTAGGGGTTTTGTGGAGTAAAAAGGATTAATGTGTGAGGGAAGGTGTAATTTTTTCAGTACTGAAAGGCAGCAATGAAGTGTATTTTAAATTTATGTAAAAACTCTGCTAGACTGGGAATAAGTACAATTGACAAGATTTTTGTCTGATGCATTTGATTTGCATTAGTTTTTCTCCTTCTTACTTAGAAAAAAGATAAGATCACGTATAGTAAAGTACAGATGAAACTTCAGATATGACCCACCATTCACAAGGAAAGAAAAGTCTTTTTTTACAAAAGAATACCACATTTTTATTAATGAAATACATTTTCTATAAGTAAGCTCCCATCACCAAATTAGGAATTAGGCAATAAGCAAAAGGAATAATAAGCAGAAAAATGTGTATGTGACAGTTGTCATGGTCTTTTCCTTCCTAGTTTACTTACACCATGTGAATTGTATTTTTCCATCTTACTAACAAAGCTAACTCATTCCAGGTTTAGACTTACTATGAATTTCTGTAGGTACAGAAAAAAAGTAGATTTCCTGTAGCATTTTACAGCTATGACATTGGAATATTACTGAAAATTTTGTTGTTTGAAAAAGTAAAAGAAGGGGTTTTAGATGCAGGTGAGTTATGAATATAAATTAATAATTCAGAAAGGACTGAAGTGTAGTACTGAGGAGCTTTGTGTAATTAATATCTTTTTAAACAATCAGAACATTTCAGTTTAGGTTGGTAGATGCTAGTATTTAGTGATCATGGTGCTCTTGACTGAACATGTATTCTTCGCTGAGGATTTCATTAATACCAAGAACCCACCTACAAACTGTTGTTGAGGGTCTTAACAAACCTGGAATCAAGACATAACTTGAAAGCTTATATTAAATTAAATCTAAAGGAACTCATGAGGAAATGAGAAAAACCCTGCTTCTTTAGGCAAGATTCACACATAATACACAGGAATAGAGAATTAACAAGGGACAGAGAAACCATAGATTCATAAAATAATAGAATGTTTCGGGTTGGAAGGGACCTCAAATATCATCTAGTTCCAAGCCCCGTGCCAAGGGCAGGGACACGTCCTACTAGATCAGATTGCTTGAAACCCATCCATCCTGGCCTTGAATATTTCCAGGGAGGGAAGCACCACAGCTTCCCTGGGTAATCTGTGCCAGTGTTTCACTGCACTTTTGGGAAAGAATTTCTTCCTAATGTTTAATTTAAATCAAGCCTCTTTCAGATTGAAACTGTTACTCCTCATGCTATCATGACTGGTCTTTTTACGAAGTCCCCCTCCAGATTTCCTCTAGCTCCTTCAAGGTACTAAAAGGCTGCTAGATTGTGTCCCCAGAGACTTCACTTCTTCAGATTGAACAAACCCATTTCTATCAGAGTGTCTTCATATGAGAGGTGCTGCATGCCTCTGATCATCTTCAAGGCTCTCCTCTGGACTCACTCCAACAGCTCTATGTCCTTCTTCTGTTGAGGACTCCAGAAATGGACACTGTACTCCAGGTGGGATCTTATGAGAGCAGAGTAGAGGGGGAGAATCACCTGCATTAACCTGATGGCTATGCTTCTTTTCATGCAGGATACTCCTGTCTTTCTGGGCTGAGAGAACACACTGCAAGCTCATGTTTAGGTTTTCATCAACGAAGCCCGCAGGTCCTTTTTCTCAGGGGTAGTCTCAATCTATTCTTCACCCAAAATAGATTTGTGCTTAGGATTGCCTTGACTCATATTTAGTGCCTTGCCCTTCATGCTGTTTACACCAGTAAATGAATGCATGTACTATGAATAGTAAGGTAAGTGAAGGTCATAGAGTCAAAGAATAATTAGGGTTGGAAGGGAGATCGAAAAGTCTTGTAGTCCAACACCCATCCAGTAAACAAGGACATCTTCAACTAGATCAGATTGCTCAGGCTGCTTATGAAGCCTCATCTCTAGTATTTCCAAGGATGAGGCCTCATCTACCTCCCAGGTTAACCTGTTCTTGCACCACTCTCACGGTAAAGAAACTTTTCCTTATATCCGATCTAAATCTACTCTTCTTTAATTTAAAACCATTTCCCCTTGTCCTATTACTAGGAGACCTTACAAACAGCCCATCTCCAACCTTCCTGTAGGTCCCCTTCAGGTACTGGAAAGTCATTATTAGGTCTCTCAGCATGCTTCTCCAGGATCAAAAACCCCATCTCCCTCAACATATCTTCATAGGAGAGGTATTCCAACCCCCTGTTCATTTTTATGACCCTCTGGACCTGCTTCATTAGACCCTGGTCTTTCCTGTATTGAGGGCTCCAGAGCTGGATGCAATACTACAAGTGAGGTCTTACCAGAACAGAATAAAAGGGCAGAATCACCTCTCTCGATCTCCTAGCCATGCTACTTTTGATACAGGTTGGGATGCGATTGGCCTTTGAGGCTGCAAGCACTCACTCATGTGCCATGCCCATCTTTTCATCCACCAGCACCCCTGAGTCCTTTTCTCCAGGGCTGCTTTCTAAAACCTCATTCCCCAGCTTTTAACAATATTGCAGATTGTTCCAACTCAGGTGCAGGACCCTACACTCGGTCTTAGTGAATCTCATGAGGTTCATGTGGGCCCACCTCTCCAATGTGTCCAGGTCCTCCTGGATGACATGCCATCCCTGTGGCTTATCGAGGGGACCACTCAGATTACTGTCATCTGCAAACTTGCTGATGCTGCACACAAACCAGTGTCTATATATAGTTGATAAAAATATTAAACAGTACAGGTCCTAGTATGGAACTCTGGCCACTTGTTACTGGTATCCATGTGGAATTCAAGCTGCTGATCTTTACCCTCTGGATACAACCGTCCAGCCATTTCCTTTTACACTGAACAGTCCACCCATCAAATCCGTGGGAGAACAAATACCATGGGAGAACATGTCAAAGGCCTTGCAGAAGTCCAGGTAGATGACATCCACTGTTTTCCCTTTCTACTGATGTATTCACTCCATTGTAGAAAGCCACTAGGTTGCTCAGGAAGGATTTTCCCCTAGTGTGCTATGCGATGTGTACATCATAGTAAAAACATAAAGAGTACTGTAAGTAGAAGTTATTCTAATGATCCTGTGTTTTAGAAGTTGGGTTTTTCAGCCTCTATTTGTCTTATTTAATTTTCTGTGCATGGTGTTGTTGCTTAATAAATGAAAAAAAGTGCAGTAGAAATCTTACTGCTGAAAAATCACAACTCTAAAAAAAAACAGCACAGTTATTGTTCACTTCTGAAGCTAAATTCCATAAATGCCTTTCTTAATTTCCTTAATTACTTTTTTTTTTTTTTAATTTAAACAGGAAAAGTAAATTACCCTGCACATATCTTTGCATGAACTTAGCAGTTCTCCAGATTTGCTTAGACTGAACAGCTCAAAAGCTAACTCATGGGTACATTTGTGTTACATTAAGCAGAATTCACTGCTAACCATATATTTCTTTCTTTCTTTCTTTCTGCAGAACTTTTTAAAGACCTGTTATTTTACAAAAAGAAAGCTACAAACCTATCCCACAAACTTCCTTCTTTTTGAAAAAGTGCTGCTTTCCATACTGGAATAAGAGCAGGCGCCCTGTTAGACTAGCACAGGGCTGGCAGGTACAATGAACAGTACACTATCATAAAAGATTATCTCCTGACTAATGATGACCCCTATAAACACTTGGGTGATATCTGACTGCAGGGATGGTAGTCCCACCTAGTTGAGAGTCCATAAATATGTTTTATCTCATCTTGCCTTTCAAACCATGCATGGAGTTAGACAGAGTTGGGAGAAACTTCAGAAAGTTATGAGGAAGGAAATGATGAATAGTGACCTATTAAATAATATTGCAACAAATAAAGTATAAATACCACGCCTTTATCATCTTCTCAGTTTATCTGGGACAAAGAAGACCTTTATAAAGCAATATTTGGGAGCTAAGAAATGAACTGCTTGACACATAAAGATAACAGCAGTCTTCATCCAGATTCTCATTCTTTGTTTTGTTCAGATTGAACTGAAATATCCTGCTGAAGTCTTGGTAGGTTTTGTGGGAAGTTTTGAGTAAAAATTTTCAGTATTTTTACCTGCATGCCATAGATTACATGAAAAAAATCCCTGCCTAACCTACACTGAGAATTTTTAAACAAAAGTAGCTTTTGTTTTTTTCTTTCAGTAACTTGAATATGGTATAAGAACCCACAAATTCTGATTCTAATATAGATCTTAGAAAACTTTATATAAATACACAACTGTATTTTTTCCTGGATAACCAAATTTGCTGTACGCACCATTTTTGAAAAATCACATTTACACTTGCAAGAAATATATTCATTTCAGTCAAGATATGAGCAAAGGTACGCCCAAACCAACATTTGAAATTAATTTAGAATTTCATCTATGTATTTATAATGAATATGCTTCCCAAGAATATTTCTGTAAATATATAGGAGGCTAGCAAACACCTTCATGAAAGTCTAAATCTGTGTGTATATACTTTGTTAAGTTCTCCTCTACATACAAAATGCTTCTTAAATCCTTATAGATTTAAATAGATAATAAAACATATTTATGATAATGTTAACTAAACAATATTTAGAATTTGTTGTAAATCTCCTTTTCCTTCTATTTAGTACTCTATAGAACCATTTGGAAAAGAAATGCAAATGTGGAGGGAAAAAAACCTCATATTTGCTTCTTGGTCCTAATAGCTGTCACCTTCGTGGCATCTTAAATTTTTTAGATCAATGTACAATGATCATTCATATAGCTTTACACATCATCAGAAGGAAAAATACTCTGTCTCTCTGTCTCTCATTTTCTTGCTTACTTGATGACTTTCTATTACTTTCTCCTGTGAATTAAGGGAAGATCTTGGCATAACAACCTTAGATAATACCATCAGCTCTTCACTTAGACTTTTTTAATGACTTGTTATTTCCCAGCACTCAGTGGTATGATTTGTTTTGTCTTGACATAAGTTCTGAGATCTTTTATTTGCAGGTTCACAAAAAAAAAAAAAAAAAAAAAAAAAAAAAAAACCAGGATAAAAATGAGGAACAGAAATCTTGGAATTTAAAAAATTGGTTTGGTTTGTTTTTCTAGGATTGTTATGCTCCACAGATAGAAAGAGATCGCTACTAAAAATAAAGAGAGTATAAACCACGATTTTTCCACACAGTAAAACTGGCACCTTGGCTAGAAGTATACATGCACGTACTTCATGGAGAAGTACTTTTATCATTTAACTATCGAAAATCGATCCAAAGTTTTTACGTTCACTGCTTTCCCTCCATCTATTAGATCCTCCTAGAAGTCCTTCCAGACACACAGACATAAACAGAAGAATCTATCTAGTATTCCAGGTGCTTATAGACACACTATACGACTCCTGCAATTAAGTCTGGTGGATATATTGTCTCCCTAAAAGCTATAAGAAGATGAAATCTCTTCTTACAAACCTGAGATTTCTAAAGTATGTACAACCTGAAACTTACTGGTCTGAGTCTTTGTCCATGCGTGCTTTTTTCCATCATGTTATTCTCTTCTCCACCTACAAGGCATAAAATAGTCAGAAAGGGTAAAGGGTACCAGCGGTCAAAAAAAGCTGATTGATGATATCTATCATATAACTGATTTTGATCTTTGAGGATCTGTCTTCCCTGTTAAACTGCAGCAATAAGTGAAAGTGGCTTAGGAGGCAGTCCTTAAGACCAAAAGGGGGTCCAGGAAGGCTGGACATTGGTCAAAAAGGAACTCCTTAAAAGCATAGAAGTGGGCTATCCCTATGCACCATCAGACAAAACAACCACCCTGGATGAACAAGGAATTTTTATTGTGACTTAGGAAAAAAAGGAGAGTTTACCTGCTTTGGAGGAAGGGGAAGGTATCCTGGGGTGAGTACTAGAGATCTATTTGGTTATATAGAGAAAAAATTAGGAAGACAAAAGGCCTGGTGGAACTCAATCTGACTCAAACTGACTACTACCATAAAAGACAACAAAAAAAGTTTTGTACAGATACATCAGTAACAAAAAGAGAGCCAGAGAGAATTTCCATCCTTTATTGCATGCAGGGAGAAACAGTGCAACCAAGGAAGAGGAAAAGGCTGAAATACTTAATGCCTTCTTTGCTTCTGTCTTCATTAGCCAGACCAGCTATTCCCAAAGTAGTGAGCTCCCTGAGCTGGAAGATGAGGACAGAGAGCAGGACAACCCCCCATAACTCACAAGGAAGAAGTTAATGACCTTCTATGGCACCAGGACATCCACAGGTCCATGGGGCCAGGTGTCATTCACCCAAGAGTAATGAAGGAGATGGCAGAGAAACCTCTTTCCATGGTCTACCAACTGTCTTGCTGAAGAAGGAATGTTTCAGATGACTGGAGGCTTGCCAGTGTGATGCCGCTCTACGAGAAGAGCTGGAAGGAGGATCCAGGAATATAAAGGCCTGTAAACCTGACCTTGGTGACCAGAAAAATTATGGAATGGTTAATATTGAGGGCACTCACATGGCAAGTGCTGGACAGCCAGAGTATAATGCCCAGCCAGAACGGGTTCAGGAAAGGCAGGTTCTGCCTGACCAACCTCATCTTGTTCTGTGACCATGTGACCCTCCTAGTGGACAAGGGGGAGGCTGTGGACATTGTCTGCCTGGACCATAGTAAGGCCTTTGACCCTGTCTCCCACAGCACTGTCCTCAAGAAGCTGGCGACTCATGGCATAGAAAAATGTACTCTGTCTTAGGCTGAGAGCTGGCTGCATAGCAGCGCATAGAGAGTTGTAATCAATAGAGTTAAATCTGTAAGGTTTAAAAAGTTATATGTCAGGTCCTGCACTTTGGTCACACCACCACCACAGAACACTACAGGCCTGGGGAGTAGTGGATAGAAAGTTGCCAGGCAGAAAAGGACTTGGAGATTCTGGTTGATACCTGGCTGAATGAGTCAGAAGTGTGCCCAGGTGGCCAAAAAAACCTAACAACATCTTGACTTGTCTCAGAAATAATGTGGCCAGCAGAAGAAGGGAAGTGATGGTGCTTCTGTACCAGTGCCAGTACTTGGCACTGGTGAGGCTGCATCTCAAGTTCTGAGCCCCTCACTAAAAGCAGGACATTTTGTTACTGTAGTGTGTCCAAAGAAGGGCAACCAAGCTGCTGAAGGTTCTGGAGAACAAGGCCTGTGACCAAAGGTTGTGGGAACTGGGAATGTTTAGTATGGAGAAGAAGAGGCTGAGGCAAGACCTTATGTCTCTCTACAACTATCTGAAAGGAGGTGGCAGAGAGGTGGGTGCTGGCCTCTTCTCTCAAGTGAACAATAATAGGACTAGAAGAAATGGCCTGAAGTTGAAACAGGGGAGATTTAGAGTAGAAATATGGAAGAAAACCTTTACGAGAGAGTAGTCAGGCATTGGAATGGGCTGCCCAGGGAGGTGGTGGAGTCACCATCCCTAGAAGTATTTAAAACCTAAGTAGATGAGGCACTTCAGGACATTCTCTTATGGGTGATACAGATATCAATACATGTATTTTGTTTAGGGTGGAATGATGACAGTTGGATATGGTGATCATAGAGGTCTTCTCCATCTATTCTGATTCTGTGATTTTTTCAAGTGTTATGAATGCTATAAAAGAGAATTCTTACACTGAGAAGTAATATTTTTCTTTTTTGAATGATTCAAACTAAATCTCATTCTTTTTCTGGCTGGAAAAGGCTGATTCAGAAACACCTAAAAAAGTAATTTTTCTATTAAAAGAAGGCAACTCCTGTAAATTATTATGAAAAAAGTCCTTTTTCTTTTAGATTTGTGAGCTTATCTGATATTATAACACTTTCTAATGATGCAGTGTTTCAGAGAGAGTTTCTAATGTTTCCATTAGAACATACTACAACACTACTAAGACTTCTAAGGAGGTGGATGAAGTTCAGAGGGAAAATGCATCAGAATACAGTTTATTCTTCAGGTCAAAATCTTAGATGGGTTTTGAGGAGGTCCAGCTCATACAAATAATATTGAATACATCTTAAGTGTTTATGTCAACTTCAATATTAAGGTATATGAAGAAATATGTAGGACTCTCTGGTGAAACTGTGTCATTCTCTTTGATAGAAGTCAGCAAACTTTAAGGTGATTCCTACTTCAGTGATAGTTTCAAATGTCACAGTAGGAAAAGTGACCATGATATGAGTGGTCACTCATTATTTCTTACCTCTCTTTATTGTTTGTTTGTGGTTTTTTTAATTTTTATTGGGAGCGTGATCTGTTTTGATAATTTTACCTGCAAAGCCATTTATAAATATCCATGATTTTTAAATGCAACTAATGCTTGAGAGCAACAGTAAAATCTAGAAACTGTAACTCAACTCCTTAGAAATATTTTTTTTTTATTTTAGATTTTTAAGCACAAAAAGGTGGAAAAGTGAGAACTTTGCCATGAAAACAGTTCGAGTTGTCTTGGTCCAAATGAATATAGACATGCAAAAAGGCTTATCTGCACAGGTGGTTCATGTACAGGAAGCAGAATTATACACAGTTTGACAAAAGGTCACAAAGGAATAAATGCTATTCTTTTTGAACTTGACAGTAATTTATTAGAGCTTTGTTTATTTTACGTAACAAAATGGCACAGTAAAGCTTTAGAATTGTCTTTTGTATATATTCATTTCACCATCTTGACTTGGTTTGAAAATAAACTGTCTATAGTGAAAAGCAAGGAAGTTGGTGCTGAAAGACAGTTAAGCCTTTGAGCAAAGCTTTGAGATGAAGCTCAAAAATTTGTTGTATTCTCTTTTCCTTTCTTTCTCTTTCTAAAGTCCCAGTTAGACTATCCATATGTTCAATGGATGCTCTGCTCCAGCATGAAAATCTTGTACTTTTATATGCTAGTGTTATGTGAGGATAATCTAATGTCTTTTTAACCCATAGGAATTTTTTATATTCAACTATACAATTAAAGTTTTTTCATGCTAAACTCCCAGGTGATTCCTATAAGTAGTAGAAAGAAATGGTCCTTTATATTAGAGCAGATTTTAGAAATATTACTTCGATTGTTTGTAATGGCTGCATGACAAGCAAAATTAAGTACTTCCACAATTACTTCTACTGACTGATTTACTCATGTGCACACAAGACAAAGAACTGAGCCTTATTATACTTAACTTTGGACTCAGGACGCAAAGTGTAAATCAAGATTTTGAGGAATCTCTAATATATGTGTGAGGAATTGTAAAGCTACTGTTACTGATTCCTAGCCATGAAGAGACTAGCTCCATAGAAGTAGGTTTGATCATATTGTGAACTGTAACAAGCATGACCTTTAGGACGTGCTCTAGTGAACATGGTGATGCAGATATTGATAAATATATTTTATTTTTTCTATTGGGGGGGAGTGTAGATGATTGGATGATGTGATCTTAGAGGTCTTTTCCAACTGTAACAATTCTGTGATTCTGTGATTTTGCCTTGATATATACATACATACATATATATATATATATAAGATACTTCTATACTACCCTGTCAAGTTACCCAGTAAAGGTACCAGGTGAAGACTACAGAGCCTCCCTCCAATTTTGCTAGACATATCTAACCATGGAAATGTCCTCAAAATTATCAAAGCGAAACATTTGGGAATCACGGACATCCTAAAAGTTCCTGAACAAGTATATACGACGTATCCTGCATTCCACATGTCAGCTCAAGCACAGCCTTCTGTCCAAGGCAGCCCTGTCATGGGGAACTTAGGACCATGTTGTTTTTCCATTAAAAATGTGATACCAGGTAGCAGTAATATGAGTAAATATGAGTAAATGAGAAGCTGCTGAAGTTTATTATGTAGGCTGTGATTCCAGGTAACTATCACAGGAGAAGAGGTGCACTGGCTAGCAGTGGTCACAGGCTGGGCCACTACAAGGTGCCTGTGAACCTTCTAACCAAAGTCAGGCTCATCTTGCTTTTCATATTGCTAGGGTCTTGCACAGATTCAATTAGTGGATGGAAATTTCAGATTCAGAGATAATTTTTTTTTCTGCCTTTGCCAGGAAACTGTGTGCCAACATTTTTTTAAAAATTAACTTACTGTTTCCCAGAACAGAAGCCAATTGTACACACCCTCTGGATACTGGACACAATGTCTATGACACATTGATTCATGACATGTCAGTTTGATATCTGCAAGTTCATTGCTGATGGTGTGACTTCAAGAGAACTTCAGAACCATGTACTTTTCCTGTACATTTATTATTGTCATGCAGCACAGGACATATAACTGGAACCTTACAGGTCTACACTGATAAGCTTTTATTCTGATTTAACATATCAGAGTTAATGTTCCCCTCCTCCCTTTCTTGTTTTGACATGATTTCTGATTTTTGAAGATTTATATATATTTTATTTTTATGTAGCTCCCTCACTCTGCTTTAAACACATCATCTCCCTTTAGTTCTTTTAAATGGTTCTCGTAGGTGGATAATGGAACGTACTTTCTGGTAATTTGAGTATCCAACACAGTGAATTTAAGTTACATATATTATGACATCTGAAAGCATTTTAGAACTTTTCCTGAATGTGTTTGTTTGTTTGTTTTTAAAAATTATTTATTTATTTATAATTTTTAAAATTTATACTGAGCAAGTTTTCTAGTTGCTTCTGCAGGTGATTGCAATGAAATGAAATATCTTCTTTCCCATAATGACTTTCTGGATATTCTTCTGCCATACTTCTTGACCCATGGTAAGGGATTGCCTTGATGATTACTACTGGGATCTTTCTGTGTTCAAGCCAGACCTTTTTTCCAGCCTCACTTGAAAATATCCTCCCTCTAACCCAACCAACTGGAGCTTCATTGATCTTTGTTACACATTCGGATTTTAAGTATTGAGAGATGTCTGGCAGAAATCTCCCTGCAAGCCTGCTTCCAGAACCTGAAGAAAATGTGATGCTGCCCTTTGGAAATGTATGGGTTACTATGAAAACTTTGGAAGCAATCATTCAGCAAAATGTATAGCCAAAATGCAGACAATGACTTTTAAAAACTTTTCTACAAAATTTAGCAGCCACTATGGAAGATTATGTTGAAAATAAACAAAGAATTCCATACGTACATCTTATTCATTGCATAAATCATAATTTTCAAAAAGTCTCTATGCCTACCAGGAGCTCTGAAAATCTGTCCAGTGGAAGAGTTTCTGGGTACTAAATTTCCAGAAAAACCTTCCCTTCTTTTGGTTCAGGAGTAATCTGGAAATCTACACCAAGATGGAGGTTTTGAGCTCTAGACTTTTAACTATCTAAAAATGCATATTTAAAGAAGGAAAGATTGTCACTTCACTCTGTACCCTTCAAGGTACAAGGTAATAAAACAAGATAATAGAACAATTTAGGTATTTTGGAGGTTTTGTTTGGGGTTTTTTTTTGTTTGTATTTCTTTGTTGGTGGTGGTTGGGTTTTTTTGTTTGGGTTTGTTTTCCCATTTTGTTTGGTTTGGTTTGGTTTTTTTCTGAAATCACTGCAGAATTGCAGAAACCATGCTCCAGTCCTTCCTGTAGGCGAAATTCCTGTTCATGGCAGGTTAACATCAAAGTCAAGTTTGGGAAGTTTTCCCCCAGCCAATGGAAAAAAGAGGTCAGGTTTGGTTTTAATTACACTCCTCTGTATTTCACAGAAGGACAAGTTATGACTTATCTCCAGCAAGTACTGATGATCTCCTGGTAGCAGAAGAGATTCACTTGGTAGAAGTGAATGATGCTGACTATGTATGTAGCATAGAGATACAGAACTGAGATACTCCCTTGTGCAAGTGCCAGAGAGGCAGGAAAATGTAAAAATCAAAGCACTCACTCTTCACCTGAACTTTTCCACTGAAGCATTAGCTCCCCCCTTTCCTAGGACTGTCGCTCTTTTTCTTTATTCTTTGTAGCACCTTGATTTTTTTTTTAAGTCCAGGCCCACCATTTTCATCATGCTTGAAACTGTGGCAGGGTACGCCTTGAATTTGCCCTTGCTCTTTGCTCTGCTCACTCAACTGTCACACAGGGCTGTTGGGTTTTTTTGTTGTTGTTGTGGGTTTTTTTGTTTGGTTGGCTTTGGTTTTGGTTTGGGTTTGGGTTTTTTTGTTTGTTTGTTTTTTGTTTTTGTCCAACCAAGGAACAGATTTCTGTGCAAATCTGTTATCCTCCCTTCCCTAATTCTTTAACAACCTGGCACCTTGGAATAGTTTATGGGTTGCTTTTCATGGGTCCATACTACCATGAAGATGTCTGTCCAAGACACCTGTGAAGAACAACTTGCTGTTCAGGTACAGTACCAATAGTGTGATCTGTCTTCCCATAAAATCTCTCATCTTGGGAAAGAAATACCTTCCACAACACAGATGGAGTGTTATGTTGTGAAAGTACCTTGTTTCAGGACTAACACAAGAGCTTGTCTTTACTGTTGTGATACTAGAAAGAAGCCAGTCTTTCTCTAGAAAGTTGGCCAACTTTCTCCTTCTCTATTTAAACTAATTTCCTGCCTCATGGTTGGGATGATTCACCCTGGATAACTGAGTTCCCTGGCCTCACAGAGTAAATGGGGAAACAAACATCTTACAACAGAACAGGGATTTTTCAAAACACCACGAAGATGTGTCAGTTCTTTTGTCTTGTATTGTAGAACACACAGAAATAACACTCATACTGACCAAGTTTCACAGCTCATGTACATGAAAAAATATTAACATTAGAAATATACACAGAGGTGGTTTTTATTCTGATATGTTCAAAGATGTCAGAATGTTCTTAATTTTGATTTACCATGTAAAATAATTGTTGTCTTTGTGGGGAAAAACTCAAGAGCATTTTGAAGTTTCTGCTGAAAAATTTCAAGTGTAAGTAGTTTCTCTTATACCAGTCTCTTTCTTCACAGCTGTCCCTGGGCTGCTTCCTCAGCTTGTGCTGCTCTTGCAGCTCTGCTGTGACCTGGACCACTTCCCTAAAATGACAGCCTGGGGCTGGTTTTAGCTAGATTATGTTTAACCTGGCTCAGTGCCAGTTCAGCTCACTACTTTGGCATGGAAAAGAATATCCATGGATGGAGGGAATCATACGGCTCAAGCTACTGCTTCCAATCAGAGAAACCTCAGCATCAGATTTAATTGTGTCAAAGTGAGTAATTTGGGTAGACAATGGGTGTACTAGACTGCAAATCAAATTAAAGAACTAATTGAGTAATGCTGAGGAACCTCCCTAAGTATTACCTATGAGTAGTAAGTATTTTCTGTGTACCACAATGACCCTCTAAAGCAAAACAGCAGGCAAATAAAATTCTTTTCATCACATAAAAGGACAAATCTTCCCACTGTTACAGCAGAAGAGATATTCTGCTCTGAAATATGGTCAAGAGAATACTAAAATGAAAATGAGCTACAGAGAAGAAAAAGAATTCTCTAACATCCAAATGACTTTTTTATTAATTAAATTTTGTATTTATGCATGCTAGAGAAATAAAGCAAAATTTCAATATAGTTTAGCTATTTTAATAATTTGTTATCCAGGAATTCTTGTAATATGCCACTTCAGAGTCTGATTAAAAGAGTTTAATTGAAAATATATAGTTCAATTCTGTGATATGACTTTAGCAGTAAAAACCAGTCTTTTCATTTGTCTGTGAAAATGTCTCTGGAGTACCAGTGCTTTGCTATGCTGAATATGTAACTGTTAGAGCCTAATACCAGTGTGAACAGAAGGGGGTGATATTACCTCAGCTTGTGCAAAGATCTGCACTTCTAAGAATGGAACAATAAATTACCCATAACTTCATTAGTACCACTGAGAGAGGTATAAAATACCTAGGAAAAGAAATGAAGTGACATTACTTAAATTAAACAAGACTTCTAGAATATTTTATTCCCCTCTGATATGTCTCTATCCCCCCCCACCCTCCTCAGCATTGTGGTATTAGCTGATTTACAAAAGACACATGAAGTGAACAGAAATGTTTAGGATATATCTTGGCACCATCACTACATAATGCCCAATTTTTCAAGCTGTGTTACTCTTGAAAATCCATTTTCTGTATTGTACAGTAATGTAGCCACAAGTGGCACATAATTTTGGGTCCAGAAGGCCCTCTCTGTTCCCATCTGGTTAGAGTCAGATGGGAAGTAAGAGCAGAGGAGGAAACATCCTACAGCTGGAGGGAAAAAAAAAGAAAAAGAAAAAAGAAAGAAAAAAAATTGCCAAAAAAGCTACTAAAATATTGGTTATCTGCTGAAGGCTCTACCTTTAAGAACTACATGACAAAGAAAAAAGATCCACTTTCTTACAGCCTTTTAGACTCTAGTTAGAATGGTTAATCTAAAAGTTACTCTGGAAGATAATTCAAAAACCAAGCTCCACACACCAAAATCTTGAAGCAAACAGGCTTTTCAAAAACTTCCTCTAAAGAGTAAAAACATTGTTCTGTAGCTATTATTTCTCAGAAAGCTTTGCCTGTATTTTTCTGCACTGAATGGTTTCTTCCCTGCACTGCTGATAATTTTTAGTCACAAGAATGGCAAGTTTTTAAAAGGTTCTATTCCTTTCCAAAGGTGAAGATAAGTGTTCCTAACATCATGCAAAGTGGTCTAAGGAGAAGGGAGAGTTCTGAAAACACACATTTATAACTCTTAGAAACCATGATAACCACTTGAAGGCTTGGTGGTGTATCATCACTGACCTTTTCATGTGAGCACTCATAATTGTAGAAAGATTAATTAATTAACTTTTACTAAAATGTCTTGAAGATGTAAGATTCCAGATATTGTAAATGCAACAGAAAATCTTGTATACTGTCTACAGTACACAAGTCTGCTGAAGGACAGTCGGATTAATGGAATATGTATGCGAAGTGGAGTGTTGCAAACTGCAGAAGTAGTAGTAGTAGCAGCATGAGATCTTGGGTTAGAAAGGAAAACACACAGTATGTAATATATTTATCTACAGACATTGTTTTCTATGCAAACATTGCTTTCAGAAACACTAGTACAATATGCACATTGAATTTGTCTCCACTGGTATCCAAGAAGAGCTGCATGCTATCTGGAGAAAGGTCCATAGTCACTACTCACAGAAAAGTAATCCTGAAGTACCTGGTTGGCAAGCCCACCTGGTCTCATTTTGCTCATCATGAAAAACTTGATTTTACTAGATTTTGTAGTTCACTGTGACAAAACATTACTGAAATAGCCAAATCATAATATTGGACAGGGAATCCACTTCAATTTCTCTTATTCGAAATTTAGCAATGAATTTGAGCATGTGATTAAATTTACACCATGTGTAGAACACACTGAAATCAGTAGTACTTCTGCACATGTTTAAGTGCTCTGCTGAACTGGGGACAGTAAAGAAATACGACTACTCTCATTATGGAAGGAAACAGGAGTTAGTCCAAGTTACTTAATCACAAACAACCTATTTATGGAGAAATACTTGTGCTTTTTACATCTTCAGTACTTTACATTCACTTTAAAAAATAAATGTAAGTTAGAAAGGGGAATTCATCTCTAGGTAACATGCTGATACCATAATTTGTGCAGTAACCATGTTCTTATGTTTGTTTGAATTACTGACATTTCTCACTCCCCTGTAAAACCATGCTCAGATTGGCAATCTCTTTTACATGTGTTTTGTTTCAGCTTTTTTTCCACCTCTCCCTGTCACAAAATTTGTTCTATTTAAACTTTGTTAAAATTATATAGATTAGTGCTGAATAACCAATAAAAAAGAAAAAAACTGAACTTTAAGATATTTTTTGCCAAGTTTACTGATGTAACTCCTCACAGCTCTATAGCAGAGATTGGAACAACATGAGTTGAATGCTGGCTAAGCTTTTAGACCTCAGGGTTGGTTTTTTTGGTTTTTTTATTTCTCCTTGCAGAGTGTTTAGAGAAGAATTAAAGCAATTTTCTTAGATTTGCTATTAAAATCTCTTTAGCTACTCAGTTTGTGGTTTTTCTCCCTGTGGATTGCAAAAGACATATATAATCTTGATACATCCTACCTAATCTGTGGGTGAGTACATAGAAACTCATAAAAATTATTTCTTCAGAGTCTCATTCAGAATTTCTATTCAGTAGAATTTTCATAATGGCAAAAAACTGCAGAAATAAAATACATGGAAAATAATGTCAAATACTTATAACTGACTGGTTTCTTTGGATTTTTTGGGGTTTTTTTGTTTGTTTTTTTTAAGGTCTAGTCTATAAATGGTAAAAAAACCCACAATAGTAAATCACACAGTTCATATACATATTTCAATACTCATTAAACACATAAAATAAATAAATTATTAATTTAATAATTAAATTATTAATTCAATAAGGAGAGAGGGAGCATAAAGAACTAGGGACATTACCAAGCAATAAAAAACCAAGAAAATAAAAGGTAAAACTTGAGAGTAAAATAATAACATTCATTAAATGACAGGAATGACATTTACCACAGACATAAAATCAACTTTCTTCTTAATAACTTTACTTGATCCAGTATATAAATTTTGTTTAACAAATAGATTTCTAGCAGTTGCAAGTCAAAACTGCTTCTTTTCCCCTTCAGAATGGGCTGATTTCCTCAGAACAAATGGCAAAATTTAATTCTATATTATCTTTCAAATTATATTCCCTTTCTCCTACATTGCAAGACTAGATAAGAACAGAAGACTGACTGCGTTTGATTGCTGTATTTTGGCATGATTCTTCAAGGTTGCTTTTATCTTGTAGGTAAAAGGGAGATAATTAATACAATAAACTATCATAGTGATTTTTTTTCCATCTATGCAGTTAATTAAAATTTAATTTATGTTGGGATGCTAGATGCCCATTTTATTTTTTCTTATTATACAAGGGATTTCTATTGTGCTCTAATACAGTGGGATGCTATGAATGTAACTGACTTTATTTTCTGAACTTTTTGTGTTTACTAGTCCTTCTTAGAGGAGCTGTAGAGAATGAAGCATGAGGTGATTGAGCAGGACCAGCCCAGTGAGTCTCTAGTAAACATCTGTTTCTCTGGTGTTGTTTACATGTGTGAATTTTCCTGAATCAATTGTAGTGCTGCTCATCTCATGAAAATTAACTGGCTGCTAGCATTTCTGTTTCATACATCCAGTCTTAGAAATCTATAAATCAGGTGTAAAATTTTATCTGAACACAAATGCTCAGAATTAGGCAGTCAAAACATTACCCTGCTAAATAAAATTGGACCTAAGATATGGGTTCCAGTTGATACTAAAGTTAAAAAGTTGTAACCATCTGATGTGAGTTCAAATTGAGGGATAACTTAAACTTTTTATGCATCTTATATTTCTGCAGCTCTCAGCAAATGTAAGTGCAGACCGGATAATTTGCATACCCCTATGCAGAAATTAATATGTGAAGATTATCAGAGAAACAGCTTATAGACTGGGCATGCAGCCTACAGTGGCAGAAACCTGTAAATGGTAATGAGTATTCTGACTAAAAGTTAACAATTGCTCATTCCTCTGGCCACCTTAAATTTTAAGACTGGCAATATGCTCATTGTTGCAAATGTACAGCAGAGGACAGAGGAGCTAAAAGGACATCATCAAGAAATACCTCTTGTCAACTCTGCAGTATCTTGCAATATGGTCTTTAAAGACGTGAAATTTTACAAACAAGGAGATGCACAGAACTTGTCTACAGGTATGATGACAGTCCATGCAAGGAATGGCTGAGTTAAAATAAGTTCTGAGTGTGTGACTGTGTAGGACACTCTAGTTCTTGTTCTGTCAGAAAAAAAAAATAGAATAGGAATCCTGGTGTGGTAAGGGCATAAAGGCTGCCTCTGGATATTTTTGAAATGCAAATTGAAAAGCTTATGAAGTTCTGAAGAAAACATTCTTGGGCTAAAAAATCCTCTAATTCACTCAGTCAGGTGGCTAGGTTTGAGAACCATCTGATTAATATTGAGTTACACAAAGACTAAATGATCACATTAGCTTGTTTGGGAGATCTCTCCTCTCTCTGTTTTTGGCTCATGTCCAGATAGTAACCAACTAGTATCTGTTAATAGAAGGAGAGTTCATAACCTTCTCTGGCAACCTCCAAATTAAAGGGTTTGTGGTAGACATTTTCATCATAACTAAAAGTACAACTTGTGTTGAGAAAACAAGGAGAGGTTGATTTATCACACCCCATCTTAACTTAATTTAATTGCCACCTAAACTTAAATACACCATGGATGTTCTGAGTATCCAGATCACAAAGTGAATCACAGTAGGAAGTGACATGGAAAATCTGAGATTGATTCCCAAAGATCCAATGGAGAAAAGAGGAAAAATAATTAAAATATGACTTTTGTAAGACTTGAGAAAGATTGGTGTATAAATACAAAGATTTAACTAGGACTCATCAACTTTGTTCCAGCCTTAGCTGAAAGAAAAACAGGAGAGAAAGGCAAGGATTCCAGTCATTTTATGAAAGATATCAGGAGTGTCTGTAATAGCTCGTATTAGCTGTTGAACTGACTCCTAAGATGTGGATTAGTTTAAATACTTCTACAAAAATTCAGGAAGACAAATTGCCACTTAAAACAATGTGCTCTATTCTCAGTGATATAGGAGCCTTTGATATTCACTTAGCCTTCTCTTTTCTCTTGGCATAAATGATTACAGAGATTAAATGTGAGTTCATGGCTTCTGTTTCCAAACTGCTATTAGTTCTATGAGTGATTTTGGTTTTTGCAGCACATGTAGTCTAGATTGATGGTACAGTATGGTTGAAATTAGCCTTGATGAAAGCAATAAACCAGTGTTTTTTTCAGCAAACCACTAAGGTGGGCTCTGGTTTCCTTTCAGTCTTCCTAAACTGGCATGTGGGTCTCTCAGACCCAAAAGCAGTAGTGCTGTTATGCCGCCTGCAGAGTTGAAAATTTTCTACTGGCTCAGTTTTTTTCTATCTTTAAACAAATATCCTGTGAACGGCTGAAAGTCTGGAAGACCAGTTCCCAGCATCTGTCTCTAATTTTTGAACTCAAACTGCAGGATCTCCATTAGTGGAGAGTGATTTGTCAAAATTCTCAGATTCCTCAGAATTCAGATTGGTTCCTCACACAATTCTCTGGTGACTGTGCTCAGAAGGACAGACTCTTCCAAAGGCACGTTGGAGCCCTCTATCAATATGTCTAGAGTAGACATTGAAAGTAATTATTTTGCAAATATTTTGATCAGATTTTGGTTAAATTCTTAACCTCTGGAATTTTTTTCAGCCTGGTAGCTGCTGAGCTCAAGGCATAAAAGCAGACACTGGTTCGTATTATTACTTCATAAATCCCAAACAAACATATACACCCTGCCGTATGTTACACTGTTGTCTTTGCAGACCATGCCTGTTTATTATAAGCCTGAAGGGGGATAATACACAATACCATTTCAGATTTCTTCCATCTAACCTGATCAAGAGCTAGAAATTTTCTTCCTGTTCCTCTAGATGGAAGGGAAACACACAGCTTCCTCACATTAACTACAAAAGGGTGAATAGGCTGCAGGATTTCTGTTTAGATATCCACCCAACTGTTAACACATCTAAATTCTTAATCCTCAAAAGTAACAACATTTTTCTTTCACACAGTAAGAGATTAAATCCTTCCCCTCCCATATGGTAGACACAATGTGCAGAAATTACAGGAAACTGGCATCTGAAAAACCCTAAACAGCAACTTTGCCTTTGAGTTTACATCAGCTTCCCAAGAAACATAAGCATTTGTTTGCCACATTTTCTTCTTCATTTAAAGAATGAACCCACACTTCCACACTACTTCTGAGCTAAGATTTTCTTCTAAAATATGTTCACTTTTCAAAGTAACTTTTAGTAGAAGATTTCTTAACGAATGAAATTATTAATTTTAATAGCTGTTCCTTAATGTCATGGGCATGTGTATCTGAGAGATTTTGTATTATAATTTTAATCATAAAAATATAAGCAACAAAATATAAACATACAGAAAATATCACAGAACCTTTCACAAGAGAAAAATTCATGCAGACAACTATCAAAAAATGGATCTGCATGACAGAGCTTGTTGTTTGTCAGACCGTTGTAGGGTATTCTGCTATAGTGTACACCAGACATCTTTAATTTCCTTTTGTCTTTGATAGAAGACAGAGTTTTTGTTGTTATGTCCTTGGAAAAATCCATTATTCTGTTTTTAGGACACTTATATAGTCCAATGAAGTTAGTTATTTATTGTGAATCTCCAGAAAATGTAAATATTTGTCACTGTTGATGACCGTCAGACCACAATACAAAGTCTGAGAATCAGTGGAAAATTATTCACATAAGTGGGCCCACCACTTGTAGATTGAAATAAGTCACAAGCTGGGCTTCAACTGGAAGCTTTACTCAAGACTAGTCAAATATGCTTATGCATTTATAAGATTAAATTATTAAAGATGCAAAGAAAAGGAAAAAAAAAGTGTATATATAAATTAACAAGGCACAGAATAATGTATCTTATTAAAAACAGCACTAAATATCTTCCTGTACATTAAATATCTTCCTGTACATTTATCTATGCAGTATTCTATCACTCAGTTGACTCGTTCTAGCAACTAAGCACTATTTAAGAATAGATTTTTTTATTAGTACAGTAGAACTCTTATTTTACTCACAATCTACTGATGTATATGTTGTCTGATTATAAGCATAAACATATGAATACTTTTTTATTTAATTGCCATAGCAATAACAGACAATATTATCGCTGAAGTTGTTTTTTTCACAGCCTTTATTGAAAGCAGCTGCACTTTTTAGTGAAAAACAGTATTAAGGTCCATTCCCCTCCAGTGTTTAATATCACTGGGAATATGACTGGACTGATTTTTTGTCAATTTCCATATAAAATAATACTTGTACAAAACAGTAAATGACATTTTACGTGGAAGCAGTCAATATTTTTGCTCTATAGTCTCAGACTTAGCTTCAGATTGAAGCTCAAGAAAATAAGGGCCATGGAGTGTTACAGCAGATCTGTTACCTCCCTGGGTGTGTAGGAGTTTTAGGGACACAATGGTTATATGGTTATTATTTGGCCAAACACTGTACAGCAATGTAAGTGAAGCAATGTTTGTTCTGATCTGAGAGGTATCCATTGACAGAATGCAGACAGGACAGATAGTAAGCCAGAAACTTTCAACACAAATGAAAGGAAATCATAGAAGGAGGAAGAAGCTAATATTTCATTTTCAAAAAAAGATAAACATTCCCATGTGAAAAAGACATTTATTCAGCTAATGAATAATAAGGGTATTCAAAACAATGATGTTTTCTTAGGCAGTTAGGATCACTGGCAACAGTTGCATTAAGCTGACTTCCCATTTAAATCGCAGTCACAAGGACAGGTCCGATAAATTATTTTCTGCCAACCCACATAACACATCTGTTAGCAGTAAGCGAGAGGAAAAAACTCATGATGTCAAGAGTATTGACATTTTGAAGTCTTTTCTAGTTCTTTTGTGCTATTGGAACTTATTTAATTAAAACATGAGTTAAACATAAAGAATCACAGTTTGACTAGCACAGAGAGGGAGAGCAAGCTGGCATAATATAGCTATTACTCCTTGCTTCCAAAAAAATCTGACATCCATTTTAGACTGAAGAACTACAACGTTTTTCTCCTCCCCCAGGTAAATATCTAATAGCTAATAACGAGAACATAACTATGTGTTTAGATGCCCAAGAGTTGACTCCTGAGCTATTTGAACACATCATCACACTCCAGTGAAGTACAGCCACTTGTGGTTCTGCTGGCTTATCTCACTTCAACCACAAACCAGAAATAGAAAGATTTTCTAGAAAGAAGAATTTATTAAACTATTTCCAAAAAACCTTGTCCATTCTTCGAGTGTTGTGGGAATAGAAGGGGAAGAACAAAACAGTTCCTTATCCTCATTAGCATTATAGAAAGGGAAACAAATTGCAGTGAGTGGCAAGGGGTGCTGGAGGTAAGCGTGAAATACTTGCCTGAAGTCCTGGACATTACCAAAGAGCTGAGAACAGCATTGGAATCAAAGGCAGGGAGGCACATGTTTACTGAACAAGAGAACGAAAAATCTCTGCTGAAGAACATTTCAGGAAATGTTTTCTGGTATTTATTTATTTATTTCAATAAGAAGATTTTATTTGTCCTGGTCAGGGAATATAGAATTTCTATATTTAGGGAAAAAAAAGTATTTAGAAAGCCTAGGTTATTCTTTGTTATCTCTACTGTCCTTCAGAGGAGGACTAATAGATGTTTAAACAAGAGCTTGTTGATTAATTTTTTCACTGTCTGTATGTGTCAGAAGTATGAATCACCTTTCATCCCACTTAATTGATAATTTTTAGTAACCAGGTTGAGCAGCGTAAAAAAGGATTAACCTTTTATTCAGAGAAGCCCAGCAGTTAAGAGGTTAATCCGTTAAATCTGTTAATACTTCCCATATACATAATCAGTAGTGAAAATGAACAGTGTTGCAATTCCATTTTATGAAATCAAAATCATGACTAAGGTGACCTGAATAATCCTTGTGAATAACAGCTTTAAGGGGAGAGATGTTTTTGTAATAAAATGCCATTATCCACTTCTACCCATTGGGTAACCTGCTTTTACCCTCCGACCCACTGCTCTGCCATGCTGAAATGTCTGTGAGAGGCAGTGCTTCTGGAAATGACATATCAAAACCAGTGAATCTGCTCAGCCAGCACCCAAACGTCATTTCTGGATCCCTGCTCCTGAAAAAACAGTATTCCTAGGAGCAGAAATCCACAGGGCTACAGTACAGCTGTGGATCAGAGCAGCAGATGCTGGTGGGAAGGATAAGGGAAGCTCCTAAGTGTTGGGAAGGATAAGGGAAGCTCCTAAGACTAGAGGCTAACAGATATATAGGAAAATTCACAAGTGCCAATGAATCTGTCTGTTTAAAAGACAATTATTGCATTTATCTATAACCAGGTAATTTGCCATGCTGTAACTTTGTGTCTGTCTGAAATCTGTGTGTATTCCTTGAGTGTGGCCTCTGATGGAAGGATGACATTCATTCTTCTCAGGCATTTCTTCAATGCTTTCTTCATATGTTTTTGGTTCAGTGTTTCAGGTTGCCTTGTCATCCAAGGACTGTTTTTATTGCTACCCTCCTTAGTTCTAAATTTGAGGAAGGTGAAGATTCTGTGACCAAGCAGTGTTTCTATCTTCCCTTCCCATTTTTCAATGAGGCAATTAATTTGGCAATTAATTGAGGATCTTAAAAATAAAAAAGGTTAATCCAAGTTGCCCTAAACAAGGGATTAGGCAGAGGAATAAAAGTATAGAACACCCAAACCATAGGAAAAGCCAGCTTGTCAACATCTGTTCATGGATATAAGAGAACTTACATGCAAGATGGAACTTGGGCATAACCTAATCAGAGTCTTCAGTCAATCATGAGAGACAAATCATAGAGAGACATTCTTAGAAAAGGATGTATCATTAATTCTCATTTGTGGAACTATTTGGTTATTTGATTGGTAAGAAAACTCATTGATTTAGCCAAATATAAGCTCTATTCAGACAAATTTTCCTTTGTGCTAGTATGGTAGCTTGTGCATATCCACAGTTCACAGTGATGAGTGAGTCATAATTCTCCCAGTTTAATTTACCACAATGTTTTGAGCTCAAAAAATGCAAAGTTACTCTCTAGCACTGAGAAGAGACAACTGAAATCTTAGACTTCAAACAAATACTTGGGATGGGTTTTGGAAGCACATTATATTTTCCATTATGAATTAAATATTTTCAAGTGTAATCCACGTTGGTACACTAACTTTTGGTCTCTCCTGCCCCTGTATGATATAAAAGAGTCCTGCAACATAGACAGAAGCTTACTGAAATTTTGAAGAAGAATGATGTACATGACTCCCTTTGTGAAAATATTTTGAGAACAAAAACTGTGAGAGGTTCTAAGAGTCACAGAGAGCTTTTAAAAATAGTTGTAATTTATCCTACCTCATGTAGGCAGCTACATTTTATCCTACCTCAGAAAAAGATAATCAACTACAATATGGACTGCAACAGTAGTGTTAAAATATATTAGTAAACCAGAAAAAGGGTAGTAAAATGTTAAGTATCTTCAGCCATTATGGAAAGGTCTTTCCGAGAAACATTTTCATATTTCAGGTTGGTGTGAGTTCAAGGGGATAAATGCTGCGTCATAAAATTAATGCATTAAAAAGCAATTTAAAGCTCACCATACTCTTTGCTCAAGTCACCTTCTCCTTCCTGTATCAGATTTTGGTACAAAGACAATGCAATCAACTATTTTTTGCTTTTTCAGACATTAGAAAGGGAAACATATTCAGTAAGTCCAGTAAGTTCTTTCTGAATGGGGAAAGGAGGAAAAAGAACGGGAAATCATATTGAACACATAATACAATGAGTGAATTTGGAAAGAAAAGTGTTTGAAAGAGTAATTTAGATTATTAAGAAAAAGTGAGACTGGAATTAAAACACAACATAACAAGCATATTTTTCATGTTTACATCTACCTATGCATTTTTTACAGTCTAAATATAACTGTATCTATATTAAAGAAATTAGTTCTATTTCAACTCAGTCACTGATAGACACAGACATCCACTGTGTCTGTGTATGCTAGTACTGCTATTTACAACTTTGTGCCATTTGAAATAAATTGCACCTTAAATTTGAAGGCAATTTTATGTAGTTTGGCATACAGTATAGATCCTATCTTTGATATTTAGCGAGCTTGAGATCTTTCTAACTTGTGAAGCCTGCTTGTCTAAAAACTAGTATGGATGTGTTTGTGTTTGTTACCTTTTTCCATGCATACCTTGAAATGACTAAATTGCAGGTATTTTACATGTCTTTTGTGGAACAAGACAGACACTGAGAGCTAGTATAATTTATCTTGAAACACCCTGTTTTAGAAAATTACAGAAAAGCACAGCAATTTTTTTTTCTTATTATTATTTCTAAGACTATGGCAAAATCTTCAAAGCCCCGAAGATACCTTCTAGCTAAGAACTTAGCCATGTAATAAACAATTTTCATCAAAGCAATGGGTTTGTGGAAATAGAGTACAATTGTGAATTTAAAATTTTGATAATGTTTCTTAGTTATTAGTTATTTTGTCTTTTGTATTTTGACCTAATTCAGCCAGCAAAGGCATCAAACCTTATGTAAGATTGGATACACATACATACACATACAGCAACCCAAATCAGATTATCTGCAATCAAGCTGCTTTGCAGCTGCCTTTTGGATGTAATGTTTAATTCCAGGCAGCTGAGTTATACGTATGTTCTTCCTTAATCCTGGATAACTTAAGTTTTATTTCAATATGTAATCACCTCTTTAAAACTCAGAACTGGGAGTGAAGAAAATTAAGTTTGTAATATATATATATATTTATTTTTTTTTTAAGTATTGTTATTTGGAACAATTCAAAGTTCTTTAATGGTCACTATGTGAAATTAAGGTTCCCAAAATTGGAGGTATTCACTCTCAGACTGCCTGTTCTCCAGCACTTCTGACAGGTAGCAAAGCTACTTTCTTGATCCAATTAAAATTACACTGTGACCACACTCAGAGTGCTAAATACCACACTGAGAAACCAGGTGCCATTCTTGTTTATTGTTCCTATGCTCTTACAATCCAGATGCAAGAAGGCAGTATGGTTGAGTTATCACCCGGTTTTGAAAGTATTTGAAGAGTTAATATGCTTTCCTGGAAACAGGAGCTGTGTTATGCCATATTTTCTCATTCTGAGGGTGTTTGAAGCCATGAATCTTGTATGTGAACTTATGGTTCAGTTAACTTCTGTTTGTGGTTATACCATAATTTATAACCATAACGTATGATTTTAGTGACATCTAAGTTCTGTTAGCTGCTACACTTCACCATATTGGAAGTAAGGTGATATCAATAGGGAAGGGTAACAGCCAGGAGAAGAAGAAAGATGAGACCCACTTTTTGCTAGGACTTCAGCACTTAATGCTTCTGTGGCAATTATTTTTATTACTATCTGGCCAGCTTGTCCTCACAAAGCTTTGTTTTTTTCACATGCTGTAACATAAATTTTCTCTTTTTCTATGAGATAAATCTCTATTTTTTTAGTGGACTAGCAAAAGATGCAGACACTTCACTTCAGACCTCAGAGAGATTAAGATACTTTCTAAAAAAAAAATGCCTTGTGATTGTGAGATCTATTTATTCCGTGACAAATACATCAAAGGACGGGAAGAAAAAATACCGTTTGGTATACAGAGCACATATTGTCGCTGAACTCAGATATCATGTTTCTAGGCACATGAGATAAAACTTGATAAATAGATTTCATTTCAAACATTTGAGGTTCATCATTTGGTTTTGAGGTTTTGAGGTCAGGCTTTCTGCAGAGCCAAAAAGTCTTTTATGCTGGCTTTTATGGTAGTTATTAAGACAGAAGAAATAAAAAAGGAGGCTTAAAAAAACCCTGAATTTGAACTCCAGAATCTACATAAGAAATACTCCAATTTTACCTAAATGTTATCTTCATAAGTGTCATAAAGATCTTTGCAAAAGGAAGAGGAAAAAAAAAAGATTAGGAAGCACTAAATGAGGAGTTAATTGTTAAACCTACCATCTACAAAGCTTTGTCTCAGTGTAATCAAAGGGGACATAATATCTAAAACAATATCTAACAAGTATGAGGGCTTTGTCTATCTCTGCTTTTCATCTGAAAATATCAGAGGTTTTGGTTTGCCTTTGCTGAAATGAGATGTGAGTAAATACAGAGCCACAGCACAGATCTTTCTTCACTAGGTCAGCTTTATGAGTAAATACAGGTGTTTCTAGGAACTCTCCGTCACAGATTTCCTGTTCTATTGCCCTAGGACTGGAATTCCTTGCTTAAAACTACAAAAAACTGTTGGCATGCATATTTCTATATATATAGAAGTGAACTATAGTAATAACATTTTTTTGTAGTTGAATCCTCAGTTAGTAACCAAGCTTTTTTTTTGATTTTTGGTTCTGTTTTGTTTTTTTTTTTTAAAGGGTTTGTTGTGGAAGAAAAGCTGCATTGCTGAAAATTACACTATTAATCCATTCTCAGTAGAGCTATTTAAATGGTATTTTTCTGTACTTGGGTTCTGACTGCTTGCTTTAAATAGTTACTCAAAGTAGGCTGCACAAACTCTTATGTTTTTACTGTCTTCTTTTTGTTTTTTATTGGCTTGTTAGAATGCAACAATTGATGTCCTTAAAGGAAGTGGGTTATTCTTGGTTTCCCTGTAGAGATTGTTGCTCATGTGTTGGAAATACTATGCTCTTTACTGCTGTACTAAACTGTCTCTCCCATGTGCCAGTGACTGTGCTGTGCTTAATATGATCTTACCCAAATCAATCTGTTCTTCGGATTGGAGAGCACAGAGCTCCACAAAAACTGCTTGCTAGACTCTTAGTCATGCTTTGGAGCAAATTTTCAAGTAACATTATCTGTAGCCTCTCATTTAAAGAGAATACAGATTTCTTTGCACTATAAAGAATGACAGATTTGTTCTCAGATACTAATGATTTGTTATACAACTTTGGTTAAGTCCCATAGTGGTTTCATCTGTTTTCCTAACTATCCTTTTTATATTATTACAAGAGCTAGCAGGAAAGCGGATGTATTTCCAATGAAAACCTTGGATCATCTTAGACGTTTCCAGTTTGGGAAGAATAAATTAATCACAATGTTCTTAATTATAACAAATTTCTGAAGAAAATACTTCTATGGCTTTTACAACATGATGCAGTGAGGAATCATCTAATCACAGAATTTTCAGGGTTGGAAGGAACCTTTAAGATCATCAAGTTCCAACCCCTCTGCCATGGGCAGGGATACCTCCCACTAGATCAGGTTGTTCAGAGCCCTGTCCAGCATCACCTTGGACACTTCCAGGTGATGGTGGTGCTTCCACCACCTCTCTGGGCAACCTGTGCCAATGCCTCACCACCCTCATGGCAAAGAACTTCTTCCTAATATCTAATCTAAATCTACCCTCTTCTAGTTTGAATCCCTTCCCTCTATCACTACCTGACATCCTAAAAAGATCCTCATCTCTTTTAGGCCCCCTTCAGATACTAGAAGGCTACAATAAGGTCTCCTCAGAGTCTTCTCCTCTCCAGACTGAATAACCACAACTCTCTCAGTCTGTATTCACATCAGAGGTGCTCCAGCCCTCTGATCATACTTATGGACCTTCTCTGGACATGATCCAGCACGTCCATGTCTTTCTTGTAACAGGGGCTTCAGAACTGGACACAGTACTCCAGGGTGGGATCTCGTGAGAGCAGAGTAGAGGAGGAAAATCACTTCCTTCTACCTTTTGGCCACATTTCTCTTGATGCAGCCAAGGATCTGGTTGGCTTTCTGGGCTGCAAGTGCACACTGGCAGCTCATGTTGAACTTCTCATCCACCAGCACCCCTACATCCTTTTCTCCAAGGCTGTTCTCAAGCCAGTAACTGCCCAGCCTATATCAGTGCTTGGGATTGCCTCAACCCAGATGCAGGACCTTGCACTTGGTCTTGTTGAACCTCATGAGGTTGGCATGGGCCCACCTCTCCAGCCTGTCAAGGTCCCTCTTGATGGCATCCCTTCCCTCCAGCATGTCAGCCACACCACACAGCTTGGTGTCATCAGGAAACTTGCTGAGGGTTCACTCAATGCCACTGTCCATGTCGATCAGAACTCGTCCCAACACTGATCCCTGTGAGATTCCATTTGTCACTGGCCTCCACTTGGACATGGACCCGTTGACAGCCACTCTTTGGGTGTGGCCATCAAGCCAGTTCTTAATCCACTGAGTGGTCCATTCATCAAACCCATGTTCTACCAACTGGGAGACCAGGATACCATGCGGGACAGTGTTGAAGACTTTGCTCAGGTGCAGATAAAAGATAGTGGTTGTTCTTCCCTTGTCTGTTGCTGTTGTGACCTTTTCATAGATGGTCACAAGCTTTTTCAGGCATGATTTGCCTTTAGTGAAGCCGTGTTTGATTATATCCCGTCACCTCTTTATTATTCTTCTGCTCCAGCAGTGCCTCCAGGAAGATCTGCTCCATGATCTTACTGGGCACAGGGGTGAGAATGAGATCCTGTAGTTCCCTGAATCCTCCTTCTTTCCCTGTTTTGAAAATGGGGGTTATATTTCCCATTTTCCAGTCAGTGGTGACTTCACAGGACTGCCATGACTTTTGGATTATAATAGACAGGGATTTAGCAACCACATCAGCCAATTCCCTCAGTACCCATGGGTGTATTTCACCAGGTCCTACGGACCTGCACACTTTCAGGTTCTCCAGGTGGTCATGAACCTCATCTTCACTTATAATTGGGAGTTCTTCCTTCCAACCCTTGCCATTGACTTCTGTGACTTCAGGAGTGTGGCTGGAGCCCTTGCCAACGAAGACTGAGGGAAAGAAGTCATTGAGAACCTCAACCTTCTCCATATCACTTGTCACTAGTTCTCTGTTTCCTTTCTGAGTGGGCCCACACCTTCCATAATCTTCCTTTTACTGTAAATATACCTATAGAAATTTTTACTGTTCTCCTTCAACTCCCTGGATAGATTTAGTTCTAACTGGCTTTGGCTTTTCTAACCAGGTCTCTTGCTGCTGCGACAGCTTCCTTATATACCCTCCATTCTAGATGTCCTTTCTTCCATTCCTTGTAGAGTTTCTATTTGTGTGATAGTGTGTCTAGGAGTTCCTTTTTTATCCAGGCAGGTCTCCTAGCATTCCTCTTTGTCGCTATACTTTCCTCCTGGTGATCCTTGATTACTAACCACCCATCCTGGGCCACCCTTCCCTCCAGGGCTTTATCCCATTGTACTTTGACCAGCAGATCCAAGCAATCAGTGTCTGCAGTCATTAAGTCCAGGGCTGTAAGCTTGGAATACATTTTCTTAGATACCTGAGGATCTTAAATTCAAGTGCTTTGTGATCACTGCAGCCAAGCTTGTCCCTGAGCCTCATGTTGGCCACCAGCCCTTCCCTGTTGGTGAGAACAAGGTCCAGCATAGCACCTTTTTTGTTGGTTTGCTGATGGATTGCTGATGCCTTGCTGTGTTGTCCCTCCAGCAGATGTCAGGGTGGTTGAAACCACCCATGAGGACCAGGGTCTGTGAATGCAAAGCCTCTTTTATCTGCCTATGGAGGGCCACATCTGCTTGGTTCTTCTGGGAAGGTGGCAGACCCCTACTGTAACATCACCTTCTCCCCTCTTCCCTTTAATCTCAACCCATATACACTCAATCAGAAAACCCTACACCACTGTTTTCTACTTAGTGTTAATTTTCTATCAAGAAATATATATGGTAGTCATATAATCCATATTAGATCTCAGGAATCTAAAATTATCTCTTAGTAATATGGGACATTGTAAATTGTAAACAAAGAAACAAAAGAATTATTTAAAGGTTCCAGTATCTCTAGGATCTGCTTACAATCAAATACTCAAAGGGTCCACATGATATTAAATGAAACTTACAAAAGACTTAGAAATAAATAAAAATATTAAAAATTATGTAAAGTTTCATGTTAATGGAGCTTCAGAATGGGATAAAGCAGTCTGTGTCTAAGCCTTCCTCCCCTCATCCTATTCAATAAAGTACATGGATGCAGGAAATTTAAAACCTTTCGCATATGATAAATCTTTAAAAAATAAAGAGTCATATGTTTTGCTAAGTTTTCTTCATAATTTGATAACTTTTACTGTAGCTGCCCCTGTAAATATAACAAATACTTAAATCTTCAGAGAAAAGGTAAATACAGGCAGATGCACTTAACTGCTGGTGAGCAACAAAAGTCAGCCCGCAGGAAACTGTGGCACTAATGTAGCTCTTGATTAATCTCTAATTACACTTTTGTCATCTTAGCAGGGAGACAAAACTATAGCAGTTCCTAAATAGGCAGGCAGCATTTTGGCACCTAGCAACCAGCAGTTCTTTCATATTAGCTGCAGTGGACTCTGTGCTGTTACATGGAAGGTGGCTATGGATCAGTGCTCTATTATTTATAGAGCAGCATTTACAGAGGCCTTCACAACAGTATATAAATTATCAGCTTAATAGGCCATTGCTAACTAAAAATATGGCATGAGCTGGAGCATCAAGTATGATATTAAAAAGTGACTTGGAGATAATAATGTTTGTAACACACATAGAAAGGAATGTCAAATTATTTTCCTGTTAACCATTTCACAGGCAGATTACAGAACAGTCTTTATGTATTTTCATATGGATGTTTATGTGCTATCTATCTTTCCCATTTCTTATATGCATGTAGCATGTACATATGTAAATATATAGACACCCATATTTATATGTAATTATTTTTTAATTGTATTGTTTCACATAGGGTTTTTTAGGATTATTGTAAAAGCTTGTCTTTTTTTGGTTTTGGGTTGTTTTTTTTTTTCAGTATGTTAATAAAGCAAGCACAGAGGATGATGAACTAGAAGAACAGTTCTAAGAGGGATCTGTTAATTTGACAGCAGGCTGTAATAACACTCCAATTGACTTGGTAAAAATTGTCTTGTTATTTATCCGTCAGGCAGATATCACTAACTTTCTTCTGCCTCCAGTTCTCTGGTACTTTAACAGTCAGAAGACACACTCCAAAGAAGGACCTCACACCTCTCTTTGGTGTAATTCAGAGTGAATAATATTCAGAAGTGATTAAATACACTAAAGGACTGCTGACAAGCTGAAGTTGGAGTCTTATCTAAATGATAGCATTAACAAATACTTTAATATAAGGGATTCTGGAAAAAAAGAATAAGAATATTATGAATCCAGAAACAGAGGAACTGCAAAAACCATCTAGTTTACATTTGCAGAGCTTCCTCAATTGAACCAGTGCTAGGCAAACAAAGATTATTCGGGCTTATTATTCGGGCTCCTGAAGCTTCTGCCTTATAGGGTATGATTTTACTTCCCTCTTCTCAACCATATTAACAGAGAAAGTCCCTGTAGCGTAGGAGAGAGCTTGCAGCCTAATCAGACACAGCCAGTGATGGAGAGGAATAAACTCATTTGCATTCATTTCCTGTGTTCATAAAGTTGACTGGTGAAAGAGTCAGTGAAAGGAGGCTGCAGAAGGCACTTTTTGAGGGACACTGCTACTGCTTGTTTTGCTAATGGAGACATGCAAAACTGTAGCTGTGTCTCCTACAACAATCATTGTGAAGTGGCAGAGCCCTACATGGGACTAAACACGTTGTAGAAGTCACATTATGTATATAATATATATTTAGACCACTTAGTAGCACTTCAGGAAGTCAGAGACCTGAGCAGATGACTTTTGCAAGACATTCCTATTGCTCTTCCTAGATTTTCACAGGTGAAAATGCATGACTAGTTTCTTACAAAATCTACCTCTGTTTTTTTAGGGAAAGAGTAATCATATAAATATTCTCATCTTTATGCCACAAGACCGTTAATTAACTACTTGATTTCTATGATGATTCTGAAAGAGATGAGGTCTGAGATGTACTTGAGGCAGGAATGATGAGTTTATATGTTGTACAGAAACTGATATGTTGTTATCACTGGCCAGTGTAGTGGCTAAAAATGCTTCAATAGGGAAAGCAAAGCTGTTTGAAAAGTGTGGATCCTGCAGCTGGATCTGAATAGGGTCACATTTGCAAATAAGACAAACCCCATGTGTGAAAGCTCTGCTTAGGTGCACATTTGCCCCAGCTTTGGTCTGACTGTGGGGCTTGTTTTGTGATGTTGCTAGTTTTTACCATTGGGAAGGAAATTATTTTATCAGTGGAGCTGTAACTCAGTTGATTAGGAACTTTAACTTTTTAGACTTCAGGACACAACTGTTTTAAATCTGAGTCTCTGCATTAAGACAAATTACTGGGCAAACATGCCTTGTAATTCAAAGAAATATATTCTGTAACCAGAATAAGGAAAGCAAAATAAAAATATTTAATGTTGTGAACTCACTACTGCATGATTTTGCACCTGCACATATTTAAGGATATTAATACATTTTAGTTATTGATTTCCATACCTTTATTTGTTTTATTTTTTAAAATAATGTTGTCACTCAGTCTGATCTATCATGATCTATCATTTCACCCACTCACTTTGGAGAAAAAGAAAAAGAGTTTGAATGACACTGTTTCAGTTTCACACATATTTTTCACATATGTATTTCTAATACATATCTTCAGTTTCAATGCTATTTTAATTTTGCCAAATTCAAATAAACCCTTTATTTTTCATTATTTTATTTTTCTTGTTTCTAATATATAGCCAGTCATTCTTGTAGCAAAAGTGAACTGCATTTATTATACTCAGCATTGAAGAAATTAGAGAAATATTTTTATTTTTAAAATTACCTAAAAAGGAGGGCATTAAAGATACAATGATGGTACAATTTCCAGCAAATTGTTTAAAGATGACACCTGGGTTTTAATTAATCACTTTCAGGGGATATTTTTCAATGAAATCTCTCTCTCTAGTGAATACTTAGGAATAAATAAATCCATACTTGTATCAATTAAAGAAAATAAAGTCCTTCTCTTAGCCTTATGAATTTATTAGACACGGATATTTAAGGATTAGAAAGAACTTCTGACATTAAGTCTTAGGGTCATCAAACAGCTCAAGGGAGCTTTGAAGAGTTAACCTGCACAGGACAGTTTTGGCTGATGACTTCAATCAGGCAATTTGAGTACCAATCATTATAAATTTCAGTTCATAAAATACACAGACTTGAAGAACCTATTTCATATCTAAAGTAACTTTCAGATTCTGCTCCATGTTTAGTTAACATTCAACACATATTTCATAGCAGTATCATCCCCTGTGTTTTAAACACTAAATATGACTTTCATCTTTTTAAAAACAAAACAAAACGAAACAAAATAAAAAAAACAAAACAAAACAATATTTGTCCAATATTTAATCTAAATTATGAAAATCTCATCCCAATGAATCTGAAATTACAGTTTAAAAATGCAGTGTTTGTTGAAATGAAAGCTAATTTTCAATTTTCAGAAAATAATGAATAACACTGCTGTAGGATTGTTCAACCTTGAAAATTACATACATTTAGGAACTTTATAAACTGTATTTATTCATTAATCAAAAATTGTGCTGATATTTATATTTACAACATGCTCGGAAAAGCTGCATTCCTTCCTTTTTTTTCTTTTTTAATTCCTGTTTTATAAATTTAGGAGCTTCTAATGTTTGCTATGTACTTTTATTACATAGCAAACATTTTATTTTATTACACATTTTATTACATGCACAAAACTTCTCAAAGTAACTGATTAATCCCAGATTACCCTAACATGTATACTGAGCTTTATATATATAAGTAACAAAATGCATACATGTGTGTACATATTAGAAAATTATTGTAATGAGTTTTATATCTCTATTTGCTTAAAGTAGTTTCTGCTTTCTGCATGCATCCTTTTAAAAGCTGATTTTGCAATTTGTAGAGTATTGATAGCAGAAAATTCTCTATATGCAATCTTTCAACATAAGAAATATTTTTTCATACTCTGTATTTATGAGTGTATATATAAATGTATATTATAGATAATTAAAAATGCATTTCTCCTTCACTTCATATCATTAGTAGAATTATTTCTAATTAAAACTTCCCACTTTAAAAAGGGATCAGTTTCCCTCCAAAACTGAGACTATAAAATCGGAAGACCTTTGACATTTGATTATACATTTTTATGTAAAACAATATTTGACTGATGTAAGAATAAGTTTTAACCAACAATTTCTGCTATTTAGGAGCTCTGTGTGAACCATTTTAGATGGCATCTAGGTAATTCTATTGTTGGAAATAAGTTGTATACTTGTTTCTATAACCAGCAAAAGAATGGAAATATGAACTTAATTTCATGGTCTTGTAAGCACGTGCTGTGAAGTTTTTACTAATGGTGAACTTAGTTCACTTCTAGGCCAGTTTTCCTTTGTCTTTTCATGTATATTTAATCACATCAATCCCTAAATTAAAGCAAGCAAACAAATAAAAGACATTATTGTTGTGTATTTTTAGAATGCAGGAGCTTAAGGCCCTAAAATTCACATATCTGAACAAATAGCTAGTAAATAAATACAAGCCATAAATCAGAAAATCTGGCTATGGAAGTTTTGTCATAGTACACAAGAGACTTCTCACTATACAATACAGTAAACACCTGAGCAAAAAAACTCATGACTGTCAGTGAGAAGACTTTTTGTTTGTGTTTTGCATGTGATGACATAACTATTCCACTGTATTTTTAGTTGTTTACATAGCAAAACAGAAATTCAGCTGTCCATTAATAATAAAGAGCATATCCTGCTTCCTGTGCTGCTTAACTTTCTTTGTTAAATTCAAACCCACTTTCCAACTTTACTATTTAATGGGTACAAGCATTAAAGAGTACACAAAGATGAGGGCAACATGAGCATGCTTTTTAAAAAGTGAGTTTGTACAACGGAGAATTTACATATCTGTCCTCACCCACACAAAAGATAATCTAGCTCACTAAGAACCTGGAAGATTCTCAAAGGCACAACGTGTAATGTAGGTAATTGTACATGTTGAAAGCAAAAGGAATTCTTTCTATGTTTTCTTTAGTTACTTATTGATTTAAAATGAACCAGAAATATCTAATAGTTGAGAACTGACACGTATTGATCTTGAAGTGTGGTGCTATTATGAAAAATATGGCTAAGTTTTTGTCAACTCACAACCTAATTGATAATGTGTAGAAGGAATACAGAAGGGCTTGCCTGCTGTGTTTAATTTTGCTAGATTTGGTTTCATGTTTCTTCTTTTCACTTGTATTAAATGTCTTTCAAATGATTTATTTACATCTGCCACTCTGCTAGCCTGAAGTCAGTGAATTTCCTCCTGCTGCATATGTAACCTCAGAAGAGCAGCTCTGAAGGGGAGAGTGGGTTTTGCAGAGAAAAAAATAATAGATGACAACAAAACTATCACACACAAAAATTTCTCTCCTTTATCATTGTAATAAAACTGATTTTCATTTTTTAAAGTGTAACATTCCACCTGTGAACAACTGGTCATCAAAGCTGAACCTGGCTTGGCAGCATGAAGTAGGCTTTTCTGAACTACACAGGAAAGATCTCTGGCTGGCATAAATAAGGATTGCTACATCTGAACATAGTGGAACTACACTGATTTACACCAGCTCAGGGGCAAGTTTTGTGTGTTGATTTACTGCAACCAATATGAACCCATTAGTCTTACACCAGCATAAACCTGAAGAAACCCAGTGGTGAGTCAAGCCAAAAATGGAAGAAATCTTCAGATAACTACTTAACATCTCCAGAAATATTGGCTGGCTCTAGTGGGGCTTCATTACCACATCTGATGAGAATGCTGATTTATGGAGATCAGTAAACAAATCTTATCAGAAAGGGTGCCACAGCTAAAACCAGAGAAACATATCTAGTGTATGAACAGACCATCTAAAGGACTGTAGTTGCTTGCACTGAGACAGGCTAAGATTTAATGGAAAATGTGTCTAACTAACACTTTAGATTTAAAGGCCACTGAAAGGAGAAATGCAAAGCCCCTGTGGCCTGTTGATATAAAGGGCTAGGGGCAAGGAGGATCCTAGAGCTCTTGGTTCATTCAATGACTCATCATGAAACACTGGGCTCATCACTTGACCTTCTCTTGCCTCAGTGAACTCAGCTGGAGATTGGGGTGAAACACACAGGTTCCTATTGGAAAATAAACGATTTATAGCAGAGTTTCCTTGAGTAAATACATTACAAAGAAGTGGTAAATCTATAAATTTTACACACACAATCATAAGCAATGGAGATGATGTTGAGAGCAATCCCAATTTATCCTTTCTTCATCAGGCTGATTTGTCTTTCTGTATTATTCTCACCATAAAGCCTTACACATTCATAAAATCAGCAAATGAGGGTAACTTTGTTACATTAAGAATCAGTGGTCTGGTAAGAGACACAAGAGTGAAAACAGATTCCCAGTCCCTCCATAAATCAGTGAAGGCAATTACTCCAGTTATATATCTTTTATATTAAAATAAGCTTTTTAAAAATTGGTTTTAACTGCTGTCTGAAGCAAGCATGTGCAGTTGTTGGTGGTATGTGCACATGTGTGTGCTAAAGATATAGAGCAAATGTAGAGTAATGGATTGCCTGCTTTTTATCATTAATTACTCTCAAGGTTATAAATAGAACAAGAAGAGAAAGAAGGAAAAAAGAAGAAGACAGAGAAAAAGAAGAAGAAGAAGAAAAAAAGAGAAAATGAAGAAAATAAAAATAAAAACAAAAAAATAAAAAATAAAAATAAAAACTAAAACTCACTGAAAATGAAAGATAAAAATAATAAAAATAAAATTAAAATAAAATAAAAATAAAAATAAATAAAAAGAAAAGAAAAGGAAGAGAAAAAACAAAAGAAAAGGAAAAAGAAAAGGAAAAGGAAAAAGATAAATATAAAGAAAAAGAAAAAAAAGAAAAAGAAAAAGAAAAAGAAAAAGAAAAAGAAAAAGAAAAAGAAAAAGAAAAAGAAAAAGAAAAGAAAAGAAAAAGAAAAGAAAAAGAAAAAGAAAAAGAAAAAGAAAAAGAAAGAAGAAAAAGAAAAAGAAAGAAGAAAAAGAAAGAAGAAAAAGAAAAAGAGATAAAGAAAAAGAAAAAAGAGAAAAAGAAAATAAAAATAAAAAGCTTCACTTTACAATCAAATCTCTGTGAAGATGAATGTCAAACAATAAGAAAAAGAAATGGACTGAAGGGCTGGGCAGCCTTTGTTGTCGCAATTTTACATTTTAGTGATTTGCATAGCTCTCACCCCTACTGTTTCTCTCATCAAAATTATCACAAAAGCTCTGACTATGACCAACAAATATATACAAGTGTTCTCTTGGTGTATCAGATAAAAGATCCACAGATTACTTTGACAGACTGGCCACATACAGGGCTAATAGTATAAGAAATGTGAAATGATGGAAGGGTTATGAAATACAGTAAAAAGCCACACATCCCATAAGAATTAGGATTCTTTCAAAGTTCAAATGTCAGCCAATTAAAACCACTGTTTAATGCTGAGACAAAAAGCCACAAAGATCCTAATGCTATCTCATCAGAAGAAGGGTATTTTCTCTCCTGATGGCAGCTTGTAGATGCAAAAGGTCTTGATATAGAGAAGGGTGCAAGTATAGCAGCAGCTAAGGAGTCTCAATCAGATAAAATGACATCTGTGACAGATAGCTCTCTTACATAGGAGTCACTAAGCCTTGCTTGCCTTTCTCACGGCAATGATCCACCACTATTACAGTATCTCTAATGCAGTTACTAACATGCAGTATTAGACTCATTCACAGTCTGAAACAAGATCACATTTATAGTGAAAAGACGAAGTCTTAAGTAGCATGGAAACTCAGTTCAGTTTTCCTTATCACTTTTTGTCTATAGCTTTAATCAGATGTTTATTAGGGGTTCAGAAACAGTCTCAATGAATGGCCATTCTTTTCTCCTGTCCCCATACATTTTGTTACTTTTTAGGCTACATAAAGGTGTCTGCAAGACATTAAGATTTCCTAAAATGTTTTCCAAAGAACATCAGATCACCAGGTATTTCTCTCAGTTCTGAACAGAAAAAAGAAAGTTAAAAATTCATCTCAGAAAAACTTCATTCTCTTTTGGGGATGAGAAGAATATGATAAAAATACCTACAAAATTCTTGGAAAGGTACAGGAGAAGACACATTTTGTAGAAATTTGCTGGGGATTTTTATTTGAAATAGGAAAAAAACAGGAAAAGAAAGAAAAAAATTGAAAACTGGATGAAGGCAATGCATAGACTAATAATAGGAGACAAATAGAGCCAGAGTAAACGAATATCATTATATCTTTCTGGAAAGTTACTCCAAGCAGAGAGTGATATCAATGTGAAAAAAATAATTCAGGATTGCTTCATCAAGTGAATATTAAAATCAAATTTCAATCAAGTTCCTAACAGAAAATACTTGATGTCACATTGCTAATATGATGTCATATTGCAAATAAGCAGAATAGGAAGAGTTAGTAATTTTGAATGTGATTTTATTCTTGACTCCATTTTAACTTTCCTGTGTTTGGATTCTGATTCTAAGAATCGCTGTATTCAATATTTTTTTTTCTAGTTAAAAAATCTTTAGTTCATAACTGAAATTAATGATCTCTACCTGCTCTACATGTGGTCCTCTGTGTCTCAAAATAAATGCTATATTTATCATACATCATGCATGATGGGTAATATTCTGTGAATTTTGAGTATCAATGAAGCAAAATTTATAGTTTTTAAATTTAAAGTTTCTATTTTTCCGTAAAAGGCCTGGAAAAGCTCATGTTCTGACATTAACACCTATCAACAAAATTATGAATAAGTGTATGGATTGTGAAAAACATTTACACCTTTCTGAAATAGGAAAACCACTAAATATTAGTTATAAGATTAAAAAGGTATGATCTGTATAGAAAGATATTTATTTAAAAAATTCTGATTTCCTTTTATTCTCTGGAGCTCTTATAAATGCTCAAGACAGTCTCAATACTTTCATGAGCTGCTTCAAAACAGATTATTGATATTCTGGCCCACAGCTCTCTTGGAGGATATTGAGTATCAGTTGCCTCAAAGGTTGGCGCCAACCTTCCTCTCCTATACACCACAAACCAGAATTAATTACAAATCAATCGAACAAACTACAACTGATCAGTAAACCAATTAGTAATTTTAGCTGTTCATCCTGTCTTCATTTACTAAAGGGGAAAGATGCAGCAAGAAAGAAAGTGATTTCTCGTTAACATTTAAGATTTTTTTTCACCCTGGTAACAAGAATGTCCTTGTAAAAACATTTCAGGCAGGGACACAATCATGCTAAGCAATACCAGCAGTTACATTACATTCTGCTTATGGTTCCTTTTATTTCTTATGTTTATTCTTTGCCTGTTTACCTTTCAATTTTAGGCAAAGGATCATGTGCTTTTTGCTGTTCTGGTGCTTGTGTTGCTTTTTTTTCTCAGTTCCTGACTGAGTAACAAAGGAGCAGTGAAAATCATGTTTATATGGTCATCACTGCATGTGAAATTTTCCCTTAGTTGTATAGGTGTGTGGCTACAACAAAGGCAGAGGGAAATCCTATTAAGTACTGGCTTAATTCGTCTAAGGAAGTTGGGAAATGTCTTGTACCATACTAAGGATTTTGTTGTTCACCTTCCTCGTGCTAAGGGAATGTTGTCTACAAAATGTTCAACAGGAGTCCACATTGCAACTCTCTCCGTCACTTGGTGAATCTCATTAGAGTTCTGATTTTAGAACTTTCTAGTCTTCTGTGGCATATTTAACCAAATATATATTAAGTAGAAGTTCTGCAAAGGTCATTTCAGAACACTTTCTGCTCCCAGTAATTCAATTCTGGACTGTATAAGGAGGCTAGACTGACTGGGACTTGACTAGACCTGAGGGAAGATGGTAGGAAGAAATTGCACAAAGAGTATAATAATAATAAAAATTGAGTAGAGTAAGATTTTTAGATGCATTTTATTATAGAATCAAAACAGTGATAGAGCTAGCTATTTTCTAGATGAGTTAGAAAATAAAGGGACAACAATGTAGCAGCAGCCCAACATGCAGGGTGTTTAGTCTTGAGATTTTCTTACAAACAGGTCAGCAAGCTTTTGCATCCAAATTTTCTGCCTTTGAAGACTACCCGGTTTGTGATTTCACCACTGTTTCAGAATCTACTGAATCTAGACTATTCAGAATGCAAATACATCCTCCCATGTCCCTTAGTTACTACTCTGACTCTCAATGGGTGATATCATTGATGTTTCCAAAAGGGAAGAAATCCGTGGTCATCCCTGGGCAAGCTGTACCATTACTCTTAAAAGTCAGCTTTTCTTTTTCAGTTTCTGTTCTGAACTGTGAATGAAGAAGAAAAAGAGACTGAAGCTTGTGTCTTCTGTCTTCTAGACAAACATCCTGGCTCTTCTGAGTTTCAGTTGAATTTTTTAAGAAGTTTTGTGCCGCTTAAAAGTGGACTTTTTGTGAAATTATTTTTTTAAGTATCTACATATCACTTGAGTATAAGTACTTTGCAGTTTTGGCAAAGTAAAAATGTATGTTTTATTTACACTCTATCTTTTTAATTATAGCAAAGTAGGCCACCAAGTTGCATACACAGGAATGGTATTGTCTGTTACTGGTCAATCACTGAGTAGGCTTTGAAGATAATTTTATTGAAAGTATAATTATTTTCTTCATAGGTTGTTTTGTTAATAAATTTCAGTTCTACTTGACAAAATAGAAGAAACTGTATCCATGAAAAAAATTTTTTAAAAAAAAGATACAAATGCTTTTCTGGGGAAACAGTATATTTTGTGTAAGACTGTCCATTACTTAAAAAGTTGAAAACTGAACTTCACATGCCTGACTGATAGCAACAGCAGCACCTTTCACCAGCTGATTGAAATTAACAGTTTCTGTCAGTTGTTCTAATTAAGACCAATGGGAATTCTGGAATTCACAAAAGGTATCTCAGATTGCACTCTTGTTTAGGTGTTGGTGATATCATCTTCTACTTTATTTAATAAACAGTTTAGTCTGACTTGCAAACAACTCCTTTCTTAGGGTGCTCTTTCAAGAAGTGCTCATATTTATACTGTCTAGAGAGCACTGTGATTGGCAGTGACTAAGAAATAATTTCTGGTGAATTATTAATACAGAGTGGGAGCAATTGTGACAATGTGAGTACACAAATTTTGTCAAGGCACAAACAGTGACAAAAGACTTCCAGACATCACTGTAAGACCTTAATGATTACTACACTTTTCTACCAATAAAAGACCAGATCTGGAACATAGCCAATGTAGAGCCACCACTACTTTCAGTGTTGTCTCCTGCAGAATATATTTGGAGGCTGGATGCCTGGGGTTAGAAACCAAGATGCATTAAAAAGAAACCCACACCTGGTCTGAGGAACATTCTGGCTGCAGTTACACAAGTCCCATGGAAGCAGATGTCTGGATCTCCCCAGATTTGGGGGTCTGGCAGTGTGGTTTTTTCAGCACAGCAGTACTGTACCCTTTCCTGAGGACACTCACTCAAATGTGCTGCCTTTAAAACATGGTAAAATGAGAAGAGCCCACTCTTGTTTCATGTTACAGCATGTACCCAAAGATGATAGACAGGGAGTTGATTTCCAGAGCAGCCTAGGATTTCCTGAATCCCTTTGGCTATATTTAAATTCATATCCATCATGAAAACTCTGGAATCACAAGGCTGGTTGCACCTATGCTATTGTAAATGCACACAGCAAACCTTGCTTGCTTTGCTGACTACAAACATATATAACAAAACCACTTTGAGCTCAGAGCTAAATAGTGCTGTACTAAAGTGCCTCCTGCAGCTCTGGTCCACTGACCCTCCAGGTCAGGAGCTTGACTGCATTATGGTATGAGCTCTTTTTCAGTAAACATTTATAAACAAGGACTAAAAATCTAAGCAAATACTTTAAGATACCACTGCTGAGGCTTGTCCGGGGCTACTATTATGATACATCCAGTGCATAACTGTACTTTTACAACTGTTACACATGACAGTTCTTTCATACTGAAAGTTTAATCTGTTTATTACAGATGTGCCCATAAATTTCTGAATTTCTTATAAATTGGATTGCAAGAACATTAGGAAGATATAAATTAAGTACTGTTATTTTTATGAGAAAATTTTAATACTGAAATTTCATTGTAAGGTATTTTATACCTTAAGTTCATTGCTATGAAACAAATGATAGTAGAATCATACATCATTTCAGATAGGTTTTTTACAGTACTACTCAGAAACTGTCGTGTTGTTTGACTTTAATTGAAAAAGGGAAAAAGCCTTTGACATAAAATTTACATAGCATTTTTTCACTTGAGGCATTAATGTACCATTTAACTGAAAGATGCCTGTGTGATATCCTATCTTTTTAAATGCAACTATTACAAAGAAGGTGAGGGACCAAGAGAAAATTAAATTCTGCCTTGAATATGCTTGCAGAAACAATGAATTTGGTTTAGTTTTCTAAGGTACTTGGGCAACCGGAATAGTGAAAGTTTTTAATATATTTGCCAGTGTTCTTGATATTAAGATTAGGTTATATAGTGTATACCATTCATGGACATATTCTTGCTCAGGATATTTCATGTGTCATTGTACTCTTATTTTAATAGGGATTCCACAGACAAAGGACAGTTCATGATTATTACAGAACATAATTCCCACAATACAGGTTCTCTTACAAGACTTTACTATCCTAGAGTTCCTGTGTGACTTTGGGAAAACCTGTCTTTGTTTTTTCTTAGTGCTGTCTGTCTCCAATATTTACATCTGCCTTGTCATCATCCTTGTAATTGTCTTCACTTCTGCGTATTAAAAGCATCAGGTCTCTGCCTGAGAAACTGTGAAGTGCTTTGCACTTCCTGATCTTTTTTTAAGCTGGAGTTCACTGTTTCTGAACTGTGCATTTGTGCCCTGCTTCTGTGTGAGTTTCTGTCCCTCAGTGCAGGTGGCTGGGCAGTGGCAGAGCTGTGGGTGTACTTCTCTGTAGCAGAAACAATCCAGGCACATGTCTGCACTTGAGTCAGAAAGGCAAAAGGGAGAGATCATAGTGCTTGGATGGATGCAACCATGAGTGGACACACTGAACAGCTCCACTGATTCTGTCCAGATCTTTGCAGGCTGATCTTGGAAATGAGGAACAGTAGATCATAATTATATGTGTAAACACTGAACTCAGTTCCTGTCTTCTGACCCAGCAGTAGATGTGGTTTATCTTGATTTCAGTAAAGCATTTGACACCGTCTCTCACAGCATCCTTGTAGATAAGTTGATCAAATATGGGTTTGGTGATCAGGTAGTGAGGTGGATCAGGAACTGGTTGAAAGGAAGGAGTCAGAGAGTTGTAGTCAATGGGGCAGAATCTGGTTGGAGGTGTGTGACTAGTGGAGTCCCTCAGGGGTCGGTGCTGGGACCAGTGTTGTTTAATATCTTCATCAACGATTTGGATGAGGGTATAGAATGTACCCTCAGCAAGTTTGCTGATGACACTAAGCTGGGAGGAGTGGCTGACACACCAGAAGGCTGTGCTGCCATTCAGAGAGACTTAGACAGGCTGGAGAGCTGGGCAGGGAGAAACATGATGAAATTCAACAAGGGGAAGTGTAGAGTCTTGCATTTGGGGAAGAACAACCCGATGTCCCAGTATAGGTTGGGGGCTGACCTGCTGGGGAGCAGTGTAGATGAAAGAGACCTCGGGGTCCTGGTTGACAAGAAGATGACCATGAGCCAGCAATGTGCCCTTGTGGCCAAGAAGGCCAATGGCATCCTGGGGTGCATTAGAAAGGTTGTGGTTAGTAGGTCAAGAGAGGTTCTCCTCCCCCTCTATTCTGCATTGGTGAGGCCGCACCTGGAGTATTGTGTCCAGTTCTGGGCCCCTCAGTTCAAGAAGGACAGGGAAGTGCTTGAAAGAGTCCAGCGCAGAGCTACTAAGATGATTAAGGGAGTGGAACATCTCCCTTATGAGGAAAGGCTGAGGGAGCTGGGTCTCTTTAGTTTGGAGAAAAGGAGACTGAGGGGTGACCTCATCAATGTTTTCAAATATGTTAGGGGTGAGTGTCAGGGAGATGGAGTTAGGCTCTTCTCAGTAGTGACCAGTGATAGGACAAGGGGTAATGGGTGTAAATTGGAGCATAGGAGGTTCAAGTTGAATATTCGAAAAAATTTTTTTACTGTAAGGGTAATAGAGCCCTGGAACAGGCTGCCCAGGGGGGTCTTTCACTGGAGACATTCAAAACCCGTCTGGACACGTTCCTATGTGATGTACTCTAGGTGGCCCTGCTCTGGCAGGGGGGGTTGGACTAGATGATCTTTCGAGGTCCCTTCAAACCCCTAGGATTCTGTGATTCTGTGATTCTGTGAGAAGACAAATGTGGCTTGTACCTATACTTAAACTCCCTTGCACCGCAAAGTAGTTAGCTTTGCCCATGATGCTTATTGGAATGAAGTCCAATCTCAATCATCATCCAGACCATGCCCAAGTATAACCAGCAGCTGAGTCAGGCTAAGAGTTTGACAAAACACTTGCTAGCAGTTAATGGGACTTCACTCAAGTCCAAACTGTTTAGTTAACTAGCACAGGCAGGTAGGTATGCATCAAGACAGTGGGACACATGAACTGCCAGCACAGCATCAGAGCAGTGGTGAAGGGCTGGAGACAGGGGAAGAACACCCAGGTACCCTGACATCTGGGCTTAGCAGAATGATGCTACTGACCATGGTCATAAAATGTAAATCCTTATAAATAAATATATTTACAGAATAAAAATTAAATGCCTAGAATGCATTGAGTTTACTTGTATCAGCTAGTGTGAATCAAGACTGGTTTTTACAGCAGCTACTCAAAACTGGCTTGTCACCTTAGAAAATACTTCAAGTTCATAAGTGTTGGAGAATTTTTGGAAGAAAATGGACTTGTGAGCAGTCCTGACTATTTAGCTTTAGCCAGAGTGAGCTAAGAGCCTTGAGGCCCAGCTGCAAGGTTACTAAAAGATCAGCTACAGGCAAAAGATAAGGGAGCTGGCAGAAGAAAAGAAGAATAACAGGATGGGAAAGCATCGCATAGACAGCACGTAAACAGTTATTAGGTAGTGCCCTATGGCATATGAAGAATGTGTTGTACTAATCAGCAATAAGCTTATATTATATTATCAGCCAGACTGTGTATAAAAGGACTACTGCTACTCTCAATAAACGGCAATACTTCGATTATATTAATCTGCGTGTTGCCCACTGCGCTCTTCCTGGCACATAAGCATTATAAATGTTTTTGTTATTATCTAATTTTCCACTATTCTCCAAAAAAGTATGTTCCTTTCCCATCCTTTTCTCAAATGTTTTTCTGATGCACTTCCCTAGTGAAAAATATTCAGTAGAGGTTTGTTAATCTTATACGTAATTCCCTGAAGAGGTCAATTTCTTCTCTAGCTATCCCTGTGTTGGGAAAATGCTGCTTCCATGCTCTGACTGACATTTTTTTCACAAGAGAACAAAAAGCAGCCCAAGCTACAGGGGTGTTACTTTCCTCACAGGAAAGGAACATGTATGTACCCATGCTTTCTGCATCAAAACTGATGCTAAAAAAGCAAGCTGGATTAACATGGAGTCAGCTTCTTTCAGTAGCAATGAGGGAAAATAGATTGTAGAGACAAATTATTTCAAGGAAAGTTCAAAAATACTCAAAATTCCCAGGCTTATTTGTCCTTCCATATTTGGTTTAATTGATGACATAAACACTAGGCAAGGTTTCACAGCATTTTATTTTTTTTTTTAGGACCTGCACTTTTTTTTTCTATCATACTCTACAGAATTTTCAATTTCCTTATGAACTAAGGTAAAAATAATCACCATAGCCCAGAAAATCACTTTATATTCAATTATTTAGACATAATATAAATTAGACCTCTTAAGTTCTTTTTCAATTAACATTGGTTTAACTTACATCTGTGTTCTCCTATTCATTCTATTGTCTGGTTTTGGAGGGTTTTACACTACTCTGCATTGTTTTCAAATTCACGGTGGGCCTTAAACAGGGCTTGTTGTGAAATGTGTTTTTGAACATATTTAATGTAAAATCTCAAAAAAATTTGCCTTTATATCAATGAAATTAATCTTCAGTGATATAAAGATGTCTTATTATTTAAAAGAGCAGAATTCATGATAAGAGTTTTCTAAAGTTCCCTTATTTACAGAGACAGCCACCACATCATTAAAATGGGTTGGAAATTATCCTACAATTTCCACATTTCTCATATTAATTCATCAAGCTGTAATAGTTCATGTTGATAAGAATATGTTATTGATTGTTAATTCAAAAATATTTCAGAATGGCTTTCAAATTTTCAGAGAGAACAAGTGTCTTAGTCATTTTCAAAATAGCTTTATGGTATTCAATTTTAGAAAAATTTAATGGGAGAAGAAGGGGGTTAAAACTCCAGGATTTAAAAGTTGGTATTTTGAAATGGATAGAAATGTTATGATCTGATGTTAATTGATTTAATCTGATCAATACTTATTAAAGGAAAATTGAGATTTAATTTTATTTAGATTTAAGATAAAATACAATGTTTATGATTTTAACAGTTTCCATGGAATAAGAAGATATTTTCAGTATATTCAATAAAATTAAAAATGCAAAAGGATTTTAAATAGTTTAATATAAAGGTTGATTGTTCATAAGTTGTTTTGACTCATCATGATGTGAGGCTTATGTCTAATGCAATCTATAGTTTATAGCGTCTTGGCCCTCAGTCAATCTGTATCTCCTTGGATTTTCACAAGATATTTTGAAAGCTTTGGTGATGTTCTGATTCCTTCAGGAATCTCCTTCATTTTTGCCTTGTAGTAGCACTTTTTCTCACTCAACATCTATATCTGAAGCTGAGGGTATTTAGCTAGATTGGGGAAGAGCTGATACTGGGCTAGATATCAGAGAAGTCAGCAGTTTACCCCTTCCCATTCACATGGAAAAAGAAATAGCACTTTTTAGGTTTATTTCTGAAAGACTTTACTACATTATTCCTTGTATTTATCTCTGTGCTAATGTACAGATGGCTACCTGTCTCCCAAGTGTGAAGGACTCACAGGAGGTGACATGCAGTGCTCAGTGAAGAGGTTCTGTTCCTGATTCACATTCCAGAACTGATAGTCCCAGGACTTGATTTCAGTCATTTTTCCTGACTAATTTATTAATTTAATTTTAATTCATTTGCCTAAATAGAAATTCATTATTACCATTTAAACCAAAGTCACAAAAAAACCAACTCCAAAACAACCCTACAAAAATCTGATTTTACTTCTGATTTGAATACTGTTGTTGCTCTTTGAAAACTATCTGCTTGAATATATGTTGCAGATCAGTACATTTTTTACCACTGGCTGGTTGGCTTTATTCTTTCAAAAACTGCTGCAAAAAGACTAACTATTTAATATTGTTGCATCTCCATGTTATAGAGACAGTTATATATCTTGTTATATATATTGCTTCTTTTACAGCAAATTTATTTATTACAACATAAATCTCTGAAAAGACAGGTTACTAGAAACAATGTTATGACAATGACTGACTATGTAATAAAAAAGATGAAGAGAAGAAGTGAGATGAAAAGTGACATAGATCCTTTCTTATGATCCCTTGAACTCATAATTCCAAGCATTGTTACTGTATCAGGTAGGGAGGCTCAGCTTCTTGATCTGTGGCCGGAGCATTTCCTCACACACAAAATGAATGACATTTTCAGTCTCATTTACTATGGTATTTTGGTATTTATTTCATACTGGAGTGCTGGAGTGCTGGAGACACTGAAATGTTTACAAGTTGTACAAGCAGTCACAGAATTACCTAATAAGAGCCGTCATAACCTAAGGATTATCTCCTTCCTGTTTTGTTTCTGATACAGAATAGTAAGACTTTACCTTTCCTTCAATTCCTCATTTCCGTCTTGCTAAGAAGAAAACAATAACAATAAATACGTTCACTGTATTTTTAAATTCATACACAGGTCTTCTCCTTGCATCCATGCACAGCCTTAACCTCTTGTTCATACCTACCATAGACCCATAGAGTGATTTTGGTTGGACAGTATCTTGAAGATCATCAAATTCCAACTCCTCTGCATGGACAGGGACATCTTTCACCAGAACAGGTTATTTGAAGTCCCATCCACATTGTCTTTCAAGACTTCTGGAAAGGAGGCATCCAACTTTTAGAGTTTATCTTCAGACTTTTTTGAATCCCTTCTCTACAGGGTCTCAGAAAATATTATCCCTGGGGAATGTTTATTCATTCCATTTCCTCTTTCCAGTTCCCTGAAAGAAAAATGCTCTTTGGATCTTGTAAAGGGCTGAAAGAGTTATTCGGAGCCATCATTAAGGACTTCATAAGCATCAAATGCACCAAAGGCAAGATTCAGTACCACAGGAGTGCCATATCCAAAGTACAAACTAAACACCTTTTGGAAGACAGCAGGACATAAGAAGTAAAAAAAAAAAAAAAAAAAAAAAAAAAAATTCTGCTTTACTTTCATTGTAGTTGCTTTTTTTGCTATGATTGTAAAAAGAAGGATGATTAAGAGTTCACTTTAAATTGTAATAAGCACAACCATACACTTATCATTGGCACTTTCCCATTTGATGTTCATTATTCTCTTTTCACCTTATTGAATATTTTTTGAGAAATGTCCCCGGTCAGCAAATGTGATGTTCTTGAACCAGTCTCTTGGTTTGTTGCTACCAGACAGTCTATTTGGCACATCAATTTATGTAGGTTAGAGGAGGTAAAGAATTTGAGAAAAGATATTTTAGAAAATATTAGAGGACATAATACATATTTACAAGATATCAAGCTTTCTAAACTCCGTTTATAAGAAAATATTGCTGGGTTATTCTTGGAACTGGACATCTAAATTTTGCTATTTTCTGTACTTGATGGAGGGCTGATACACGCCAGTGACTTTCTGTGCTGTGATAGCTCAGAGCTTAGAAGGTATCAGAAGAGACATGAAAATTTTAAGAGGTATTCAGTTAAAGAAGAATTGAACTGTTATACAATTATGCCTATTAACACGAGAGGGTGTGAGTGTGTGTGTTTTATTTTGTTTTGTTTTTTCCTTTAAATAATGGCCTGTCAAACAAAGGTGATACTATTTTTTATTAGGTTCCAGTCTGGGTGATAAAGGTAACTGGAGAAGTAGTAGATCTAGACTTTTAACAGTGTCTGTGATAATATCACGACACATTCTACTTGATATACCAATGCTATACAGTACCTATAAGACAATTCCCACATAGGTTAAAAGTTGGCTATTTGATGGTTTTCAAAAAGTGTTTGTTAAAGAAGACTTCTTGTCAAATCTGGATTCCACAAAGACTCAGTGCTACTCAACATTTTAACAAATGAGCTTCATGGAAATGTAAAATCATTGCAGTTAAAATTTGAGGATGACACAAAAATTATAGACTGATGACACAGATTGATGACAGGCTGCCATAATGAGCCATTTGGGTAAACTGGGGCATCTCATTCTGAATGTGTTTTAATAAAACTAAGCATAAATTAAGCTGTCTATTAATAACGAAAACAGGCAGCATTGACAGGAGATAAGCTTTGGTTCTAAAAATTGTGACTGAAAAATGTCTAGGTTTTGTGCTAAGTTAAATATGAGATAGAACATAACTATGATATTATTTAAGTCTTGGATACATAAATGAAAAATAGAAGTACAAAGAGATCCTACCTCTCATTTTTAAGACTGCATTTGATTTTATGTCTAGGCTGAAGTCACTTTGTTAAAAAATCTTGAAATGTTAGAGAGATTCAGAAAAGATTTCTTACCAGAGAAGACACTGTAGGAGAGAAGGACTATCAGAAAGAACATTGATTGGTAATTCAGTTACAAAATGGAAATAACATAATGATATCTTAATATAGTGTGTAGAAGTACAATAAGAACTGTAGCTGGAAGCTGAAGCCAGACATGTAAAGCAGAAAGCCATGAGGATGAAAAAGACAAGCTATTTGAAAATGAGAGTGATGAACTTTCTGTGTTAAGAATAAAGAACCAAGGTGCCTTGATGTTTGTAGGAAAATAAGTTTGTTTTATCTTAATAAGAAAGATGTCATATAGAAGCAATGATTTGCAAAAAAATTCAGGATAGGAAAAAAAGAAATCTACAATAGGAGGATTGAGAAAAAATTTGACCATGTCTAAAATAAATTTATTTCCTCTTGCTTCCCTATCTTCTTAATCTGTGTTTGGTCTCTCTGGCAACATGTCAAAGAAGTTTTCATACTTATTTGAAGCACTGAGAATGCAGCAAGTCTGACTTATTGGTGATTTTCAAAACTTTGCACCCTAGACTAGAAAGGAAAAGCTGGATGAAGAGCTGAAACTATTGTTTACACTATGTTTAGTTTAAGACTAGAGCGTTAGCTCGTTACTTAGAAAAGAATTGAATCAAGGGAAAAAAACGTAAAGGAAAAGAACGAGGTGCTACCAAAAAGCACAGATTGCTGTTAGCCACAGTGAGCATAGTGCAGAAGCTAGCAGAGAAAGGTTGGAGAGGAATTCATGCTGAGCCAAATGGAGTTCTCATGAGAGGTATCTGATGGATCCCTGTAGGTGATCTCCAAAGCCATTTTTGCCCTGTTCAGCCGTGGTCCAGCAGGTGCTAATATCTTTACTTCTCCAATATATCTTTCTACAGAGCTTGCACCAGCAAGCAGTACTAGTTTAGTTTCTGAGCAAGTCTAGAACAAGACAGACACTTCTAAGTAGTTACAGCTGAAGTTGCACTACTTTTACACAAATAATCTCTGCAGCAAGGGTGCCAACACACGCTTGAATCACAATTTTCTCTCTCCAGGTTTTGTCTCCCCAGAATTTCCTCTTCCAGTGAACTCCTAGGTACTTTGCAAAAAGGCGATGTGTGTTCAGTTAAAAAATTGTGAAGGGTCAGGTGTGATATAGATGGCATTAAAAATTGTTTGATAAAATTTGGGGCCAGGAAAAGAAGAAGTTTTTGTTCCCTCCATTCATATGGTGAGAAGGAACTTTAAGTTTAGTTTCTGCACCTACTGGTATTTTCAGCATTGCCATGTCTTTGTTCTACATTATAGTTTTCTGTACTGTTTCTGTCCATTCATCCCCTCCTATCAGTGTTTCCCTAAAGTAAGCAAAAGGTTTTTTTTTTTTTGCCTGTTACTATACTGTTGTTGAATTTTTTCTCCCTGCTGCTGCTGATCTTTGTCTTCTCTGCAGAGACACAATAACCACATCAGAGGATTATTATAGAAACATAGACAGAGGTAGTAGCAAGCACGTTCTGGAATGCAAGAACAGTCCTGAATTCTCCTTTTTTTGAAATTAAAAATAAATAAATAAAAAGACTAAAAAGGCAAAAGATACTTTTATATATATACATATATATATAGTGACTATCAAAAAATTTGAATGTAGGCATTCAATTATTTCATTTTTTGAGCCTCCTGCTGCCAGTGAATTTATTTCTATGATGGATTTCTATAGGATTCTAGGCAATATCTTTAAAAATATTTCTAATGTAAATGTTGAGAATTAAACTGTATACTTTTAGATGTTATCTAGGTGTCAAATTAAGTACTGAAAGTATTAGCCTATTGCTTCTTAGTCAGTTAATAAATATAGTAAATAAAAAGTGATGAGGAAGTAGAATGCAGCTGAGACTCAGCATACTAAATGCTGAATCATTTCAGAATAAGCTGCCAGTGAAAGCCATAAGGTCTGCACTTGTCACCACTGAACTGAGATTAGTTACTTCGCTGTGAAACTAGGCCACTGCAGAATGCTGTTTCACACCAGGCAATCTCAATACACGCTTTGTTTGGAAAATATGAAGTTTCTGTTGTCAACCACCTTTAGATTTAGGCTGTTATACTTTCCATTCTAATAAGGACTTTTCCGTGGCAGTCCCCACATCCAGAAACATTTTACTCAATATGTACTCTTTTCTGATCCATTAAGATAAAATAGCTTGAGATTTTAATTTTCTTCCAGGATTCTATGCCTCTAAAAGAAATTTTGTAACAGGATCCATCATCAGACCTCCTGTAACTGTAACTGTCAGGCTTTTCATTCTTTAATCCTAGAATATGTGCAACAACAAAAATAGCTCTTAATAGTGCTGTGGTACATTACTATATTAAATGCTGCTTTAAGTATGTCAGTTCCTAATTTTTTCTGTTATGTTGAGTGCTTGTGTGAGAGAAGCCTAATTAATCTTTTCTCCCTATCTGACACAGTTAAATTATATATAATCATTACATAATTACAGATGTGCTGTCTTCCTTTGCAGGAAAATCATAGGTGTAACTTAAAAAAATCTGCAGGTATTTAGGTTAAACAACCTGGGTCAAATGTTAAAGTACCACAATAAATTATGCCACACATGTTCTGAACAGTCTTGCCAGCTTTTAATATGATAGTGATAGCTTCAAAGATGGAAAGAAAAATCTCTGTTTAATGTTGCTTATTAGCATGCACCAACAAAAAGAAAAGAGGAAAAGATATTTTGCTCATGATTTACCTGTTAAGGCTCTGTTGTCTCTTGTATCTATTAGCACTACTCACATTTCTTGATGGACAGGTACCTTGATCCAGCAATAAACTTATTTGATTTAACATTGCTAGTTGTTATGCCTGGCACACTGGTAATGAATGGATAGCAGAAAGAAGTTGGGTATGTCTGAGAGTGGTGCCAAAATGTCTGTGATGCTAATCTGGGAATCCAAAACTGAGTCTCTTGTACTAAACTTCCAGACTTAATAACCCTAATTTAATATATAATGCTTGAGGATAATTACATTCTTTCATGTTTAGATTTCCATTCTTCAAATACCTGGTCAAACTCTTACCTACATTTTAAGTTTCTAAGTCGGCATTAGGGTGCTTCATATGCACAGATTTCAGAAGAGGTAGGAACAGTGCTTTTACTACAATCTTTTGAGTTCCAGATTTCTAGGTAACCATTGCCCATCCAATATCTATCTGCTACCAAACCTTGAGTAACCTGTCCTGTTGGTAATATATGTTTGTATATCACCTAATTTTACTTCGGTTATTTTCAAAACAACTTAACTTTGACAAGTCAGAATCTGGATGTCCTCCTCTTAGTCTTTTTTTATTTTCTTTGCATTTCATGTACAATAAGATTCTCTTTGCATCATGCTTGCTTGCTTGCTTTATTTTTTTTTTAATCCCTTTTCATTTTAATTTTAAAATACTAGGGGTTTTGCCTTTTTTTAAAATTATTATTATTTCTTTCAGAAGTATATGCATTTTGATTTTTTCAATATTGTAACAAGCTTTATCAATGACATTAAAAAATTCTGATATTGGAAGACTAGACAGTCCTTTTTGTGAAATACTGGAAATAGAGGATACCTTTCCACTACTTAGTGAAACTTTATCATCAGGAAACTACTTGAATAAAGCAGACAAACAAAAAGATAGAGACAGTATAAAATTAAATACCCCTACACTTAAGCAGCTGCTGCCACCTGTACCTGCTTCATTCTAATTCAATACCTTTACCACTGAGTTGTTGAAAGGCAGGATAACTTGATACTGTCTCAGTCTGCTGGAAAGAAGGTGTAGCGGCTGTAGCCCAAGTACAGAGCCTAGTATGAGAGAGGTCTATTTTTAATTATTGTCAGAGGATATGTCGTTTTTCTGTGAAACAACCATGTGGGTCCTCTCAAAAATCTGGATTTGATACCGGAAGCAGTCAAATAAAAAAACCAAAACAAAACTGTGTGCCAGATACAAGCAGCTGTATGTCTCTCAACCCAGATCCATTGCTTGTTCCTATCTTAATCCTTTCTATACCACAAATACGCTACAGCAGGGGATCCCATTACAACCCAGATGACCTCTTATGGTTAAAGCGCAGTTTTAGGGATCCAGTTTATTACTATTTATTACTTATACTGAGGTGTACCAGCAGAGTCCTGAGAAAATTATTTGTAACAAGAAAAAAAAAAAACATCTACCTGTCCTAAAAAGATATGTTTGCATTAGATCTGTCACCAAATAACCTCATAGCACATCAAGATCTTACACTGTGCACAGACCTGTAACTGCAAGCATTGATCAAGGCTTTTTGTCTACATTCACTTTCACTTGCAGCTGCATTAACTTTTGCACTTACTGGATGCAGACACGCCACCACCTCTTTAATTGCAGAATCAGAGAATTATCAAGGTTGAAAAAGACCTCTAAGATCACTGTGTCTAACCCACAAGAATTTGTAGACGCGCCGCCCCCTCAAAAAAAAAGAAATAAAAAATATATATATATATATACATATACATATAAGTATATCACCATGCCCTGTACTTCAGGAGCCTGTCCTGAAGAGCCTCATCTACACATCTTTTAAATACTTCCGGAGATGGTGAGTCCACCCTGGCTACTCTGTCAGTGAAGAAATTCTTCCTATTATCTAGTCCAAACTTCCCCTGGCACATAGGCTATTTCCTCTAGTCGTCTCCTTATTTACTTGGAAGAAGAGGCTCTCACTAGAAGCTCTTTTCAGGTAGTTGGAGAGAGCAATAAGGTCACTCCTCAGCCTTCTCCACATTAAACAATCCCAGTTCTCTCAGCTTCTCTTCAAAGGACTTGTTCTCTAGACTCTTCACCAGCTTGATTGCCCTTCTTTGGACACACTCCAATAACTCAGCATCTTTCTTGTAGTGAGGGCCCCAAGAATTGAAAACAGTACTCAACGTGCAGCGTCACCCCGGGCACAATCATTTCCTTTCTCCTGCTGTCCACTCTGTTCTTGCTACAAACCAGGATGCCATTGGCCTCTTGGCCACCTGGGCACATTTCTGGCTCGTGTTCAGCCTGGTGTTGACAGACACCTACAAGTTCTTTTCCTCTGAGTAGCTTTCCAGTCTGTCATCCCCAAGCCTGTAGTATAGCATGGGGTTGTTGTGACTGAAGTGCAGAACCCAGTGCTAGGCCTTGTTAAGCATGATGCAGCTTGCATCAGCCCATTGTTTCAACCTGTCCAAGTCCCTTTGCATAGCCTTTCTACCCTCAAGCAGATCAGTGCTCCCTCCCTACTTTCTATCAAATGCATATTTGCAGAGGAGACAAGTTGAAATTAGAAGCTGTGCTTTAACCATGTCAGCAAATAACATATTTTATTTTCTTTTCCAGTACTCAAAAAAGCTGCTTCTCTACTAAGGATAGACTCCGATAAAGAAGCTCAGAAGTTTGTAAGAAAAAGAAAAACTATTTAGATTTGAAGGCAAGGGATTTTATAGGATGGTAGCTAAATTATGATGAAAAATTGTATTGGACAAAACCAGGTTCTGGGACAGATTTAGTATCTAGGTCCAAACCTGAAGTCTGAACACCAGACGAGTGATTGCCCAGTTTTCTTGAAGACCTCAAAAAACAGTAGAGGGCAAGAAAATACCAATGAGACAGCGAGTTCACCTGGGTGCACACACAGTTGTATAATGCTTACATTTTCCTGCTGATGCTACAGTAAACCTGGAGGGTTTGTTGTGGGCCTAACATTCTTTTACTGATATTTTGAGTACTCTGGAGTAGTGCCAGTTGCCAAAAGCTTAAGTTTATGCAATTGGATCCTAAAAAGAGTATCAGCTCCTGGTTAGTATTTCATCTAGTAATGTTAAGATTTTTTTGCAGCTATCTCACGGATACTCAGCTAATCTGAGTGGCTGTGACAGTGCTTATTTGCAGAATCATTTTCCTCAACTGAAAATCTTGACATTATCATACACCATCTATATAGTAAATCATGGGTAATAATTTTGTGTGTGTGCACGTCAGTTTTATTCCTGATAATTATGGGTTCTGTGTGTGAGAGATTATATGTAGTCAGAAATTATTTATATTGTACATGAGAAAAAGGAGGAGATATTCCATGTTTTCAAAAACCTACCAAATGTATGAAAACACAAGTAGATTCATATGAATAAACACAGAAAAATAAGTATTCATATGCACATAAATATATTGATATACATCTATAGCATTGGATATTGTATGTATCCCTTACATCTTTATTATCTTTAAAAAGAAACCTGAAGAAAAACTATTTACATAAGTAAATTATTTAGGAAAAGCATAAGATCACAATTCACAGTAACATTCAGTGACTGCTTGGATTAGAATTGCTTTCTATTATTCCCTTCCCATTCAGAACTACATTTCAAAAAAACTTAGTGCCTTAAAGCATGCTGTAATAACCTGGATAGTCAGTTATTCTTCAGTGCTTCCATACCAGAGAGCTGTACTAAGAGTCTAAAAATACTTTTACTGATGACTTCAAATTTAGAAAGTATTAACTGCCTTTGGATGAGCCAGGAAAAAAAAAAGAGTAAAATTAACTTCAGTTCCTTTTATGATCTTTCTAATGTCTTTCATAGACCAGTAACTAATTTGTACAAAGCAAGACAAGACTTGCTACACGTCTCTGACTGTTTTTCAGATTTCTTGGTGTCAATCCAGTGGTCTCTATGAACTTGAAAGAAGAATTAAGTTTCAGTTTTTTAGGAACGCAATAGTAGAAAGCATAAGAAGGAAATTGTATTTTATTAAGCAACTCTTGCAGAATATCTCAGCTTAGCAGTCTGTACCAGTGTTTTCAGGTAACTGAAATCCTCCAAGAATAATAAACCCCTCTCCAAAGCAATCATGAACCTTTTTTGTAGGATGTCAGACTGGTTTAGGCAGACAACCAGTCATTAAAAGCAGGAGTTGAATATTAAGACATAAGTCGTACAGTATGTTTTTCCTTTCTTTACACATGCATTAAATCATATAGATATGACTTTATTCTTGTGGTACAGTACTAAAAATTTTAGTGCCAATATTTTGGTTAACAAACTGTTCTTGAAGAAAAGGCTTCTTATGAAAAATAAATGAAAGGATGAAAATATGAAAGTGAATAGTCTGGAGGAAAACTTCACTCAAGAAAAGATGCAAAACCAAGACACCTTTTAAATCCAAGTAATTATTTCTGTATTTTCCCCTCCCTACTTTTATTTATTAGTGTTAACAGTTCTAAGAAAGCCTAAAAAGTGCAACAGCAACAAGAAAGTTTCCAGCAGCACTTTCAAGTGTCTCCTGGAGACAAGTGGCATTTCTGGAAATGTCTTCCAAGGAAAATATGTACATGGTGAATCACTCTTTTGCACAAGGTAGGAATAAAAACAGGGCAGCAATCCAAGTTGTCACTGCTTCCACACACCTCTCCAAGGCAAACAGCACCAAGAAGCACACAAAGCTGTGTAGTTAAAGTTTTGAGAAAAGCTACATGGTGTTTAGTCTGTTTGGGAATGGCATATGAATTGTCGTTTAGTCTGTGTCTCACCATATACTTTTCTAGTTGAAGCTACTAACATAGTGTGAGGTTCCAGTCAGGCTTTGCCTCAAATGACAATTGGCAACTGGAAGTACTACCCCTTTGAAACAAATGGCATACAATAGGGGAGGAGGGGGGCAAGGTGCAAAGAAATATTTACTGGAGCTCTGCATTGGACTAGCTCACTACCCCAGGCCACAGAATCCTGCAAGTGGTGGTACTCTTATCTTTCTCTCTCTCTCTCTCACTCTGTAATTAGAGGGATGAACGATGTGTTTGTCTCTGAAGCAGTCTGAAAGCCTTGAGAAGAGGCATCTTGAGATAAGAAGGAAATAAAGAAGTTTGAGAAAAAACAGATCCTTGACAGGCCCAGGTTGAATACTGTTAATTAGGAGAGACAGTTGGGGAAAACACCTATCCCAAACCTGTTAATTCTGCTGAGGCAGCAGACAGCAAGCTACAACAGAGGTAACCACTCAACCAAACTTTCCAGGCCAAGTCAGCTTGATCAACAATTGGCTAGCAGCTGTAGTGCAGCAGGAAATTGATAGCATAAAAGGAAGAGAGACTCTAACCCCTTGCCCTTCTCCTAGAATGGGGCCACCTTTATCCCCCTTTCTTCTCTGCCATGAGACCAATGGGATTCCACTGGATCCTTGGTGACTTTACTTTCTCTCTCTTGTTCTCTCTCACTCTCACCTTCTACCTTTGGGTGATGCTGTATTTTCCCTTCTCCTCTTCTCTTCTCTTCTCTTCTCTTCTCTTCTCTTCTCTTCTCTTCTCTTCTCTTCTCTTCTCTTCTCTTCTCTTCTCTTCTCTTCTCTTCTCTTCTCTTCTCTTCTCTTCTCTTCTCTTCTCTTCTCTTCTCTTCTCTTCTCTTCTCTTCTCTTCTCTTCTCTTCTCTTCTCTTCTCTTCTCTTCTCTTCTCTTCTCTTCTCTTCTCTTCTCTTCTCTTCTCTTCTCTTCTCTTCTCTTCTCTTCTCTTCTCTTCTCTTCTCTTCTCTTCTCTTCTCTTCTCTTCTCTTCTCTTCTCTTCTCTTCTCTTCCTAACAACTGTAGTTTTAATACCCATCAGTTCTGCATTCAATAAAATCATGTAATTGCACCCAGTACTGTGTTATCTTTACTTTGCTCTTGTGGGATCCTACAAGAATCTCCAGTTTCAGCCTTTGGAACGTGACACATAGTCCATCCACAATGAGTACGTTTGCCACTGATGTGATGTCACCCCTATGTGATAACCCTAGCACTGATGACAGGGAGAAATATACATACAAACAACATACAAACATTCCAACATCTATATCCTTCTTTGTATTGGTGATGTCCTAAACATGTTTAAGTCAGTTGAGGGCAACATCAAGTTTCAGGGGAAAGCTATTGTGATAGAGACTGTTTCTGAATCTAATACTGACACAATAGCTGTTTTGGCATCCTTGAATTTGTACTCCTGTGTGTCAGTATTCCTGAGGCCCTGAAGTTCACTGCTTCACTATTTTTCCAGGACATTTGTGTATAAACTTTGCAGAAAGCTTCATATACTTTGTCCATATATGTGATGCTGAGAATGTTTTTAGTTCACTTCTCTGTAGTAAAGGGAAACAGGAAAAAATACTTTAAAAAATATTTGAACAACAAAAAAAACCCCAAACAAACAAGGATACAGATAAACATAAATACCATATAAGAGTCAATATTTCCACCAGCCACAAGGACAAAATCCCAGGTGATTTTCTTCTTGTCTCTGAAAAGGCAAAGACACAGGGTTCCAGGTTTCACCAAAACCAGAACACATATAGAATCTATATCCTGGAAGGATTTTATGTCAATGTCAAAGAGTTTTGTCTCCAAAGACAAAATAACCTGTGCCAAAAATTCATGTCAGGATTAGTTCTTTCCTCAGCACTACATGCAATACTGTGTGCATAGTATTACTCATTTAGCAACACCAGCTGAGCACTACACTACACACAAATACAAGCATAAGTTGTTGATGTGAACACAGTACTACGTAGTTAAACCCATGATGTTTTATTCTTAAACTGAGTTCTCTCAAAAGATGCAAAGGGAGAGTCTTAAAAGAAAAAGTTTTCAGGATTTTGGATTTGGAGAGGCTGCAAGATACATATAGTTTGATCTTGAAACTGAGCAGTATGGGCAGAACTGTATCAGGTTTGATCTCATCTATTCTGGCAGTTTTTCCAAGCAGTCCCTATGGTCCCTGTTCTCAAAAAAACCCAAATATTCAGCATAGTCTATCTGTTACTCATTGCCAAAATACTGTTGCAAGAGGCTATGCTGCATTTTTTTCATTGGTTTCATTCAGTGAAATCTGAAAAACTGCACGTGGTTGTGGATCTATGTGCATATTGTAGTGTTATGGTCCAGAGTAACTTTAAAATTTATTTTGGTTTTGGATTGACAAGAACAAAGTCCAACCCTCAAAGGGTCGAGTGCAAGCATAGAATTTTATTTGACAGTTGACACAAGCAAAATGATAAATCCCCATGAAAGTGTGGGAGATATGTAGCCAGGCAAAACAGGAAGAGAGGAAAATGATAAGACATAAAGAAAGAAATAGAGAGAGAGAGAGAGAAAGAAAGAAAGAGAGAGAGAGAGAGAGAGAGAGAGAGAGAGAGAGGGAGGAAGAGAGAGAGCGCTGTCCAGCAAGTTTCTTCAAGATGGTGCTGATCCTGGACAGGGTCAGATGCAAGATGGCAACGGGTCAAGAAGCAACAACATGGCCACAGAAGTAGCTGCCTTTTATACCCCCAAATTCCTTTGTTCCAAAGGGGCAGCTGTCAGTCAGCTGTGCAGAAGCCAGTTCATTAGCATCAGCACAATCAAGGTGTTTTCCTCACCCTGGTCAAGGCTGGAGGAGACTTCCTACAGCAATCAGTTCAATGCCAGCAATCAGTTCTTATCTTCTCCCACTCCTCCCTCTGCTCAGGCCAAGCCAGGCTCATTAGCATAAGAGCCACTGAAGACAGGTTTGCCTGAAGGGGCCTTCCACAGAAAGTTGTAGTCCCCCCCAACCAGTCATCTGTTCTTATCTCCTTCCAGGACCTTCCGGACAACTTAGCCAGGTACATTCTACCCTAGCCAGGGCTATTCACTTTAAAATTGTCCTTTTGAGACAAAGTCTAATCAGTGAGATCAGCTGACTCTCACATGTGGTCACAGAGGCAACACATAAAACCCATTGTAGACGAAGGCAAGCTGCTGTATGGGCTGACCCTGAGCAAGCTGGAGTTTAGCCACCCTTTACACCTGCCTTGAGAGACAGAGATCACCCTCTGGGAAGGATGCCTCTATTAGTGCCTGAACAGACAAAGTTGCTCCTGTACTGAAAATGGAATGTGTGGAAGAAATTGTGTTACTAGTGCTGTATGGAGTTTGATTGCTATGTAGCCCACAGATTCATGTCTGTAAGACATTTCCTTCTGCAAGGAATAGCATGCAGACAGGACATTATTTGCATTTTTGTGCATCTACAGTTTTCAGTTACGCTTCTCCTGTAGTAATGGACTATTTTTAACACAGCAGTGTAGTGATATTTAATGGTATTCATTTGAGTGCCAGGACTGGATGTTTATACTTTTCATTAAAAGGTATTGTTCTAATTATAATGTAATGAAATTGTCATTTTGGTAAAAATTGCTATTATATTTTAACAATTCAGTAAGACTGTATTTGACTCCTAACCTGTCACTGTAGTCATATGTTCTCTATTCATCTCCATGCAGTTTGCAGTCAAATCATTAAACTGAAATTATTTTTTTTTCCGAAACATAAGGCTGAAAATAATTACAAATCAATGCATGATTCTCAGTAAGAGGCCTGGTATTCAGCTAAATAATCAGTGTCACTTCAACAACAGAATCATAAGCACTATTTAATTTTTTTTGAGATAAAATTTTCTTTAAGAAAAGAACAAAATTATTAAGACTAGAATAGCAGCAACGAAAGTTAATGCTTGTGTCTGCTGCTAACCTGCTATTTAGCCTTGGGTAAGTTATTGAATTTTTCTGCACATCTGTGTATGTTACAATAAATTGCTGGTTGTATTTTAAGTTTGAAAATCTTTAATTATATACTTTTTTAATGTGTTTTTTTTTTCTTCCTTTTTCCCATGAGAGGGTCAATGATACCAAGGCCAATAATGTTTTGGAAAGGAAATAGAATAGCTAGCATTATGTGCAGGATAATTAATTTTTTATTAATTGAATTGAAGTATTGAACATTAATTTGTGATACTTAGTCATATACTCTTTTGCACACATTCTAGAAATAACTGAATTTCAATTAAATCTTTTCACAAGTCCAAACTTCAAGCAGCACCTATCTTTAAAACAGAAGGAATCAGTAGCTAAACCTGTAGATTTTTTTCACAGAAATTAAGAACACATTGAAAATATAGTCAATATTTTGCAATTTTAAGATTACAACATTTGCTCAACAAATCCTACACAAATGGTGATAAAAGCTTCTCCAAGAGCAAAAAGCACATCTTTTTTCCTATTGCTACGAAATATTGATGAAATGCTCTATTGAGGTAGAGATCTCATTAATTATTTGATTTACAGAAAAAGAAGACAGAGGGAAATGAGTGCCCTGGCTATTGCCATGATGTAGCATCTTGAGACTTAAGATCTTTTTAATGTATTTGGCAGTGATGCAGCTGAAAGAGAAAAGAGGGAATTGAATGGATCCATTAATTTAATTGAAGCAAGCTCTGACAAGAGATAAAACATCTCATCTCAGACCCTGCATCTCTTCAAGCTACAGCTGCACTAGAGTAAACAGTCAATGATCCACAGACACACACACAGAAAGAAAGGAAAAAGAAAAAAAAAAAAAAAAAAAAAAAAGATTTTAGAGGCCTCAAGGCCAGAGAAGAGAGAATAGATACAGAGGCAGAGGTGAAGAGACTGAAAAGGCCCTCCCTTCACACAGTATCACAAGGTATTCAGCATGTATTCCATTCTTTTAATTTTACTCCCATGATCTGCTCCCAGGTTAGCTATAAGTGCTTAGATTTCTTACCAGAAAGTTGCATTTGTTAATTTTCTTCAAGTTTCAGGGAAATGTACTCTTTCTCACTGTCTCTTGAAATGCAGAAGGAAGAAACAGATTCCTGATGGTCTTAAATAATTTCTACTGCTGCTGCTGCCTTTCACGTGTCTTACCCCTGCCCCCTGTATGACTGCCAGAGACTTGTTTTATACCACTTTTAAATATGTAAAGTCTCTTAGTCATTGGTTTCCATGAACGTATTAAGCTAACTCTGTAAGCAATTTTACTAAAGATCAATACATCACCATGACATCTTCCCCAATGATATGCAATACCTGAGTTTCATCTGACATAATTATTTTCCATTAACTTAATTTCTGTAATTTCTTACAGAAAGTAAAAATTAGATTTGATAATTGGATATCCAGCCACAGAAAACTACTCAACCTAAACTATCTAGTGTACAGCTCAGCTGAATCTGTGTAAACATATCCGGTCTTGATGTGAAAAAAATATAAATTCCTTTCTAGGAGAGAAGGGTGTTCCAGGAACGGGACACTGTGTAGTTACAAAATGGAGTATTCCAAAGCTTTCTGAGTTACATTCCATCTCAACCATATTCCTGTGCCCTAAGGGGTACTGAAAGGTAATAATTTAATGGTAATGGTGACAAGTGACTGGATTCGTGCATACACACAGAGAACATAGGTTCCACTTTATTGAAACATTTAAAAAAATATTCAAAGAACAAGGATTTATTTTTCCTACCCTATGAACACCAAACTTTTGTGTTTCCTGTATGCATTAATTTACCCTATGATTTTGAACTAAACCAAGGTAAATCTTTTATCTGTTTTGACTTATGACAATAATGTTTATGACCAATAATATGAAAAAATTCTTAAAAAAAAAAAAAAAAAAAAAAAAAAAAAAAAAAAAAAAGAAAGAGAGAGAGAGATCTAGAAAAAAGGAATATTTCGATGAGTGAAATAAAAATAAATATTGGGACAAAATATAGGGACCTTGGGATAGTGAGATAGTTCTCACTATGATTTTAATAATTCAAGAACTACTTTGAGAACCATACAGAGATTGATCCATACATCTGGACTCAGACAGTTAATATCCCAGAGCAGACTGATGGAGTCACCATTTCAATATCTTCACATCAGCATTTTCAGTAGCTGAAATTTTAAAAACATCAAACAAACAGACAGTACAACTGTACACTGACAGAAATTTTATCTAGCCTATATTCCTATCTATATCTAGCTCAGCAAATCAGAGGCGCTTTGTCCTACCCAACTTCAAACATTTAGTCAATGTTTTGTTCAGTGGACTTTAGGTATCTATTAATATCTATATATATTTATGCATCTTGCAATCTCCTGCATTTATTGAAAGGAATAAATAAGCAACTAGAAAAATACAATAAAGCACCCATGGTGAAACTTCTGCGTGAAAAACACTTAAGTTATATAAACATCCCAAGTATGAATATTTGACAATTATGCCTTTGAATTTGGCTGTAGTATCAACAAGCAATTATTTTAAAAGTATGTTGCAATATAAGCTGGACTATTTATGTCTCGTTTACCTTTAAGACATTAAAATTTACAAAATTCAATAGATCTGATATAATATTCAACTTAAATTTTAGCTGAATTACTGAAATTTGACCAATAGTGCATTTAATTATTAAAAAAAAAAAAAAAATGCAAGAAAAGCAGTCTCTCCCTTCTCAAAGGAAGTAATTTGAACTGATTATACGGAGTCCAACAATGCATTAATACATCACTGGATGTGAAATATGTACAGTGTATCACATAATTCTTTATTTAGAGTTTATTAAACAAGCACTGACCTTCAGTCTTATCACACACAAAATTGTATTGTCATAGTCAAAGCAGATCATTAAAGTAAATATTTACAGCAGGTAGTAAAATAAAATCAAGATATTTTCACTAATGGTTTATAGTGATCATTTATTTTTGAACAGCGGTATTGTTGCTCTCAAACTGAAGCCCTCTTTGCTATTAGAGACCCTATCCAATGTGAGTCCCTTAAGGTAAGCTACTGATTCAGGGTGGTATCCCATGGCTAAAAAAGTTAAATTTATAATGATAAGACTTCCAGAAGCTTTAATAATTTCACTTACAATGGCTTAGCTTTTCTGAATGATTGAGAAACTGACCAGCAAACACGGTCTGATGATATACTACTGAATATGTTCAAATACCACATTTGGCCCAAAAGAGAAGTAGAGATACATTCTGTCGCTGGTATAAACAACAGCAGCAAATAGTTAAAGAAACTGCAGTATAACCAGTCTCATAGTAATACTCAGAAATAGACAATTGCTTTATGTGTCTTTTGTTTTCTCACGTTTGATGGAGTTGCCTTCAGATAATCATGACATAGTCAAACAGAGAAACAGAGGGAGGTGGACGCCTCTGATGGCCCAGCACAATGAAGGTGTGGGTTCATCAGCACGTTACAAATTGTTACTCATACTCTTAGACTCCCCTATATATTCAGTTTCCTTGTAAAAATCAGAGCACTCTGAGCCCTGAGCAGAGCAGCCCCCTCCCTGAGGTTCTATTCAAAGGCACTAAACAAGGTTCTGTTCACAGAACTGAACAAGGGCCCCCGGCTAACCCATGTCCAATTATCCTGGCAGAGAGCTCACAGTGTAGAAACGCTGGCAAAGAGCTATTGAGCAACAAGATGGCAGTGGCATGTTGGTGACAGAGAGTTGTCCTAGACTCATACTAAGGGAAACAGTTTTCTGAAAGCAAATTCAGAACCTGTCCAATTAAGCATATCCAATGACTAGTGTAACAAAAGAATACATATGCATGTGTGACATTTCCTCCTTTATCAAATTATAACTATGCTCATCATATGACATTACTCTTAGGTATCAAGATAATGAGATACTATCTCCAGCAATGTAAGATGTTCCAAACAACAAAAAGAAGTAGAATTTGAAGAAGTGTTTTTGATTCATGAAATTTTTTTAAAGGATTTTTTCTTTAGGCATAATCTTTTTCTTCTGTATGACATTAAAAAAGAAAAAAAAAAAAAACTTTTATAAATTCCAAACCCAGAGAAAAACCATTCACACAGTGCTTAGTTTGCCACTGAAACAGTGACATAGGCAAGAGGCAGCCAATGTGCATGAAAATTATACTTAATGATATTCATGAACATACCAACTTTTCCAGCTGCTAAAAGTACAGTTTAGCTAGATACAATGTTATGCTAAAGAATTTTGTAAGACAACCAAAATGGCATGGGAATCAGAATGCAAGACGTTTTGGAAAATTCTGGATTTTTTTCTTTTGGTAAAGTGACATTTGTCATCACCAAGGCAAAGAAAAATATAATTACAAAGATAACTTCCAAGAGAAGTTACATTTCTAATTTTAGCATGAAAAACAATACATTCTAGTCTATAGTTAATGTCTGTTCTAATTTTTTTTTAATTTAATTTCATTTCCAAGGTATGGTCCCAGCCAAGTAGTTTTATTTAAAACAAAGTAATAATCAAAACATGTATATCTTCTCAGTAAAGCAGCTGAGAAAGATAAATAAACCCAAATCTTTGGCATAGTTGTAATTCATTAGTACACTGGAATAGCAAATTGACATTTTCAATTCTATTTGTTCCATTTAGTGGTTTAATAAAGAAGCTTTTAGAGTGCACCAACTATATGGTAATGGAATAAAATATACAGCAACATGACAAAGACACCTGATTTATAGTAAAACCTATTATTTTCTCTAATACCACAAAGATCTGTAAAAGGACAAAAGCTAGTTCTGTTTCTTAGCACTGGTTTTTGACATTCTCTTCATTTCAGTGTAATTTGTATTGTAACAAGTGCTTCCATTTTCCTTTTCTTCCCTCTTGTATTGCCTTTACTAAATTCAGAGTTAGAATGCACTTGCTGGATAGCTCTTTGGAAAACATTCCTTATCCTCCTCCAGCCTCAGTGAAGAATAATGTTTGTACTGAGTACAAACTACAACACTTTTCCTAGGGCAGATCATGTAGATCAAATTTACCGGAGGAAAATGTGAGGTATTCACAAAAAAAGTTTCTATTGTCAGTTTATGATAGGAGAAACCAAAGGTCAAGCTTATTTCATGATGCTATCTGCTCCTCTGATCCAAAAGCAATAGGAAGGACATCATGCCACAGACAGTTGTATTTCTATGAGCTTTTGCAGAGTGATATTTAATCAATAAAGAAATACATAATTAAAGAGCACAGGGCAACCTTTTGAAAAAAAATGTTATAAAAGCTGTGAAAATGCATGATAAAACCTGATAATAACCTAGCGGTTATTCTCTTTTTGTCACAGTCTCCTGATTATACAAATAATTTTAAGACTTGCTTTTCTCCCTTGTTTTCCATTGTAATATAATTCCATTATAAGTGTGTTTAATAAGAGGTTTATTTCCCAGAAATACAGAAGCTCAAAATTTACTTCTATTTTGTAATAAAAGTCTGACTTATTTTCACACCCTTTTTTGAATCTAGTCAGAATATTCTGATTCAGAAGAGATTCAGAATTCTCTAAAATACTTCTAGATGGCTAAAGGACCTTCTATGTCAGTGGTAGGAGTGAAATGGAACAGAGGCAAAGAGGGATGCTGAAAATGCTGTGGGGCAGCATCAGGCTTCTGGGCAAACTAGGAGGCATATGATTTTCGGGAGTGATGAGACTCTATAGCAGTAGCAGATGCCATTTGCTTTGCAGATGTAGCTTATTTAACCTAGAAAAGCAGAAAACAGTCTCTTCAGGCATAAACTACTTCCTAAATTCCTGTGTCTTAAGCCTTGCTCAAAGAAAAAAAAAATGGTTATTCAGGCAATGTTACATGCATTTTGAATTATATGTGAAGAGTGTTCTATTAACTGCTTCTCCAAGCTTACCAAATAATGCAAGATTGCAGCAGTGCTGTTATCTATATGCTCATCACTGGTACAGCTGGGTGTCCACTTCTTGCTCCAGGCCATGGGAAAGATTTAGTTCTGAACCATGCAATTCTCACTACATATTCGTGTTCTGGTCTCTCAGAATCGCCGTACAGTATGAAGAACATTCTTTATAAATATGGAGTTAATTTATAATGAACCCATTATAAGACGAGCTTCTAAATATTTACTGATTATCTTCCTGAAATAAAAATTAAAAATCTCATTTGATAGGTTTACATTTGGTGGTTTTTACTATGTTCAAGACTGAACAAAACTAGACTATCAAAAATATTCTATTAGAAATTATGGAAGAAAACTATTTTGTTCAATTGAAGTAAATATTAATTGGAGGAGGTCTGAACTCAAGCTGGTCCAATCTCAAGGAATATCATGGTATATGGTCTATAAATTACATGAGAATGAGTGACAGGATAAACACACGGAGCAACAGATAAATACATTCATATAATACAGGGGATCACAGTAAGTGCTTGTGTGTTGAGGATTGCATGTTCATCACAAATAATGATGTGAATAGCAGCCAGAGGTAATTACCAAAGAATCAGTGGTCAGACAATATTTTATTCAGTTTTAACTTGTTAATTTCTCTAGATTTGCTTGCACATTTGTGAATTCGATCATTTCTCACACAGCTTTCCCTGTAATGTCATTGGAAAAAGAAAACTAAACAAAACCAACCAAAGAAACAAACAAAAAAAAACCCCACAGCAAATTAAAATTGTGTACTAGCAAGTCATTAGTGCCATGTTGGACTTGTGGTATTTTTTTCTCTTAGAGGATACAAATTTGCAACCAACTCTTAGTCTTGACAAGAAGTCAAAAACTGCACATTAATTACATAGAGCAAAGTCAAACCTTTGACAAGGTTTATTCATGAAAAAAACAACAGAGTGAGTACTGGCAAGAACTTATAAAAATGAGTACTTGGGATTAAAAATTATTTTATTTGTGTTTATTATTGAGTTACTTCTTTATAACCCAAGAGGAGTTTATTAATTTTGTAGATAATTCCATTTGAGTGATAACCCCATCTTTTTTCTTTTGTTTCTGCATAGTTTCCTCCCTCACATCATAACTTCATTTTCTGAAGGTAAAAAATACTAAATAAATCATCTTCTTACAACATAATTTGCATAGGTTTTGCATTATCTGTATTTGTTCTTTATTTAGATTATTCCGGTCTTTATTATCCTGTATAGTCTGAAATGATCTTTGGATATTAGGGTTAAATGGATTCAAGTTATTAAAGAGTCTAAGTGCTCTTTGACTGACAGCCTCTAGCTGTACAAAGGATCTTAGAAAGGTCTCAACACATGGCAAAAAAAATAAAGCCGAATTCACTCTATAAGACTCTGTTCCCAGAATCACCAGTAACTTTTCAAAATGGACTCATTTTTCTTTAAATACCTTACTAATTTGTTCCTCTTTGAATAACTGTACGTAGGTATTCATTGCTCTGTGTTAGGGATTTCTTCATGAATAAATGAATTGGCAATAAGAGACCTACAAATCCATCCCAGTTATAGGTCCTTCCTCTTCATTTTCCCCACTTTGGCCTCCTTCCAAAAAGGGAACTTTATTTGGCTGTGTTAAGAAAGACTTTCTTACTTAGCTGGACCTGGTCTTGCACTGTTCTCTGACACTATGTAAAGCTCAGCTGTACTATCAGACGCTTGGATCTCTTTTGCATTATTTGCGCTTGCTGTCAGCCACTCTTTCTTGCCAAACATGGAGCCTAGCCCAAAACAAATCACTGTTCATGCTTTGGATTCAGTGTTCTGACTAGTGTGATTTCCAGCCCTTTTCAATTTCAGCCAAATGCCAAGTGCACCAGCCTTATTATTACAAACACCTGAAAACGGGGATTTGTAATGGAAGTGCTGACACAGCCCTAAATATTGGCATGAACAGAACAACTATAATTATGCAAGGACAGATGGGTAAGAAGAATACATGATTGTTAAACACAGGAAAAGAGCTGCTCTCATTAATCATCTCATACGTTTGAGAAAATGACTTTGGAAAAGGAAAGGTTAAAAAGCTGAAGTATTGAGAGAAGGTGAACAGAAGACCACAGTTCATCACAGCGTTCCTATTATAGCATCCACAGCTAATGCAGAGATTAAATTTCTCTGAATAAGGACTGTGCTAAGTAGAATTGTTGCTTCCTGAGGGTCTGATATTGAGTATTGTAGCAAAACAAAACAGAAGAAATAAGAGCCAAACTATGAGAGAAGCTGATATGGATACTCTGCTTCAGGTATTTTTCCAAGTCTCTAGCATGGTTTCCAATTTTACACTGGCTTTCAACAAGCCATTATTTTATCTGTCTTCCAAAATCTGAAGTTTGTTAGCCGATGCGTTTTTTTAAACTACAGGATTTTCTGATGAATCACCTTGCCCTTGGTAAGTCACGAGCCCTGAAAAATAAAGGAAAGAGAAAGGAAGTGAGCTTTTTGAAAAAAATATTGCATCAGTCTTTAAAAGTGGGAACTGAAAACTTGATTTCCTTCCCTTTTTTATCAGTAATTTGCATTTTAAATAACTACATTTTCTCTAAAAAAAAAAAAAGACAAAAAATGGAGTTGAACATAAATAAAAAATGAATAAAAAAACAAACAGAAAAAACAAACAGCTTTGGAGATTAGTTTACATGATCTGAGTGGCATGTTTTTTAGTAAATACAATAGAAAATTACCGCAAAATAGATCAGAGAGGTATCCAGTCTTGGCTTAATTGTTTGTTTAAGAGACATCTGTTACAATACAGTTTACACGGTGCAATATATGGTTTGTAACAGCACAATCATATGCAAGCACTGTGACAGAAACTTTAACTTTTTCAGCTTGGACAAAAATAAGCTGAACCTTAGTTCACTGTTTTCTGCAGCCTGTTTTTAGCCACTCTCTTTAAATGAAGGATACTTAAGTTCGGTTCCCATGAAGTACTGGCCTCTGGGAACTACTGATGTGAGAAGAGCTGTACTCATTGGCCTGGGTGACCAATGCAGTCTGGTAAGACTGAGGCTTTCACCACAATGGTCTAGATTGATAGCTAGGACAAGAAAAGATAAGTAAGTGCCTAAAGTGAAGTGCCACTGCCTTACTGTGAATGAACGTGTGCTACTACTCAAAACATATCAAAGAGTAATGGAATGGGTTGGGTTGGAAGGGACCTTAAAGATCACCTAATTCCAATTCCCTGGCCATAGTCAGGCACACCTCCCACTAGACCAGCTTACTCAAAGTCCCATACAACCTCATCACAATATCTCCGTGGCCTTCTTGTGTTGGGGACCTCAGAACCGGACACAGTAATCATGAGAGTGAAGTAGAGGGGGAGAATCACCTCCCTCAACCAGCTGGACATGCTTCTTGTCTTGAAGCTGGGATAAAATTGGATTTCTGGGCTACAGGTGCACATAGTGGTTATGGGGTTTATGGCACACCTTTGGGTGATCTTAGAGGTCTTTTCCAACCCAAATGATGATATGATTCTATTTTTGCCAGCTCATGTTTAACTGCTCATCAAACAACACACCTAAGTCCTTCTTTTCAGGGCTGCTCTCAATTCATTCTCCACACAACCTGTAATTTTGCTTGGGATTGCCTCAGCTCAGGTACACCTTACACTTGGCCTTATTGAACTTAATGCCATTTCTATGGGCCCATTTCTGAAGCCTGTCAAGTTCCCTCTGGATCATATCCCTTCTCTCCATTGTGTCAAGCACCACACACACCTTGATGTCATTATCAAACTTGCTGAGGGTGCACTGAAACCTACAGTCCATGTCACTGGCAAAGATGTTAATCATCCCCAGTCCCAGTACAGACCCTTGAGAAACACCATTTTTCACCGGTCTCTATTTGCATATCAAACCACTGATAACAATTCGTTGAGTGTGGCCATCCAGCCCATTCTTTACCCTTTGAACAGTCCATTAATCAAGTCCATGTCTCTACAATTTAGAGTTAAGGATGTTATGAAATGTCATTTGACAGTGTCAAATGCTTTGCACGGGTCCAGGTAGATGACATCAGTTGCTCTGATGTAATATCCCTACATAACCTAGTCTACATGTGATGATTTTATATTTCATGTGGCCATATTCTCATAAGAAGGAAGAGTCTATAATTATCAGAGATCGTAATCAAACAATAGGTAAATTTTCTGGTTTGGACTTCTTACACACTTATAACATTAATGATTTTGCACAGATAATGAAGAAAGAATATCCTTTTCTGTTTTCAAATATATTAATGACAAAAAATGCAGTAGTACCCAAGCCTGTCATAAGCAGATGAAGTTCCAAGTGTAGCTCGTGGTCAGTATGCTTCTTTTTGACCAATAAATCATTACATCTATAGATGTTCCAAATGTACTTGTGTGTTAGTTTTATACCTGCTGACAGATAGATTTCTTATGGCCTCATAGTCACAGAGTAGCCTAGAGAGGTCTGTAATACTAAATAAAATCAGCAGGCAGAAGGAATAACTCCACAATTGCAAAATCATTAAATATAAGTAACTTAAGTGTAGAAAGAAAGGTACCAGCTGCTCCATGTGCAATTAAAAGAATCAGAGAAAGATGTGGAGAGTAGAAGCAGAAGTAAAAGACATTTACCTGACAAAATATCTCTTGACTCCTGTTAGTGTATTGCTGTGTCTTAAACCGAGAGACTTTATAATTATCACTTTAGCCTATATGCAAGAAAAGGAAACTCTGCTCATGCTGTGTAGCAAACACTAGGAGCATTTATCTAGTTGGCTGCAGCATACTGAGAACAGTAGAAGAAAATTAATAAAACTAAGAAAACAGCACACAATTTCTTTCAACCAGTCTCATTGCACATCAGTGGAAAAATTTGTTCTTGAAGCAGGAGCCTTTGGCTTGCCAGGTGACTAAGCCATGGATATGGAAGGGAACTGTATATATAGCATAATACTTTCAAAGTTATGACTCTGTAATTCTAGTGTCATTTTCTTTAGGAAGATGCAATTGATTTACCCGTGTTTTTATAGCCTATGGTCTCTTTATTTATATACTATTACACAGGAATCAATGATTCACCCAAAAATACTACATCAAAAATTTTCTTTTATGTGAAGGATAATCAAATGGCAGAATTCTCTTGCTGGATGGCTAACTCTAGGCTCAGTGAAATAAAGGCAAATTGAAAACTGGTATGGCATGAAATTTCAGTTTGTTGTTGAAACTGTGAACAAAAGAGCAGGAACATGCTTTGCAAGCTCACATAGGATTCTGAACAGAATTCAAGGGGGGAGGGAAAATGTTCATCTGAGCTGGAGATCAGTGCCTGGGCTGCCACTTTTATCTCAGAGAGTTAAACTGCATTATGGTGAAATAATGCTGCTGAAATGAGGGAGATCCTTTAAGTATCATGTCCAGAAACTTCCATGACAAAAATCCCTACACAGAATTCTATCAGTCACATTCAGAGCACCTTTCCAAGATTTTTCATATAAGTAGGTAAGTTGCCAGCACAATGGCTTTAAAATTATAAAGGCTTTTAACTTTGAGTGTGAAGGTCAAAAAAGGAATCTAAGAAGTAGGTAAAAAAAAATAATATTATTTCAAAATGAGTACATATTCTTGAATAAAACTTATAAGTTTAAGCTTTATGTGTTATTCAAAATACGCAGAAAAAAGTCGGCAGAATGTAAGTTTTACTGTATTCTAGTATATGTACTAAGATTAACTGCTATGCTTTAAAAATGGATCTATAGTACAATGACAGAACACAGAAAGGTACAGTGCATCCTTTCTGTCACAATTCATAAATATTCAGAGAATTTCTAAAGCAATTGAGTTACTTTTAGCAGGCAGATTAATACAGACTAATGCTGAGATCACATTTTGCTGTTCACACCATTTCAGATGCCAAGATCAACCACTGTAAACAGTGAGAGAATATCTCACTTCTAGGCTGTGACAAGTTTACCAACAGTTTACAACATTCCCACCAGAGATTTTTCCATGATCTACCGTTGCACAAACTAAATATCTGTGGTTTTAAATATCTATATGTCACTGGGAGTGCAGTCTCATTTAATAAATACAAACACAGTGAACTTTATGTTAGAGACAGACAGACAAACTCTGTATTTAAAGATATACATGTAATATTTCATTAATATGTGCAAAAATGTAAGTGGTTAATACTTCAAGTGTAGAGTACATTTTTTAATATCTACAGCCAAATGATGGTAGGTTTAGACTGAACGGTGTCATACTACATCAGTGGCAGTTAACAAATGAAATTCCAGTACAGTGGAGTGTTACTAAGCATGAATTGTGATATGCTGGTTCTACATTTAACACTGCTGCTGACGTACTCATATCATTGGACAAAATAATTTAATGGCATGGCTGTTTAAAATGGAAATTATATAAAACTCCCATCCAACTAAACAAGTTTTTTTATTATTATTTATAATTATTATTTTTTCTAATATGCATTTTCAAGGCTTTTTTGGTTTTTTCCTTCCATATTATCTGGTTATAAATACTTCTGCCACTGTGATATCAGATAATCTTCATAGATAGCAGTTTTGAAAGAAGAAAGTGGGCAGGCTTTCTGCATAAAGTTGAGTTCATCTCAACATTACTAGAAATAATATTCTGTTTTAGTATCAAGCACCTGGAAAAGTAGTATTTTCCCAGCTTTCTTCACCCATAGATTTTGATGTTGGAAAGGAGAAAAAAAATCTTTTCTTGCTTTTTTTTTTTTGGTTACTAAATTCCTGACCATTCTCCCTTATCACTACTACAAAATTTTTCAGTGAACGTGAATTTTTTACCATCTTGGCAAGCCTCCCATTTATTATGTCATCTGAACATGAGGATATTTGTCACTCACCCCAAAACTCTCTGTTTTATGTCTAATATGGGGCACAGAGCTCAAAAAGGGTGATGAGTATGTGATTAACATTGCCTGTCAAAAATATAGATATCCCATGGCACTTATTTTGAGGAAGGACTTAAGGCAGTGTTTTAGATACATAGGCTAAAAAATATGAATTCTGTACAAGACACATTAGCAGGAATTGCATAAAAATAAGATTAGTAACTGCACAGAGAAATTGTGCAATGGCAAATGGTAATTCTATAATTACCATAATAGCAAAGCAAAAAGAAAACTTTTGTGAAAAAAAAAAAACAACCTTGAAACCCAAATCAACTTCTTTGAAATCTGATCATAAAATAAATGAAAAGTAATCAGTTTGCTCAATTAATTGAAAATTTCACTCAGTTCTTGTCTCATAATCTCAAAATAACATGATAAATCTAGAAAATGTTTCAAATAAAATTGACTGCATTGTCAGAAGTGCATGGTGGCTCCTAGAGGTGGAAAGCTTAAACATAAACTTTAATTTAACATAAGACAGGCTAAAGTGGAGAAGAGGAGGCTCTGAGGTGACCTTATAACAACCTTCCATTATCTGAAGTGGCTGACAAGAAAGATGAGGTAGGGCTTTTTACACAAGTGTGTAGTTAGAGGACAAGGGAATTGGTTTAAAACTTGAATAAGGTAGATTTAGGATAGCCCTTAGGAAAAAATTCTTTAATTTGAGCGTGGCGCAACACTGGAACAGGTTGTCCAGGGAACATGTGGCTGCCTGGAACCTGGAAGTGTTCAAGGCCAGGTTTGATGGGGACTTGAGCAACCTGATCTAGTGGGAGGTGTCCCTGTCCATGCAGGGGGATTGGAGCTAGGTGATCTTTAAGGTCCCTTCCAACTCAAACCATTCTGTGATGAAACTCTTGAAAGAGGGAAAATGTAAGACTGAGAGACAACAGAAAAGTGTTCTATAGAAACAAGAATGATGAACAAAGAATAATTAACTCATATCGCCCATAACAGAAAAACAGGGACATTTCTTGAAATTGCCAGACAAACAGGCTCAAACCAAATTTCATAAACTCAGATATTGTATCCCAGAACACACTGTCATAAATTATATTGCATGACAAAACCATATAATGAATAGGCTTAAAAAGAAATTAGAAAAAGTAGCGGAAGAATAGTATATGAAAATTTGATAAATTTGATGAAGAAATTTAATCTGTTAGAAGAAGCTGGGGTGGTAATGAATTTCAATTTTTCATAGAAAGAACTATTTCATTCTTTGCTTGTCCTGTACTTATTTTTATTTCTTCATCTTCTTATTTCTTTCTCCTCTGTTCATGATCAGTGGTAGACTCAGGGAGGCTATTCTTAAGTTAAGGTATGTCTGCATTTTTCTGTACATGGGTGAATAATGTATCCTTGAATCTGGACCCTAGTTTTGGGTTTGGTTTTGGTTTTTTTTAATGAAAAGTAACAAAGTGAATTTTTTCCTGCCAGACCTCTGAATTACTTCAGATATGTTTTTGGAGGGTAGCTGAATTCAGCCTGTCGTGTAGGAATTTGCACTTTCTTGATTGCTGTTCTTATTAACATTTTAATGTTTAGTGACACAGTCAACATATCTGGCTCATAATTCTTACCCACTTTTATACTACTCTTTACTTCTCTTAGTCCACCTTATGGAGTAATGTGAAAAAATTTCTACGGAACTGGACATTTTTAAGCCTCTTTATCAGGTCAGATCCCTCTTGAGCACTTTCTATGCAAACAATCTATTTCTTAAATTCATTACTCTGTGAAAAACGTGTATTTTTGGAAAAATAGCATAAATTATGGAGGGGCAGAGAAAGAGGTTAAACCTTTTTACTTTAACCATTTCATCACTATGGAGATATCAGTGTTAACATTAAAATGCATTAAAAAAAAAGAAGACAGATGGCTGATGAGGATACATTTTTACAGTATATTCATCAGAATACACTGCAGGTAGAAAAGAATTGCATTCTTTTCCTCTTTTGGGAGGAAAATTTTGTGTGAGCAAGCATACCCAAGTGCCAAATTCTTCCCTGAGTCATAATGATATGCATCTATGCATTCAAGATTTACTTTCCAATCACGTAAGAGCAGTGTTGCAAATTAAATCTCACTTTATTGGAATACAACTCTGATAGTCTTATGAGTTTTAAAATGTCTTTTTCTAAAGTATCATAAGAGATGTCTTAATGACTTTTTCAGCCATTAAGTAGGTATGATGACAGAAATATTCTTTGGAAGCTCACTTTAAAGCTATAAATGTAAATAGCTCTACACTTTGAATTATTTTTGTACTGTTTTATACTGTATGTAATGCTGTTTGTATTTTTCTACTGACTATATGTCCTTTTCAAATATCTCAGGTCATGGAATGAGCACAAGACTTCTCCAATGTGCATCTCAATATATTTTACTACTTAGTTCTTCTACATGAAAAATATGAAATAACTAGGAGATGGTTATAAAATTAAAGCAAAAAAGTATAGGAAGGATAATTATCACAAATAACCTAAGTAATCACACATCTTTTAAAGATCTTTCTTTTTTCTTCAAGAGTTGTCTAAGTACAAAGTCATACTTTTTCTGAACTGTTTTCTTTTTGCAAATGTAGATGACATATTTATTCATCTACATTTATTCAAAGAGTATTCAAAATACTTACTGCAAACATGGATTATTAAAGTTCAGTAGAAAAGTCAGCATGTGTACTACATAAAAATCATAGCAAACATATGTAAATCACCAAAGCAGGATGTTATAAATTTTAATTTTATTGTACTTTTTGCTTCAGTTTTTGCTGTTCATTCAATTTGCAGTGTTTTCTACCTGAATTTTAGACAGAATTTATTGAACCTGATTTATCATTTTTATTAGTAGTATTAAGTAGGAAATAATTTTATTTGGCCATCATAAAAGAAGTCCATGAAACTTTGGAGGAAAAGTTTTAACTAGACTTGATATAGCCTTTAAAAAAAAGGGAGAGAGAGAACAGTTCGCATGAATGTCATCTTCTGGCATGCATTTGGTAATCAGTAAACACTTGATACTTACACTGTGGATGTCTATTTATAGAAACTTCCGTGTATGGCTTACCATCATCAATCTGTGCTCCTACAGTGAAATCAAACATATTTAGTTAGTGTGATCCTGGAGGAATATACAGCATTTATGGTTTGAAGCATGATATTAAATTATTTATTCTAATCACGTTTGAAAGACTGTTAATTTTGCTAGGAAAGAAGGGTCTCATCCTACCTAATCCTGAATTATTATACCAATTTATCTGTCTTTCCTCAATACCATATCAGACTTCCCTTTGTGTTTCAAAGACCTTCAGGTTTTGTTTATATCTTCCTGACAGGACCCTCATCTTTCTTTAGATGCCCAGTACATGGACTTTGTCAAGTTAAACCGCATAAATCATTTACTCACCCAAACTGATCATAGCTGGACTGAATTACAGATACTATGTGTGAGAAATACTGAAATGGGAGAGTTTGTAGTGTAAAATTGTCTATTTGTAGAGGTGCTAACATTGGAATCATACAGGGCTGCCACAGATATGAAGCACACCATGCAGAACTCATCCACAGCAGATATTCTTAGATGTTCAAACAAACAGTTATGATTTTCTGACCAGGAAACAGCTTTATTTATCAAGTTTACAGTCAAATAAAAATTATGATGAAGGAAAGGCCATGCAGGTGGTGAAATTGCAGGTATGGAGGGGAAGCTGCCTGCAGTCTTCCTGTACAGTGAGTTTTCTAAAAGGCAAGGGACTTGCTCAGCAGAGGACTGATCTTAAGGCCTCATTGGACCTGTGCCTGACCATGGTGAATGTTTTGTCTATCACTAATTCCTGAATGCACAGTAGACTTGCAGTCAGACACACAACATATAGTCAATACTGATTCCAGGGGAGGAGAAGACACTTATTTATTTCTCTTCACATTGAGCAGAACAGTGATTACCTTGATCGTTTACCTGAATGAAATATACACAGCATCAACAATAAATCAGGAAAAAATCCCAAATAAACAGAAATTAGCAGAAACGAAAACAATAAACTTTTAAGCAGCTAATCCTGGGATGGTGCAAAAGAAGGCTGTTGTAATTTTGATCCTGGGTAACTGAATAAACTTATAGCAGAAGACTGTTCTGTTTATTTTCAACAAGGATTGTAGGAGTTTGCAGTACTGACAACATAAAACACATTTTCACTGCTGAAATAGGACAAGAGGGTATTGGAAAAATTAAGAATTTATCACAGATTTTAAAACTGATTAAAGCTGGTAACTTGGAAGTTGCAAGCAAGAGAGCACTTCTCACTTTGATTATCTTTACAGGAATGTCAGGAATTGTGTTTTCCTGGGATGCATAGGAAGAGTGGAGGTAAAAGAAAAAAAAATATGCTCTTAACGTGTATTGCCTTTAAATGAGCATCTATCACACTGTATTCTTTTGTCTTTGTCTTCTCAGCATGCTTCAGGTGGGAGGCTGCCACAGTTTAAAAATTAAAATGATAGTGTGTGACTAAATGGGCTCAGAAACCAAAGCATTCATAGTCACATTCATTCTTTCTGTTAGTGAGCCATACAAACTTCCATGGGAAGCATGACACAGCCAAGGAGAGAAGCCGGGTGACCAATGTGGCAGCCCAAACTAGTAGCATACAGGTTACACAGCTTCCCTATATTAACCCTCACACACTCCAGCAACCCTCAGACATTCAGCAGCTGTGTTTCTTACAGGACTGGGTGGAGTACACGCAGTGCTTGTTGGCCTAAATCCCACAACCCCTGATGAGTTGGCTGCTGCTGGGCAGGCACGCACAGATTGACCTTCTGGAAGGTTCTCCACAGTTTAGGTCTTGATTGATGACACCTGCACCAGGTTTAACCAGTTTAACTGCAGGAAACTAAGCAGAAAACATCAGCCACGTTTCTTCCTTTCATCCCCAGCCTAGGAGCAGGTAGTATATCAAGACAGACACACATAGTTTCAAAAACTCTATAACCTCTGCAGGAAAAATCCAGGCAGTCGTAATGCTGAATGTCACTGCTACTGGCTCATAACATCTTACATACCAATTTTTGCTCATAATAATATAGCTAGCAGGGAAATTAAACGATAATTGACAGTGAAAACACCTTTGCTGTGACATACACTGTAGCTGTAAAATATTGTTGTTGAGGAATCTAAAGTATTGTGGATTTTAATAATGAGAAACAGATTTAGAGGTTGATGATGAGCTAATGATTAGTTGCTACTTGTATAATCTCATTATAAGGATCCTTGTCTTATTGATTAATAAAAACTGCAGAGTCTGCAATTAAAGTAATCATTAGAAAGACATTCTGCAAAATAACCACAGATGATAAATTTAATTTTTTCATAAACCAGACACATTTAAAAACCAATAGTTTTCTTCAAGCTCTTTCATGCTTTTCACTCTAACAGACCCTAACACTTTGCCAGATATTCTCTATATGTAGGCATGCAATTAAAATCTCTATCTTTTCTTCTAAACAATGTTTCTATTTTGAATTTTCTCATTGAAGGTGCACCCATCACTCTATTGCAGGATGTAAAAGTTGTGTAACAGAGTTAACATTCTACAGAATATGTACACAGTATTTTCACCTTGTGAATGCTTAGAAATGTGCATTGTGCTAATGGAAGCTGTCTGAGGTTTTTTTCTCCCCTTTTAATGAGGAAAGAATAATCTTTGTCCCTTTACAAGAGAAAGGAAGAGACAAATAGTGTTATCAAATTGGCATCCAAGACAGTAGCACAACCCTGAGTGTTTGATCAATCCAGGTGATAAGAAAGGCTTTTTAGAGCAGTAGCCTTAGTGTTGACTAATAGAAAGAAAGATGAATATTAGGACTGGCTCCTGGAAAGAAAAGGAGGAAAAAATAGCAGAGACTGTTCTAAGCTGAGAGAGTTTAAATCTGGGAGGCAGTTTTCAGCATGAGAAAGTTACATGGGTTAGCTGTTTGTAAGGTATTTGAGAAACTACATGCTTTGTTTTCCATAGAAGTTATTATCATCATAGAATTTAAAGTATTGTTTTTTGTGAATACAATTTTCTATTGCCAGGACTAATATTCATAATGTGACTCTTGGTGAATGGTTTGACATTCATGTGCCCTAGTAAGCTGAAAATCAGCTTGTAATTTTTGCAGAATTAAATAAATTAATATATTTTATTATAAAAATATTCATCAAATGTAAATGATGCAAAAAATATATTGCAAAAAAATTGCAAAAAAATATTATACTATATTGCAAAAAAAATATTTCTTTGAGGTTTTAAACTTCTATGGCCTAAGGTGTCAGAAAAGCTGTATTATGCATGTTAGACAAAAATCCAAATGTATTCAAGTTGGGCACTGTGATTTTTAAAGGATATTTATCCATTACAACTTTGTCATCAAATATTGCCTGTGGCCTATGGTTATTGTCACTGTGCATTTACATTTCAATTGGAAAAAAAACCACTTTCTTTTTGTCTTCTCTGATTAACATTTTGAAGCTCTGTAATTTTCTTGCTGTTCAGAGAAACAAAGCACCTAGGCTCACAGAGAAAACCCATTTAGTAAGATATAAATATTTGCTATTCAGAAAATCTCAATGAGGGTTTAGTTATTTTAAACTAAAAAAAGAAAATTACTAATAATGATTGGTTTCAGCTAATGAAATGCTTTTATGCAAATATGTGAACCCTAAATATGACCTGGAAACAAAAGACTGCTTAACAGTTACTATTAAGCAATACATTAGGAGATCAATTAAACAGAACTCTTTCTAATGAATAAGCTGTATAAGGGTTTCTATGGAAACCTGGAAAGAGAAAGCCCTAGAATTCTAATTTGCAATTTTAAGAACATAAAGTACTAGAGATCTGCTAGTGAATGGCTGTAGAGTCATATTAAAGTTTAAAAGTGTCTTACAAACACCCTCTCAACACAGTGAAGGGGAAGTAAAGGAAAAAGGCTATGGTATTCAAATCCAAGAATAACTTTTGAAAAAATTATAAATTAAATATTTTATATTAGTGGGTAGTTGGAGTGTATCATTCCACTGTGGGCCATGAGAGGGAGCCAGAAATTGGAATTTCTCCATGAAAGCTTGTTAATTATAGTCCAGGAAATAATGAGAATGAAATTAATAGATACATCCCCCTAAAGAAGAGGACACCATATTTGAAGGAGAGTGATCAATACTCTTGAGTTTTTTCAGCATTATTTTGACATTTCCCTACTTTTAAAAAATATATTATGGACAAATACAAGACAATGGATAAAAAAACATGAATGAAATAAATAAAGTTGAGATGGGAGCATGAAAGCCAAATAATATCAGTTAGAAAATAGATTGTGTTTAATTTTAAACACAAGTTACTTTTACTTTAAAATATAAAGAAAAAAGCTGCCAAATTTATGACATAAAGGATATCTTTAAAATACTGTCTGTTACCCCTAGTCTATCTGTTAAGTAAAATATAAAATTATATTTAATTTCTTCAACTTCAAGATGCTACAACAACAATGATCCTTTTTAAGTCTGGTAATGTGGAAAAAAACTGATTTTTTTCCCACTGACTTCTGTGAAAAGATAGTAAAGCCTTTCCACACTGGGCTTATATTTGGAGAAAAACAATGTTCTTTTGTCAGACAGATGCAGTTCTAAATGCTTAATCTTAAATTGGAAACTGTTACTAACCTTGACTTTGAGACTATGCTTGTTTTAATTTAAGAGACCAAAGGACCTTGTGCAGGTGTCTGCATTGGGTGAACACAATAGTATGGAAATACTTGGCCTGAGGGAAGTTAAGAGTTCTTAGCTGATCTTAAGTGCCCCTGCTACTTATCTCAAAGAGATAAATAATTGCTCTGTGGATTTCGTGTCATACTCTAAAATTCCCACCTACCCACATATTCCCACAGTGAATGACTGCAGGGCCATTCAACATTGCCTTCTGCAACAGCAGCTAGGTTGGTAGCATCAGAAGACAAATCAAAGGACAAATCACAAATACTCTGCACACAATGATGTGGATCTTGGCTCAGTCAATAGAAGAAATATTATTTCTTTTTATCTTTATTGTGGTCTTAGACTGTCATTGAAAAGCTGAAATAAAAATATATGCAGAAGCAGGAAGAATAATTACAGCATATTTAAGAGCTGAGGATGAAGTCAACTTCTCTTTCATTGTTCAGTACCAGCAAAAGGGAGATTATTGGTATATTTCACAAACATTTTGTGAAATATAAAAAGTTCCTGTTTGTTTTACTATCCCAAGTCAACAAAGTCTTTTCTTAACGAAACTATAACACATCTCAAAAGTTGCATTGGTTATCCTACAGGTTAATGACTTCTCTTTTATTCTTCAGAATTATATATTTTTAAAAGACTTAGACTTCTTAAATAGTGCCTCTACCAGTTTATGACTGCTACCTAGGCAGTATAATGGTATGCTAAAGGGTATGGTTGTAGTGCTGTTAAATACTTCCTTTATTAAAAGTTTATATATATTTTAGCTTAGAATATAGAAGCATAATGTCTCAAGTATCCCAGTCTTTAGAAAAACTAGGCTGGACTGTGTGAAAGTTTTATATTGGACAAAAACTTCAGATTTATATTATATCCTCCTACATCCCACTTTTCTTTAAGGTAATTCGGAGAAATAACATTAGGTTTCTATCTAAACAATGTTTGTCCATGATACTTAATTTAAAAATATATATAATGGAGGAGAAAAATATTGTTATCAGAATTTCTATGGAATGGCTGATTTATACAAAACTTTTAGGAGAGATGTATTATTCACTAGATTATAATGGTTGAATTTATTCCTGTCTTTTCACATGTCTGAAGGAGATCACACAATACACAATCTCACAGAAAGCAATGTTTACAATGACATACATTTTCCTCCTGAACTCCTTTCATACTGCACTGACAATTTCTCTTTTCAACAGAATAAATTTCTTCATGTCTACAGGCACTGGAATTACTCTCAGATATTATGATAAATGTTATATTTATTGTATTTGAGTTTATACAAGCACAGAAGTCTCTTCACAGAGGTAGAAAGGTAACTTATAAGATAGTATATGGAAAAGATTCATAGACTTTCTATGCAGTTTCCACAAAATTTTGGAGGTTGATATCTTAGCTATGCAAATATGCAAAATTTGGCTAGTTGTCCTAGTAAATTTCAGGGCAAGCTGGTTTCTTGGGTTAACCCTACCTTCCCTCTGAATAGAAATATGAGTTTCTTTTATTTGTATCTCTATGGAGCATTGTCTACTGAGAATACTGAGAGTGATTTTGTTTGCTTTTTTGTGAAGTGATAGAGAATGACCCATGGCATTGAGCAGAATAAGGAAGGCAAAAATGGAAGTACCTTCAGTATGGAGGGGAGAAAATGACACAAAAATGACACAAATAAATATAATGATGAACTGAGCTTGGGGGCTGAAACTAGATGATCTTTAAGGTCCTTCCAACCCAAAGCATTCCATGAGTCTGTACCTCTTGGTGGAGCTTAACTACACCTGATATAATATCAGCAGTATGTAAACAAGAGCTAGTAGAGCTCTTCTCTGACTCTGAAATCCATTATCTCAGCAGTACTATGTTTCTTCAGTGACTCTGCTAAGAATTTTTGGAGCTTGTCCTAAAACACTTCACCAGATCTGCTCAGTAGTGACATTCAGGGCTCAGCAACAGGTAAAAGGTCCAGAGAAAAGTGTTTCTGAGCTTGGTACCACTCAGACTTCTGCATAGCCCCAAAGCGCAAAGAGGGAATAGAGTAAGAAAGGCCATTGCTCCACACTCCAGCACTTCAGAAAGGTATGAATGCACAGTGGAACAGCTAGTGCTGTTCTTCAGCTTCAAGCTTCACAGTGGGAAATTAAGTGCAGGGAAGTGAATTTAGTCATCAGTGGAAATATCAGCTGTTGAGCTGGTAAGGAATTTTTCAGTGAAACAGGTTTTATAAGGTCATTAGTTCATCAAACCAGAAAGCTCCTAAGTAGAAGAATTGTTCTTTGACAAATTTCTGAACTAGAAATTAAAGGAAAAATCCCTCTTTGATATGAAACACCATTTTTTAAAGCAGTGAATGTTATTATGATATAAAAAAGACTTTTTCTTTGAAAATGCAAGATATAACTTTGAAATGTTTAGTCTTTTTCAAATATTGACAAATATTGACTTTTTTTTTTTAAAAAAAGGTCAACCCTTAATAAATGGTTTCATATGACCCTGTTTTTTCATAAATCATTGATATTTTACAATGGTAGAAAAGACCTTTCCATTGCAATTTCAGTGAATAGTAATTTCCTAGCTGTCTCTTCTTAAGAGTCTTGAAAATCTAAAACAGTTCTGTACAAATTCTGTCACTGGAAAAATTAATTTCTATGCTAGGATTATTTCCTCCCTTTCAGGGGTTTTCTTTCTAGCAGAGAACTTGCCCTTTAATTCTAACCCTACATTACTATTAAAGGAAGACCAGCACTCAAATTTAAGTATGAAAATCTCTGAGGAACAGCTTGTTCCTTATCTTCACCAGGGATTTTTTTGTCTAAATGAAGCTATCTGACCCTGAAAAATCTAAACTCAAATCCTGATCAACCATTTTAATCATTACTTTCACTGATGTTTACTTCAGTGAACTTTTACTTTCATCTTAGTTATTAAAAAATAATAATAATTAAAAAACCCCTCCAAATATACCAGGTTAAAAGTCCTACTAAAACATTTGTAATAGCTGCAAACTAGAAGTAGTAATTGTAGTAAAATCTCTTCCAAAATTTCTTTAATTATCATGCTTTCCACCTTCACAATTATTCTATGCAATCAAAGAGAGTTATGTGAATAGATCTTTAAGAGCAGACCCATTATTAATACATGCCACTTCGCCTAGTAAGTGACACAGCTCTTATAGTTCAGTCAAACTGAGGTAAAGTAGTAGTTTTATTATGCCTTTGGTGACCATAGAGTGGCTATAAGGTTAAAAAATAGAAAATATTTTATTAAGTCATGTACCAAATAACAGAGAAAGGATTAATGATTCATGAAACATAAGAAAAATGCAAAAAAAAGAAAATTATATTTTTTCACTTTTCTTTCAAATATTTTACAGCCATTAATGAAAGTTATATATTTCCTATTTACTAAAAATTATTCCTTCTGAAATGCAAACTGCCAGTCAATCGTGATTTCTGTTTAGTAGAGGCTGAACACTGCAGTAGGTGTATCATTATAGGTTGACATTTTTTCCAAATGTGGAAATGTCATATTTAATGACACAACAAAGCCAGAAATGTTGAATGAGTTGAAGTAAAAATGAGGCATTCTGATGATTAATTAAAGGGTAGGCTAAATGTGTCTATAAAATCACTCCATTTCATGGTTCTGTCTTCAGCAGTCTGAGCACAGTCTCTCATGTGTGTGTGTTTTGAGCAGAGAAGAAAATCTTTGGAAGGGTATATTTTTTACTGTCATAGTAAACACAAAGTTTTTCATGGTACATTTCTCCTACTGGCTTTTTTTTTTTTTTCCTGATTTTACTAGGTCGGAGTGCCAATTCAATAATCACTGGTGTTTCAAAACAGTGTCCTGATGTCATTTAATTAGAGACCAGGAGACCTTCTGTCTCTTTGCTTGTTTTTATCTCAATTTATTTCTTAGCCATAGCAGCGTCCCATGAGGGGAAAATAAAATGAAACAAATAGATACTGTGTGTACTAGCTGGAATTTTCTGTAGCTTTGGGAGAAAAGAGTGTAACTTGATCAAGGATAAACACAATAATGATAATAGTTTTGCCACAGCTGCTGGCACTAAGGTATTGATTCTCTACTACCAGAATTGTCTGAAGCCACCTATGAGCACTCACAGAAAAAAACAAAACAAAGCAAAACAAAACATAACAAAAACCAAAGCAAAACAAAATAAAACAAAAAACCCCCCAAACAAACAAAAAACCCAAACTAACCAACCAAACAAAAAAGACCAAAAACATACAAACAAAAAAATGCAAACCAACAATTATTGACATCTTTCACCAGACGAAAAATGTATGGGGGTGAAGACAAGAAGTAGTAGTCTTTCTCTGTTATTTGGGTGTCAGACTGTAACCTGACACAGGAGCCAGTACAGCTGGCTTTATTTAATGCCCTTCAAATTTCACAAAAAGTGATAAATAATCAAGGCTGTGTGTTAGCCTGAAAAAAAAATAACCTTTTCTGTACATATTTCCATTGTCTTTTCTTGAAATAAAATGCAGACCTTGTGATAACTGCATTGCAACAGAAGTTGTACAAAACCTTCCAATATCCTTTGAGAGAAAGTATTGTTCAAAAAGATGATAACAAGGGTTTGTTACAGAGGTAAATTACATGCAAGATAACTTTCTTGTCCGGAGTTCATCTGACTGAGAAGCTTAGGAGTTCTGAAAGGGATTAGGGTACTTGACTTGTTTATGTTAATAAAGTTCTTTTACTGCTTCTAGTATAAATTTTACTGTCAAGCATACACCTCTAATTTTACATTTCTCAGAAAATACTTTGTCAGGAGATCTTGAGATTTTATTTATGAACTATTTTCAGTGGAGGAGTTAAACCTAACTGATATGCCCTGCCTTTCAGAATGCCATTAACTCTGTGACACTTCACAGCTTGTGTTAGTCAAAATTGCTCTAGCTGCCTCTACGTAAAACAGAAGGAAATACATCCTTCCTTGTCCGTACAAATTCAAGGTGTTCAGTTTTATATTTTCTTATGCTGGAGCTAGTGTGGAAACTTCATATATTTGTATCTTTAAATTTTTCCCTTATTTCTTCTAGTGTATTTTAGTTTGTCTTTCAGTCAGACTTGGAAACTTTCCTGTATATCTGTTAATTTCATGTACAATTACTGAAACAGGAAAATTGCACTCAGATTGCTTTTCACTACCTTCTTGTTTTATGCTGTTTCTAAAATAGTAGCATCTTAAAAGAATAACAAAGTTTCATGGAATATGGCAATATAAGAGTTAACTTAAACTTCCTGGTCTGGAAGAAATATCTGGCTACTGTGAAAAATATTTCATTACTTCCATGATTTTCTGTCAGTTAGCTGTGTCTCGACAGCCTACTCACCATTGTCCAGACACCTAAATTGCATTCTGGCAACACTCACATCTCTGTTCTAATCCATACAAAGACCCCAGAGAGAATACGTTTTACTAGACAACCATATATTAAAAAGAAATTTCTGTACACTTCTTTGACATTCTAAATTCCAACAAGTAAAGTAAAATTAAAATGGTCCCAAATTAAAATATCTCAATTTTTGCAGTCATATGTAAATACTCATTAACCAGGAAATGCAAATCAATACAGTTCAAGACCATGTCTGTAGAGACCTTGTTACTGACTTCATTTGATGTTAATATAGGGGAATAAACTAAGAAAGAGCCAATTAAGTGCCTTGCTATTAGTCCCTAGTGTTTACAAACTGTCAAGAAAAGGAATTTCATTCATCCCACCAAGCTTTGGTATTTTTCAAAGCTAAACTTGGTCTGACTGCTAAACCTACATTAAAAGTTTCATGCTTTGTATCCAAAAATATTCAATCTATGTTCTTGAACTAAATAACATTATATCATTAAAGCTCATAAATGAATTTTATAGACATTCTAAAATTAACATTGCAGACACAAACTATAAAAGATTACCAGGTTATAAAATCTGCTCATATATATCAAGAGATCACTTCTTGTAATGAATATAAATAACTGCCACTACCAGTGGTCTATTGGAGAGGGCAAGGCCAGTGCCTGGGAAAGGCAAAGAGGAACCTTCTACTTTTTTTTCCTATCAGATGCCAGTTACAGGTTTTAGATCTCACTGAGATCTACCTTGCTATTTGTCATCTCATCTGCATCACTTTTTGTTTCCTTTCTGTCTAAAGATACCGCAATTCCAGTGCTCAGCTCTGCAGTGAACATGTCATTCGCATCAGTGAAGGAACATCCCTCACCACCATCCTGAATCTGATCTCAGAATGCTATTGAGATGATCTCCCTTCCAAAGCCATAGAAAGGTAGAAAATTAGAGTCTCTCATTAGGAAAAAGTGCTTTTTGCTCCTCCCAGCTGAAATAAGGAGTCACAAAAGAAACAGAAATACTTTTAAGAGTAAATAAATGTTATTTGTTCTAATGGAAGTAAACTACTACAGAACAGAGAACAATTGCCAGGTTCAGCATTTCCTACTCTTGTAGTGCCAAATGCTGCCAGCTCCAGGGTGGCTCCTCTGAAGCTTGAGTTCCCCAGGACCCCAAGGACTTTCCCAGGTAGGAAGTGCTCAGCCTCGACTGCCCAGAGCTCTGCTTTCTCAAGGGAAGGGTCATCATTTTTCTACAGTGACCTGCACTCTCTACTTTAGTATGCTCCAGTTCCTCTGGATGGAAGCCCTGCTCTCTATTCCATCAGCCAGATCCCTCAGTTTGGGGTCATCCTCCAGCCCAAGTAGAAAATGTCTCCACACATCCCCCTGGCTGTTGAGGAAGATGTTAAATAAGGCATGCCACAGTATACACCACTGCACCTAATCAGCCTTTAGGCATCATACAACCAACTTAATACCACTCCCTGAGATGAATGATCCAATCATTTTTTTTTCTAGATGGTTGGACTTCTCTCCAGATAGAGAATGCTTGCATACTTGCATATGATGTTGTGGAAATGAAGTGCCAAAAGCTTGAGTGAGGTAAGGATAGGTGATATCCTCTGTTCTCTCCTTGTCCCAAAATACAGTTATTTTTCATAGAAAACAATCATTGCACTTGCCATAGAAAACGATCAGTTTATTCAGACATGATTGAGGCTTGGTAATTCATGGTAACTTCTAAATCACTTCTTTTTCCCCCTTATATCCAGAAACATGACTCTGCCCTCCGCCCTTCCTGTGTCTTATGCATAGTCTGCACTTGCAGTAGGTACTGAGCTCTGTCAAAACAGGTCTCCAAGCCAGCATGACTTCATAAATTCAGAACTGTTCTTTTCATAAAAGCAACTGCTACATAGAGATTAATGGTAGTCTCTCAATGCAAGGTACAGGTTCTCAGCACCTCTTAAAAACTGAGTGAATTATAAGTAGCTTTTCTGTGATTATGCACACTGCCTTCTGGCAAACTGGAAATGAAACCAAGACCTCTTCAAGATTCCTGTTCACCAGTACAAGACAGGAATTTCTCTCAGCACCATATCACAACATGGACTGGGTATTGCAAGTAGTCGCAAAAATTCTAATGTATCCAGCCAAGGAGAGGTGTAGAACCTACAGATGTGTTTAGTGTCACCAGGCAACTCAAAATTATCTGCATGTAAACTGAAATTGGAGGACATAGTTAATAAAAGACAAGTAGAGCCAGAGCTAGCTCCCTTGACAGGCTAATTAGCCAAGAGCTGGCTGTTCTGAGCAGGCTACACAGAGTCTCCTGAGTATTCTCTGTCTCCTACCAGATGTCAGAACTAATATTCTCTGCACCATGATCTGTCACTAGGACCACAGATCTCCAGCCAGGCATCAGCAGCTTATGAGTGTAGTTGCCAGTGTGAGAACCAGAAGTATATTTTCAGCTTTTTATTATACTTTCTGCCATGAACATTTGATACCTGCTACCATTTTTGGATGGAAGAATGGCTGTGAAATATTTCTTAAGAACACATTTTTGACAACATTAATTCCTTTTACTATGAGCTTCATTTTCTGAGAGCATCAGTTTTCAAGAACAGATGAAAAATCTCAATTTTCACTTAGGAAAAAGTAAGATTCTAAGCCTTGAAATAGCAGAAAGAATCTAGGATTTACATGAGGACTTTTACAAATCTGTGATTAGTAAAATATTTATTTTTACACTGCTTTGAGTTAAAACTCAAAACCTAGAAAGCAATGAAAAAGAATCTACACATCTTTATTATGTTAAAAAGATTGTTTTAAATTATGTTAATAATTTGGCACTAAAATTTCCATGTGAAGTTCTATTAAATGAAAACATGACCTATCTTTGTTTACTGAGAAAACATCTGGAGTTTGATTACAAAATTTGGAGCTCATCGCTTCCATGTTGAATTTAATAGTTTTGTTCAAGTTTGGATTTTAACTTATAGTAGTATGGGACAAGTGTTGGATCTAACAATCTGCCTAATCTCTTTAAATAGTGAGACAGTTGAACCACTCCAGATTCATGGCACAGGTTGGAGGGCTACAAAAAAAAGAGAGAAACAGAATAAATGTCAAAAAATCAAATATGCATTAAGAAGTATTTAATAGATATTAGATAGTCATAAAATGTAGGATACCAGAAAAATGTTTTACAAAGCAATCATGTGTGACAAACTGAAATTAACAGAATCCCAACATTTTTGTTTAGATGAGAAAAATGAGATCAGATAGAATCAGAATGATGAATAAATAAGACTGTGACCTGTAAAATGAAGCATTCTGTGAAATTTATATCAAAATTTAAATTTCAGTCCTGTCTAACAACACTGTAGTCCCACACTGCTAGAGGAAGAATTTCTGATTAAAAAATGAACAGCAGGAATCAGACTTGGTGAATATTTATTTTAGCAGTGACAATATATCTACCAGCCATAAATATAAATTCTAATTATTTAAAGAATAAACTTTGTGCTGAGACGATTGATAAAAAAGCATATTATTAGCTTATGGGCATACCTTTCCAGTACTAAGGATTTATTTCAAATATGTCAGAAACATTGCTACATAACTTTATCAAAGATCTGACATTACCTTATTAAATTAATATGTGCAGTGAAAATTCCTAATTCCTTCAGTGAGCTCAACTTGCTGGCATATGCACTGGTCATGGACATGCCTAATAGTACTGGTATTTGTCAAACACAGTGTCAAGCTGTGTCACAGAGGACTACAAGCAGAAACTGTATATTTCTATACATAAAGCATAGTTGCTTTACTACTACATTATTATAGTTACATAGTAATTTATTTGTGCAAGCTGTAAAGGTGGAATAATTGAAACATGATCACGGCTGTATAGCAAAAGGAGGGCTGCATTCTAGTTATCAGTACGGTGTGAAGACCACAGCGTGAGAAAGGCAGTAGAACTAAACAAAACTGGGTGAGAAAGGGTCTGGAGAGACAGGTGGTAAATTGAGACACAGTAAGCAGGGAAAGCTGTGGAACTGCTGACTGCTGGGCATCTGAGAGCTACTTAATGCTTCAAAATAAATGTTCACAGATTTGAGAATCCAAGTAATTTAAACAAAAGTGAATAGAAAGCATGTAATCTGGAGCTATTCAGAACTGTACACTGTGATCATAGCTAAATTAAACTGCATATTTAGTAACATTAAACTATGGCCCTTTTTTGTGAAATGCAACAGAAAAATTGTATAATTTTTAAAGTTCAACTCTATCTTGAAAAATAGGAAATATAGAAAAGTCTTCTCTGATATAGCCGTCCTGTGGTTTTGTGGTAAGGTTTTTTTTTTTCATGTGTAAGGGGTAGGTGAATTACTGGCATTTGTTATGTTGTGGGGGTTATTTTGTTTCTATTTTAGTTTTGGTTTTGGTTTTGCTTTGGTGGTTTTTTCATTTTCACACAGTGTTTTGAAGCAAATAAATTTTTAATTTAGCAATTATCTGGGCTCTGAACTGCCATTTTCCACACTGGAAGCAAAGTAAATTAAGTTGGAAAATTTTGGACAAATTTATCCATAATGCTTGCACAGTTGCTATTAAGCGGGATATGTGAGAAAGAAAAATTAAGATATTTAGATAGCAGAGGAACTACAAAGAAAAAAGTTCAAGTGTAATTTGGTTATAATCAATTTCAATATTTATGCTGGTTTTGTGCAGCTTTTCTCAAACTGATTTTTTTTTTTTTTAATGTCTCACTCTTTTCTCTCTGAAGCTAAGGTTTTATTCCCTACAACTGCACTTTTGGAAAGGGACAATTGAACACCACCAGCTGCCCTGGTGATTTTCAGCATAAGTTTACTGCATTAATTTTAAAGTACAAAAATATAGCTTTTATCCAGCTGGGGTTTCCGAACACTCTGCTACACTAGCTGAAGATTTATATCAAATTAATTCTGGACAGAATATCCTTTTTTTTCTTTTTCTTTTTTCATGACAAAACAGGTAGTACTTTTTCAAGAGTTTTCCAATATTTTTTGGAAACTGTCAAGTAGCAACAAAACACCTATTGGTTTAAATTTTTGCCAGTAATGCTTCCTTTCCTAGAAAGTTCCCAAGTTCCAGCAACAATTTCTTCATGAAATTTCTATTGAAGGCTTTGTATTTATATGAAAATGAACAATTTACATATTTATTACTTGTGATTTTTGTGCTAGATGAACCATCAGCAATGTTCATAGAATGTTATGTGAACTGGAAGGGGAGTAATTCATGTGGCTGTGAATGGGACCAAAAGGGCAAAGAACAAGTACAAATGTAAAGAGATTAACAACTGAATATTGTTCTGAAGGGGAAAGAATGAGTATGTTGTAGAAAGATTATCAGGGAAACAGTATATTGCAAAGTCTATCTACCATATTTCTGAGCTGCTTATCACAATGTCACCTAATTATCATACATACCAGGTCATTTATCTCCCTGGATTTCATGTCTTCATGATTCTACGATTTCTCTTCATCTAGAGTTCCTGAATAAAAGCTATTTAATTTGTCAAATATGTATAATATCTACATCCTTCTTTTATCTGGAAATAGTGCTTAAACTGTGTTAGTTATACAATGATATACAGTCCCAAATAAATGGAAAAAAAAGTAAATTACATCATATGTTGATTCTCACTTATGAAGTCATATTTACATAACTAACATATTTAACCTGATAGAAGGAAGTCACAAATAGCAGTTTCCAAGCCTTTGTAGAACACAATCCACACATGCAGTAGGCCCTCAGATTTTTCTAACCTTTGACCATGGAGGGAAAAAAAAACCCAACATTGGACAGTTCAGGAAATAAACTTCAGCACACATTCTAAGATGATTTACAGGTGACTCTGAAGTATACCAGACTAGGAGCATGATATACAAATAATTTGTTTTTGAGTGAAGGCTGTAAGAGAATGTAGACATATGAGCCATGGATGTTGGCATTTTTTCTTTTGTTGTGTGCCTTCTTCTGCTGTTAGTGACCAATAGAAACAGATTGTTTACCAGTAGTGGAATTCTTTCACTTCCTCTAAAGCACTTGCACTGATTCCTGCTAGTATCTAGGAAGGACTGGACTAGGTAGACTTTACAATACTGTTTACAATAAAAAGAACCACTTTTTTTACTTTGAGTGCAATAATATATTTGAAATTATTGCTGCTAGATGTTGTAGATTAGAGACTTTGTTGAGGTTCTTTTTAATTCTCTTTTTTGCCCTTTGGTTTTCACTGCAAATAACCTTGTGACACCAAAGCTTTCTTGTAAACCCAAAGCTAGTCTAAAGCAAGTGATTCATGCAGTGATCCAAAACTTATACACAGAGAAAAGAACAAAGTAGAAATTTCATCAGGACAGCAATACAAGTAATCCAGTGTACAGTCAGAAGATGGGAACTGTCTCAGCATAAAGCATTCTTAAAGTGCCCCAACTGCCAGTACATTCATAGACAATAAACTCTTACATGAATGAAACTCATTTGTCCTGTATATTACACATTATACAATCGACACATCATAAATGTTATCAGCCTGTGTGATAACAGCTCAATATATTTACTGATTATTCCTCTCTCACAGGAGGGATTTGTTTCAGATAACTTTCCTTTGTGCCATGTGTAGAACTGACAAAGTGAGTACACAGTGTGCACCGTCGATTCTTGTTGAAAGTTCATTCATTTTACCAGATTGATAGTGACTGTGTTTTATCACTTTGCACAAAAGACTTTTATTTAAAAAGCATATTAGCTCACTGGGCAGTCATTTATAAAATTTTCATTGTTAGTATTCCTTCTGGTGACTTCACCATGGCAGACTCCTTTGAAGTATAGTCGTTCTTTCAGCTTGTTTGCACTTTTAAATGGTCATATCACCAGGTTCTGCTTACATTTTGCTTCACATATCTCCTGGGGCTGCTAGTCACAGTGGTAAATATTGGCACTAAGAAGCTGGCAGGCAACTGATGTGTATGTGTGCGGGGACTGGGGGGAATACATTTGATAGCTTTTTCTACTGTCTGCTTTTTGTCTACGGGTAAATTCTGCTATCTCTACTACTGTGGATATACTGAGCCTATAACTCAAGCAGCACTGAAAAATTATTGAAAATTTTCTCGTACAGAGGAATTACTCATCTGGAGTAACGATGTCAGTTTGACAGCTTTGCTTCAGACAGGTTCTCTTGTTCTAGAAAATTTCACAGCCTACTTGTGGAATACCAGGAATATGTCACTTATATTGGCTAAATTATTATTATGTTATAGGATGGCATAAATGTGTCAGTTTATGTTAACTACTTACCTGGCTCTCGTTAATGTTGACTAAGCACATTTCAGGCATTCCTAGAAAGTGTTATTAAACTGCCTTCAGAAGGGAAAATTTGACTAGCAGGAGATTAATCTCTACATTTTAAAATATTTGGAGCATGTCTGCTTCAGATGCAAAAGCAGATCAGAGTCAGATTCCACAGTGCAGATATTCTAAACTAGTTGAACACAAATAGGGAGTTTCATAGGAACAGGGCAGTGTCACCTTTCCACATTGGGAAAGCCACAGGAAGGCTCTGGAATCAAATTTGTGTTGTACATGAAAAAATATTCTTGAGAAGCAGGAATTACCTCCTTGAATGGAGCATTTAATGAGTATAGCTTTTTGCTTCCAGACCTGATATACTCAGAGACAGCAATGTCAGACTCTCCAGCACTTCCATTCCTACGGGTGGCTGGGGCAAATTTTGCCTGCAGTGTACATATTTGTTCTTTATACCTACAGAAACAAAGGGACCCTTGACTCCTAAGTATCTGTATTTTTAGCAGCATAAATTTGTTGAAGATCATCTAAGCGGTGGATCAGGGGCCGAAATTCAAATTTCTTGTCAACTTACTGGGATGACAACTACCACTGTTTCTTCTTTGTGATAAATAATGCTATAATACTCAGATTTTTTACTGACAACATTGAGAATATTTTGATTCACTCAAATAGTTCCTGGGTTATTCTCTCGTTCTGGAGAGTCATATCATTAAATTGTCTCCAGTACCATACTAAGAGGATCCTATTCGAACTACTTCATAGAAGGTTAAGTCTCTAATGAAATTGCTAAGTGGGAAGCAGTGACAAAAAAGGTTATATAACAACTTCTACAGTTTGTTTACCTTAATGTTATTTTATAATATTACATAAATATAACTTTATGTTTATGTAGTTACATTCAGTATTACTTGTGTCACATATTTCTAATTTTCAAAGCTAGTGTCTGAAATTTGTAAGAAAGAAAAGAAAAAAAATCACAAAAGTGTATTCCAAAGGAAAAATATGAATGACTTTTAAGTAGTGGGATTAAAAAAAACAAAAAAAAAAGCCCCAAACAAACAAAAAACCCCACTGCTGTCAAATGTATTGTAAGAGAACTAAATAGAATAATTATAATAAAGCATGTGTGACAGACAAAAACATTAATTTGCAAACACCTTATTAGAGATATATGCTTTGTATTTCTTTGATCTGTTATTTTACACTATGTGCTCTATAATGCATGTCTGTAATACTCTAGGAGGTTTTAGCTATGCTTAGTAGTACGTATGAAAACTGTTTTCTTTTTGGCTGCTCTTTTTTAGCGATCTCTTGCTATCATTTTAATTTCTGTGTATTTGTCTCCCTTTCTACAACTGGGAGTCATATATTTTAATTATGTCATTTCAATTGGCCACACAGATGTGTGTGTCTCTTATCATCTTTCAAGGCCTCTGTTCAGATAAGCAATCCTATTTCACTATACTAGATGTTATAAAATAAAAAACCAATCACTACAGTCCTTTATTTTGACAGCTATTACATAGGTATTTTCTACATTTTCAAGACTTGCTCTGTGATTTTCAATTTATTATAGGCTTTTCATTCCTCTATAACCCAATATTTATACCAAGCTTTATATGTGCATTTCACAAATAAACCACACAAAATTAGTAGGAATATAAAGACATAAAGATTTACACATATTTGTATTATATAGGTGGAAAATTCAATTAAAAAAAAAAAAAAGCAAACAAAAGCAAAACCAAAACAAAAAAAACCCAAACCAACCCTAACAAACCAAGAAGACATTTGTTGTTCAAAACATGCCAAGGAAAAGACAGACCTAGACCTCAGGCACTCCTAATTATTAATGTTTCTGGGCAGTTGTGGAGAAGAAGTCTTAGACATATAGGAAAATACTCTGTTGTTACTGGAATGCCCTAAAGAAGGATTAAAAAGGGTTCAGCAAGCTCCATTAGTAATATTCATGGAAGACTGGTAGAAACCTTGCTACACTCTGAACAGTCTGATGCATTGTCACCATTCAAATAAGAGGAAGAAGGGAAGTTTTTGGACTCTGAGAGGGGCAAAATGCAAAGAGAGGGATCTCTCCCTCCCATTTCCTATACTCTATAAAAGATCAGAAAGTCAGCATATCCTCCCTCTTTCTCCTCCCACTTCCTGCTAGCTGTGTTACTATTCATTACCTCCAGCTCACCACATGCTATCAGGTTGTGTGTATATATATATATATTTTTTTTATATATATTTGTATTTTTTACGTTATTGCCTTTCCCTTATATAAAATCTTTATCCAATTATTATTAGTTTCCAATTTAAAGTCTCTGTTCCTTAGTCACATTTTATCTTCCCCTTGTGTGTGAGTGGGTGGGAGTGGAAGGGGGGAAATAGAGAGGAATTCTGTCCTAGGCTTGAAGTTCACCCAAACTGCTAAGTTTTGACAGAATAATTGACATCTGACACAGGGCTTGAATTTAATTTTTTCTTTTAATTGAAAGTACTGGAAAGCTGGAAATTGACAAAAGAAAAATTGTTTTAAAAATTACATGGATGAAAGCCTTTTGTATATACTGCCTTTTTGAATTTACTCAACTATGCATTTTGGTTTTTATGGTTTCATCTCCCAGCCATGATGCTTTACTATGCTGTTAAAACCGTGGCTTTTGAGGGAATGAGTTTGGTTGGGAATTTGACTGGGGAATTTTGGGACTCTTTGGTGAATGAATTCACGATGCAAAATTATTCTGTTCATTTCTCTGGTAAGCTCGACCCTTTAGAGTTTTGAGGCTTTGGTGATGATTTGTGTTACTTGTTTTGGTTATCATTGTGCCTAGATGTGTTCCAGGGGTGGAGAGAGAATCATCCTGAGGCAAGAATGACACAGGTGAGTGATTCGGAACCTGAGATAATTATTCACTCTATGTCTCTGAAAGAGATTCTAAATTAAAGAAAGGATTATGCTTGCAACAAAAGTGAATCACTGACTGCTTGGATGCTGTGTGTCTGGGACAAGGGGGTAGGTATGGTAGACCTGGAGGGCATAGTGGCATGGCATCTGGGATCATCAGGCAGAGATGGGGGCATTGATAAATTGGGAGAAAAGCAGTACTTACAGTTTTTGAAACACCTTTTATCCACAGTAAAAAGCCTATATCCTTATAAGGAGGATATCAGATGTCTCCCTATTATATGGAACACTGTGGAAAGAGGCATCAGATATCTGAGGGAGCTGGCATTTTGGGAGGCCATCTATGGTGATAGGGATCCTGAGAATCCTGATGAAATTCCATGCAGGAGGCCTCTGCTTAATAAAACTCAGAGTGCACCTGCTATGTGCTCCCACATTTTAGGTGGAGAGTCGTTGGGGAGATAATGAAACACCACCAACTGTCAGTGAATTTATTGGTCAGCTAAGACCAGTGAAGACAGTGACTCTAACCCCTTACAAGTTTGTGTCTCAGCTGTGGAAAAAATGGACGGGGAATTCAAAACCACAGCCGAGAAGTTAGAAAGCTCTTTTTGAAGCTGCATGATAAGTTATCCAAGATGGACACAATAGTAACACTCATTGTTCTCCTGAATGGATTCGTGTATCAAAAATTTAGGTATCAAAAACAGGTGCTTCCCTAGGACACCAGTTCAGGGTAGGCAGAACTTGACATGGAGTTCTCTGTGTTTGACCCTCCTCAACCTTGGCAAAAGCATGTGTATATGGGATGGTAAACCACCCCTGCGTGTAAGAGTACAGGACCTTCAAGGTAACACCACTGGGGGCAGTGTTTCCAGAAGGATGGTTGCTCTAGTCTCCCAAGAAGTACCCATTACTGGTCCCAGCAGACGGGTCTCCAATCCAGCTGTGAATCAAGGAAGTAAGAGTGAGGGTCTAGTTTGCCACACTAACCCCTCTTTTCAGTATGGGTGTTGTACTCAACATTAGAGTTACCTGCCTCAGGAAAGGCGGAGGAAAGGGATAACCGACCTTACCTGACAATGTGGATTAGGTGGCCTGGCAGAGCAGAACCAGAGACACAGAGCCCTGGTAGACACTTGTGCACAGTCCATCTCACTACCATTGAATCACAAAGGAGTTGGCTCTATTAACATCTCTGGAGTAAAAGGAGGGTCTTAAGAACTGACTGTAGTGGAGGCTGAAATGAGCCTGACTGGAAATAACTGGGAGACCCACCATGTAATGACAGGCCCAGATATTCCATGCACCCTTGGTATAGACTTTGTCCGGGAAGGGTATTTCAAGGACCCAAAAGGGAATAAGTAGGCCTTTGGTGTAGCAGCCGTAGAAACTGAGGGCATTGACCAGCTGTCTGCCTTTCCTGGTCTTTCCAATGACCCTTCTGGTGTGGGCCTGATGTGGGTAGAGGAACAGTGGGTACCAACTGCTTCTAACACAGTACATCCTCACCAGTAACGTACCAACAGAGACTCCCTGCTCCCCATACAAAATCTTATTCACCAACTGGAGATCCAAGCGGTGATCAGCAAGACTCCCTCACCTTTCAATAGGTGATCAGCAAGACTCCCACACCTATATGGCCAGTGTGAAAGCCTGATGGAGAATGGAGATTAACTGTGAATTATTGTGGTCTAAACAAAGTTACACCATCAAAGAGTGTTGCTGTTCCATATATGCTGGAGCTTCAGTTTGAACTGGAGTCTAAGGCAGCCAAACGGTATGCAACTATTGACATTGCTAATATGTTTTTCTCCACTCTCATAGCAGCAGAGTGCAGGCCCCAATTTCCTTTTACCTGGAGGGGTGTCCAGTACACCTGGAACCAACTGCCTCAGGGGTGGAAGCATAGTCCCACCATCTGCCATGGACTAATCCTGCACTGGAGAAAGGTGAAGGTCCAGACCATATGCAATACATTGATGATATTGCTGTATGGGGTAATACAGCTGGAGAAGTCCTCAAAAAAGGCAGAAAAGTAATCTTCATACAGCTAGAAGCTGGTTTTGTTATAAAGAGAAGCAAGGACAAGGAACCTGCCAGAAACATCCATTTGCCAGGAGTTAGGGTATTTACAAATGTTGGAAACAAATGAAAAAAAAAAAAAACTAAACCAAGTAAAATCCATCACATACATCTTGATAAAGCATTAGCAAAAAGATGGAGATAGTCTAGTCCTATGTTTTCATTACTTTATAGACCTAACATCATCCACCAACTAAATATTTTGAGCATGAACAGTCAAATCAATAAAAGAGTGATCTCAGCTTTTTTTATTCACATTCTTGTATTACATCATCTATAAAACCTCTCAATGCAGCATGTAGTACAGATGTTTGAATCTGAAGAAACTGGGGAGAATATCTGTTGAAGTGATAAACAGCTATTGGTTCATATATCTACATTAAGTGATCTTGATAAGTAAGCTTTCCAAATGGACTAGTACAATCATTCAGTACCATGGAGTGAGTGCATTACCTCATCAAATCTTTTGGCTTGTCACAGTATCATGTTAACTCAGATTCAAGACCATTCTGCATTCCATATCTGATTTTTCTTGCATGCACTCTCCATCTTTGTTTCTTAAAAAGGAATATATAGCTACTTGGAAACAGAAGTCAAGGTCAGTCTGATTTCACAGCTGCACTACATAAAAAATGTTTTGTTATATGGGTTTATATTCTGCTTAGCCCAAGGGAAGAAGAAACTACCTGAAACTCAGAAAAAAAATAATGCAGTAGTGCAAAAGAAAGTAATGTATGTATTATTTTACTTGACTTTTTGCTATAGCTTCCAGCACTGTATACTGGTCTAACACAATAAAAACCTGAAACCGAAGAAACAGCCAACTTACATAGGTAATATCTGTCTACTCTGAAGCTTAAAAGGCTGTCTTTCTAGCAGATGGCTATGTACTTGCAAGTTCAGTTGCAAGGTTTAATTATTAATCTTAATTCCAAACTACAATGAACAAAGATGAGCACCATCACAGTATTCTATTCAAATTCATTCATGAAGTACTTTCAGAAGCTGCTATAAGCAATACTGGAAATCAGAGCTAAATTGCACTAACCTATCCTGTAAACCAACAGAAGCCTCTCTGGCCAAAAGGTAGAACATCGTAAATAACAGCCCCTATGCTCAAGTTCATAAGGGAACTTGTTCATAAGTTTATGTTAGGGAACTTCAGAACTACCACTGTAAAATTAGAATTGTTATTTAGTGAGCATGATGTACTCCTTTTTTTCCTGAGACAAAGATAAATAGAAAGAACTGGAAGTGGAAGAAAACAGTTGTCTTCAAAGTTCTTTTTCCCACCTCAATATGTGTGTGGATTCAAGTTTTCTTCAACTCAGAATACCCATTTCAATGAGCTTCATTAGACTATATATATTCTGAAGACAATATGTTTATATCTGAATATTTTTTATCTGCAAGAGCTGAGAATACAGTTATCTTTCAGACCCTACAGACGCCTCAGCAGTTAAAACAATTCCAAGCCATCCTAATAAAAAACAGTAGTCTGACTCATGTAGAAAGTATGTGTAAAATTGGATGATAAGGAATAGATTTATTTAGCAAGAAACAGAGTAAAAAAGTCACTTTAGCATCATGTTTGTGATTTTTTTAAAATATAGAGTCAGTATGTACTGTTTGTCTGGACTTTAAGGTACACACTAACACTCTCCTGCAATGAAAATAATATGTTCTGCTAAGCCTGTCAATAGAATGCTGATCATGTTATTATTTCACTCTTGGGAGAAAAAAAAAGTTAATGAAAGATAAGGGGCTTTTGAAGAAGGTGAGATTACATTATTTAAAAAATATACATTTTATAAGATAAGGTTTAAACATGTCAGCAGAAGTCAACATCACATTACGAATGGCAGTGATTATGTTATCTGTAAACTTTGAAGCTTCACGTAGTGATATGAACAATTGACTGTGTTGTTTCATCATTACCATCAGCATTCCCCTTTCAGAGCTTCTGAACTGACTGATGTTTGCATAGCAACAAGTAAGGAAAGTTTGTTTTCCCACTAATATTTCATTGACTGTTTAGCATATGTTGATAGTGACTTTTTACCTTCCCATCTGCTGGATTATTTCGCTTGGATTATAAAACTGACAGAAAACTAGTTTCTTCTTCTGAATCATTAAAAAGATAATTCAAAAGAAAATTTTGCTTGAAGCATCAAGATCATCTACTAAAATAGAAAATCTTATTAAAGCTTATATACATTGTTACTGGTTTTAAAAAATCTCATTTCTTTATTCTTTAATATTCAATTGCAGCACAAGGTAAATATTTGGCCCTCAGATCATTGTCTAGAAGCTAAAATACAAGAAGAAATATTTATTCTTTTAATCGATATCGGGATCTTGTTTGAAAATTGTAGGCATATTTATTATTGTAAGAACTGATTTATTGCAAGTGTTGTTCAAAATTTTATTGCAAGTGTTGTTCAAAATTAAAAATGTATTTCATTGTCTTTTTTTGTCTCATAAAGTATACTAGAAAGGACACAAAAATATTATTCTTTCTTCCTAGGCCTTCTCCAAACTCAGTCTTTCTGCCTCCTTAATGGATGTAAAGAAAAGTTATGTCTTCTACCATTCAATCACAATTCAACCAGAATTTTAAAGTAAGAGAAGTGGGAATGTCTTTGGCTAAAATGTAACTGAGACAATATCAATGATCCAGGAAAGTAAGTAGTAAGGAAAGGTTTTGTCATTGGGTCCTTCCACAGAACCTGTGCATGAGTTTTACTTTTAACACTGATTATTAGTGTACATTTTGTTGATCCTTTCAATATTTTTTTAATTTTGTTTTCTTTTTTTGGTGTGTGTTGGTTGTTTTTTTGGGTTTTTTTAATTTATTTTTTGTGTCTCTGTATCATTTTCTAAAGATTTAAATTGCTACAATGTTGTCTGTAAAGAATCTTTTTTCTGGACTTATCTAAATATATCACTATTTAAAAATAGGTTTTACATTTTGAGTGCTCAGATCTCAATACTTAATGTGGACTTAATTCTTAACAGTAAAGAATATTGGGGGAAAAATATTGAAGAAATGTCATTTATAAATATCTTGAAGATCCACTGCAAGCATTGTCAGAAAAATATGGTTTGCTTGCTTTGTCCATAAAGAGGACCCTGAGACTTAATAAACCAAAGATGACCCACAGATGAAATCCACTATCTTATTATTTGGTTGTCGTTACAATTAAATAATGGAATGTATTTTTCACTGGAGCACAGGAGGAGCTTTTTTTTCTGTTTCTTTGGGTGTTTTTTTTATTTATTTATTTATTGGTTATATTTTAGTTCGTTTATTTCTGGTGAAAATTGAAGTACAACAGGAAAACCAGGCAGAAACTTCTCCTTCCTACCACAGGACTCATTCAATGTTTTTACCACTGAATTCATATGGCAAAGCAAAACACCAGTTTCAATTAATTAAGTAAATAACATTCAAATAATTACTATATTTTGAATTATATTAGCTTCTGAACGAACTAGAGATGCGCCTAAGAACGTCCATCAGCTTGCCATTCCACTTGAGGTGAGAAATGCTGATATACATGGGCAAAACAAAAACACAGGGCTCACAATTAGATTAGTGGCTATTGAAGTATCTGGGGTTGGTCAAATACCAAAAGGAAAAACTAATTGCCTGACTCCTTCTCTGCAATGTTTATACACCAATGCACGGAGTTTGGGGTACAAGCAGGAAGAGTTGGAGATCTGCGTTAGGTTGCATGGTAAGATGTAATTGCAATCAATGAAACGTGGTGGGATAGCTCCCATGACTGGGATGTTAACGTGGGTGGCTATGCACTATTTAGGTAGCACAGACTAACAAGGTGGGATGTTGGTGCTTTTTACATGCGAGAACAACTGGAATGTACCAAGTTCCACTCAGATAGAGAGGAAGAAGAGGTTGAGAGCTTGTGGGTAAGAATTAAGGGTAAGGTAAATGAGGATGAAACTGTTGTGGGTGTCTGTTATAGACCACCAGCCCAAGAAGAAAGTGCTGATGATGCCTTTTATAGTCAAATGGAAGTAGCCACTAGATCACACTCTTTAGTGCTCATGGGTGACTTCAATCTCCCTGATACTTGTTGGGATGCCCACACAGCCAGGTATATCCAGTCCAAAAGCCTCTTGCAGTGCATCTATGATAATTTTCTATGCAGCTAGTTGAAGAACCAACTAGGAGAGGTGCACTGCTGGACTTTGTATTAACAAAAAAAGAAGGTCTTGTTGGGGATATTTAGGTTTTAAACAGCCTTGGTAACAGTGACCATGACATGGTCGAGTTTAGTGTTTTACAAGTAAGAAGAAGGTCTATAACTAGGACCTTTACCCTGGACTTCCAAAGGGCTAAATTTGTACTCGTAAGGATCTACTTGTGGGAATTACATGGGCTAAGACTCTGGAAGGGAAGGGATCCCAAGAAAGTTGGTCACTTTTAAATGTTACTTCATTTGAGCCCAAAATAGGTGCATTCTCTTGAGTAAAAAAGGGGGTAGAAGTAAGAGACATGTATGTATCAACAATGAACTTTCTAATAAAGACTCATGGAAGAAATTCTCAGTTCATGGAATAAGGGACTAATCACTTGGAAGAACTATAGAGATGCTGACAAAACAAAAAGCAAAGATGTAGGTAAGCAAAAAGGAGGGCCAAACCCTTCTTAGAACTCAAAGTGGCTGAGGAAGGAAACAAGAAGTTTCTTCAAAAGAATCAGTAGTAAAAGGAGAATAGGGAAGATGTAGGCTCACTGCTGGATGAGGTGGGAGCCCTTATAACAGAGGATTCAGAGAAGGCAGAATGGCTGAATGGCTTCTTTCCTTCAGTCTTTGCTCCTAGGAGCAGCCCTTGTGAACTCCAGGCCTTGGACATAAAAGAGAAGGCCTGGAGAAGAGAAGACTCACCATTGGTCAATGCAGACTGGGTTAGAGATCTATTATGCAAATTGAATGTATACAGATCCATGGGCCCTGACTGGATGCACCCAAGTGTGTTGGCAGAGCTGGCTGATATTAAATGACATGTCCATTCTTCACTTGTCTGCATGCCCAAGAGAGAAGATAAAGGGAAACTATTGAAAAAAATTTGTATGATGAACTTTTGTCTTGGACAGTCATTATTTTTAATATATAGATATATACTGTTGTGTTATAATATCATATTATTGTTATAATGTACTTTATCTTATAATATTAACTTTTGTAATTTTAAATTTTTAAATTACAGTTTATAAATTAATTTTATATAATCAAAACTATATAATTTTAATTATCAAATTTGAAATATTTAAAAAATAAAGCATAATTAACAAAAGTGAATGACACTGCCTAGCGATACATTAGAAGCAAACTACTGCTCTGATAAAATAAATAAATATGAACTTAATGAAACTCCTGAGCTTAATGAAAGTCACTGAGCTGGTATTACTTCTTAAATTTTCTGAGAACTCATTCAGTATTCATTAAGTACACTGCAATTAACTTGGCTCAGAGCTTTCCTAAAAATATACAGGTTTCATTGTAGATCAGAGACGTTTAGAGAACACTCTCACCATTACTTGGACCATATTTTCAGGAATTTCCTTAAAACTCCATTATTCAAAGTTCTTTTTCTTTTAAAATGTTGTTCTGCTGTTAAAAAAATCATGTCAGCACTGTATTTGTGTCTGTATAACAATTCTAATAAGTTTTCATGTGTGATGGGGTCCTGCTCTCCTTACTCATGTAAACCTCAGGAAGGTTTGCCTTGAGACACTGTTGTCCTTGTTCCATTTGAAAAGTCCATTATAAATTAAGTCAACATAATAAAACAATACTGAAGTTAATACACTAACATAATTAATACTCAGAAGTAACGTTCTAACATCATATCTTTCTTTAAAAGACATATAAAAACATATTTCTATTATGTAACTCTAGCTATTCCTGCTTTGGGTAGAGTCATTTAGAGAAGAGACAAAGTTATGTATTAAGGTGTAAAAAAAAGTCATATGTTTGTAGGCAGTCATGAGTGGAAAGCACTGTAAAAATATAACCGTAATTAAATAGGCCTCTATTTGGATATCTGTTTACAGTTAGACTACAGTTTTAAAGGAATATAAAAGCTATTTTCTAAATTTAAAATTATTAGTAATTGTACAGATCAGATTGTAACAGTTCAATAGATATCTCGGTTCTTAGTTTGAACTTGTCTAGGAAAACCTTTTCTTGGTAGTCAGGTGGGGTTTTCTCCATAAAATGTCTGGATGTAGTTTCAAACTCCTGTCAGCCTGAAAAAATTCCAATGACAAGGGCAATACATGACAAGGGCAATATTTGCAATAGGACCTGGCACCCCTCAAATTTCTTTTTTTTATAGGGGATCTTCTGAGTGAGAGTTTCTAGGAAACTTAAAATTAATTTTTCTATATGTTTTCCTTTTTTAATCTTCACTGGTTTTGATTAGACTGAACTGATTTATTTTGACTTTCAATCCGTATTTCCTTCATATGCTTAAGTTCTGAGTCACAATGGATTTTGTGAGATAGTAGTTTCATAAATATCTCCTGCCAGTATCTGTTGTGCACCAGCTTTTATTTCTCAGATAGTAATGAATAAGATCACTTACAAAGGTAGGGAAGTTGTTATGGAATTGAAACTTGAAAGTGTTTTGGCACTCTTGGTAGCTGTCGCTGAGAAGTGTAAACCCAAATGTACTTTACTTCAGACAACAAAATATAACAGACAAAACAATTATTTCATCCCCTATGGGCCACCATCACTGTTCACTCTTATTTTTATGTCATCATTTTTGTTTGACACCTATAATAGTTTTAATAGGTTTTTCTCTGATGTTATTATTGGCTAATGATTCTGATCCAACCGCAACGGTGGTTCAAGGGTTGGACTCGATGATCTCTGAGGTCCCTTCCAACCCAGCCAATTCTATGATTCTATGATTCTATGATCTTCTCTGGGGATGGCAAAAATGAGAAGTCATGCTGTTCTTTTGTTTTATGTAGCTCTACAGGGACAGTCTTAACCATAATACTCTATGGGAGTATGTCATCTTAAATCAATAGGTAAAAAGTTAGCCTTTAACATTGGGATTGCTTGCTTCAGTTTTATAAATCAAGCCAGCGATGAGAGGAATATTGCTGACGATCCAGTTGTTCAATATTTATCTTAATTCACTTCTTGTAGTGTTTAAAGTGAACTAAATCAATGAGTGTTTTATAAAACATTATCAGTGCCCTCTATGCATGAATGTATGTTTTCTAGCAGAAGAAAAAGTTGCCACTGGATCAAATATTTCCACTATATCTGGCTCGTCATCTTTAAGAATCTACCTTTACAAAATAGGAACAGGAGCAATGGTGTAGGTGGGTGTAGGTAGGATCAATAGTGGCAACACATTTTACATTTCAGAAATAATTATAGAGAAAAGATAAAAACCTTACTGAGTTTACAGAAAACCAAACATGCTGATTGTCACCATTCATGCCTTTCCAAGTTACGTTTACAATTCATCTCCCTGCCTTCTTTACATACCCACTTCTTACTTGTAATAATTGTATCTTTTCTTTCCTGTATTTCCAGTCCCTACAGCTGAATATGAAGTGGATATCACTTTCTGCTACACATTACTATCATTCATTTCCTTCACATTCTAGGTTTCTTCCTTCTTTTCTTTTGCTGCTCCTTCCAGATTTATTAGTACATTTGCCAGTTAGGAGTGTGCTAGCTGGTGGTTACAATTTTCAAAACATTTTATTTTCTATATACATGCAGAAACTTTTTTCCAGAGTGAGGTCATAGCCATGGAAATTGCTACTAGTGGTAAGAAGCAGAAATGAAGGCAACCAAACAATGAGGAAAGGTCATATTGTCAGATATTTAGCAAAATGTAGGTAAGCACATCTAAAGCATCATTAAGGTGTTACTCACATTGTACCAGAACTGTATCAGAAAATTATGTTGCATTGGATTAGACCCAGACATCTATAACTAAAAGCCCGATTCTGCCTATATAATGTAGAAGAAAATTACGTGCCTAACTTAGGTCCATGTGGTCAACTGACCACACTGGCCTTTGTGAGATTTAGTTTAATTACACAGAAGGTTAATTTTTATGTTTAAGCCATGCTCCTTAGTGAAGAATTTGATTTCTTTTCTCCAGCTCTTCCAAGAGCAAATCTTCCATGAACTCAGACAGCAAATCCACACTGATCTGTAATGCTTGATCTTTATCTACTTGGGAAGCAAGTCAGAACTGAAGAACAGAACATGGAATTTTAGCTGAGACTAAAAAAATATCCTCAGAATTCTATGCTTTTTAGTTGTCAGAGTATGTAGCACTATACAAAACATTTACATATATGCAAAGCATACTTCAGTAGAGAAATGCCATTGCAAACAGATTTGTGAAAAAAATATAAATTAGAAACAGAAGAAAACAAACAATGGAATGTTTTGCTCAGTTTTTCCATTCATTATCATTCTTATCCTAGGTACTTAAATACAGATAGTATTCAGGTGAACTGAAGTTAAATCTGCCAGCTGTTTACAGGCTTACATTCATGAAAGGTCTTGAAAGAAATCAAGAGCAAACTTAGTGGTGAACGCCAGATGAAAAAGAACTAATAGAGAGTATTTCCAGTTGCCTCTTTCTTCATTCCTGACCAGCATATCTCATTTCATTTGTCAAAAATGTTCTGGGTTTTTATAAATTCTGAAGATAGTCAGTCTCACACCCTTTATAAGAGCCATAAGGATCACAGAAGAAATACTAAGGAAGATTCACCAAAATCTGATATGGATTCTAGAGTCCTCAACTATTCCCCTGGGAAGAGGGTGGGGAATCAATTTTTTTTTTTAATTCCACGACTGAGCATTCCTTTCATTATAGAAATTGTTTTCAATTTGAAGTGATTGTTCAATAGTCTTGCTCTTTTTTAATTCAAATTTTAGTGAGAGATCTCAGATATGAACCTAATGAGAAAAAATAACTGCTACACATAATGGCTTGTTCTCTCCCTGGCTATGCTGTTGATACAGCAATCCATCACTGAAAAATACTCAGTCGTAAATTTTAACTGAATGGAAGAAGTGACTGTGTGACTACTGCCTCCATAGAAGCCAGAAGTCTTCTCAGCAGAATTTGCAGTAATGATGTGCTGGATTCTTTTAGCATGCCAGTATTAGTCTAAAAATAGACAAGAAGAAAAAACTTGAGCCATTTTAAAGATAAGTGACAAGCAAGCTGACCTCTTGACTACATGTGTTATAGCTATAGACAACCCAAATGGTGCCAGGTGGGGATTACACAAGGCAGAGAAACATCTGCTCCACTATCACAAGTGTAAATAATAGTTCCTTATGTTATGCCGCAAACAGCCTGAGGTAAGAAAGACTGGCAGAGTTCCTGTAACATATTAAACCCTTGCCAGCAGGTTGGATTCCAGTCCATCTGTCCATGAGAGTAGCTCAAACAGAATAAAAAGCTTTATAAAATAATATCCAGAGAGATAAAAGGCAAATAATGCAATTTATTTATGGGCTGGAGCCAGATATGAAAGCAAAATGAAACAAAAAGAGAAGATGCTTTTTCCCCGTGATGAATGAAAAGTGCTGTTATATAAACTGTTTTCAGAGCTAGGGACTAAATTTTCTAAAATGCTTTTTCTTTTTTTTTTTTTTTTCAAAGCCACACAGGCATAAAGTATGCATCCTGGACATACAGAGGCCATACCTCTCAAAACTTGATTGCAAGGGTTTTCTTCTTAAAGATATTAAGAAAATGTTCAATACTTGTGGTTTTTCAGAACAATAATTCTGTGAAGAAAGCAACATGAAATACTTAATACTAAAAGCCTCTTTTGTACCTCAAACTAATGCCTAAGAAGTAAATTTAAGGTATCTGATTCCAGATAGTCACTATGGTTGTGTAAGCTGCATCCTATGGACTAAGTAGGCAGCTACATGCTAGACATTTGTTTTTCTTATACACAGATGGGTTACTTGAATTTATCACACCTAGGATAATTTGGAGGTTTGGAGGATTTGGAGGACTTTACATAAGTGCAAGGCCCAACATAATCACTGTGTTCACTGATCAAGTAAAACTGAGTTATCCAGTTCAAGAAGCTTTATATTTGCAATTCCACTGGCATTTTAGTTCCTACTGATGACCATTGTCATGTGCTTACAATGTAAGGAAAACAGTTTTATAGTCAAGAGAAAATACGTATCAATTATCATTTTACTCTATACATGTTCTTCTACTGTAAAACATGCAAAGAGTCGTGCAAGCAGATCACATGCAAATAGGATGTCCTAGAAAACAAAAACAAATAAACAAAAAAAGTATTTTGTAATCAAAATCTTGCCTTTTTACCAAATTTGAGGAGCTTAAATATTCTGTAAATGTGATCTTATTGAACAAAAATTATTGTGTTTGATGAGCATGTGGTAATTTTAGAAGTGCTGTAGGCTTTCTCTTTCTTAGGCATCATTCAAAACAGAAAGAAATTTTCAAGAATGATTAGGTAGAGTAAATTTTTAAGGTATTTTTAAGGTATTTGGGTTCCTGAGGGTGTGAATCAGTCCCAATGTTATTTTCAATATCGTTGTTATAACTTATCCCAACATTTATATCTAACTAGTAACAAAAAATCCTACCTATAATGAATTTTTTTAAACATGTATTAAGTATCTGAATCACTTTGATAATTTTGAAAAATCTATCCATTCATTTGGATAATAATAAAACATATCTATGATTTTTGTTTATCTCGGTTTCTGAGCATATTTATAAAAAGTCCACTTGCGAAATATTATAGAACCATAGAATATAGATTATTTATTTATTTATTCATGTAGGATCATTATAAGTATACTTTCAGAAATATCTTAAAATTTATATTTTGAAAAAATCACAGGGTCTATTTGTTCTTGAATGCCTTCCTGAGCAAAAAAATATGCGTTTGTTCTTAAGCTCATCTTGTGCTCCTTTAAAAACATTATACTGGAAAACCTGGTTTTAATATGCTAAAATATTAACCTGATTTTAATATGCTAAAATATTAATAAAACATTTATTAAAATATTCTTTATGTACTTTTAAGTTGCACATCACTAAGAGAAGAAATGTCTTCCTTCCTGAATGGTATGCAAAAATAATTATTCTAATTTGTCAAAGAATTAACTTCTGTATGAGATGGACCTCACATTTTAACACACAATATAAAAAAGGTTATTTTGGTCATCACTGATGAGTTTTACATATCAAGAAATATAGCAGAAATATAGCAGAAATATAAAATAGTTATTGTGTAGGGAGTCATAATTAATTTCATCATTATAAATTGTCAAGATTTTAGCAGAAATGTGACATAGAAATGGTTTTACTTAGATCAGAAAGGAATCCAGTGCAACTGTGGGAATCAGAAATTATTGAAAAAACATGGAATTTAGGGTGTGATTATCATTTAGTAGAAGAGTCACAAGCCAGGAGCTATTCAGTTAGAATCAACTATATCATTGAGTGATTTATATTTTAGAAGATAATCCCATAATAAAAACAATAACAAGCAATAAAAAGGCCAAAAAACTAAGGAAGAAAACCAATTTATTTGAAAGCAAAATAAGACAGATACTCACCATACATTGTATTCTCACATGCAAATACATACAGTAATATAAATGAAAAGTGAATGTAGGAGTATATTTCCCTTGAGCCATTAATTATACTGCTATTAGTGTGAACATCCAATGGACAAGAAACATTCAATACAACCCACCACTGCCATTGCAGCCTGATCCATCACTGCCTGCATAATGCAATGATAATGGTTATTGTAGGATACCCTCTCACACCCAAGATGATGTATGGCAACCATACTTTCAAGATATCAAAGAGCACATCTGCAGTTATTTCTGGATTGTTGGTCCTAATGTACAGGGGAATGAAAAGGAGAGTGAAGAGGTTAAAATTAGAATTTGAAAATTTTTTAAAGTATTGAATGTATCTATACACAAGGGACAAGAAAAAGTCAAGTAACATTTTCAAAAGGAAGCTACCAGATAAAAGAAGATAGGAGTAACCAAATGAGTTCAAAATATGTTTTGAATGTGACTGCCTAAAAAATGCACTGTTGAATGCTGTACGGTAGTAGATGGATCCCCTGTGATATTAACTGGATTCAGAAATAACACAATTATTAGTTTTATATTAAAAATGGGCGTTTTTTAAACTCTGATGTTAAAATAAAGAAAATACTTATTACATTACCTAAACAATGTTAGAGGGGTCAAGAAAATAATTATCACAGCAGATTTTCAAAGAGAATAAATTTTTTGTTTAAGAAATATCTTTCCTAACTGTCCAATAATCACCAGCCTAGGTCTATCTTCTTAAGGCTCTGAATGATTAAAAAATAAAAAATTCTGATATATATTTTATGTCTAAACTTAACAGGAATGTTTTTCCTTTTCCAATATGGAAAATATTTACATTAGTGTTAAGATCTATGCTTCCATTGTATTATGAACATACACTAATAGGTCTCTGCAACCAGAAGTAGGTGGCTGCCATCATGGAACCATCCTTCTGCTTTCAATATGTACAGGTCTCCAGGAAGTCCTCAGAGAGCTTGTCTAGGATGGGCACCCTTGCACCCTGAAGTATGCTCTGTCAGGACTCCTGGGTTTTGCATTCACATTGGCTGTACATTTGAACAGCAAACCTTGTAAGGATGACCTTGGGGCTTGTTCTCAGAGAACAGTCTAGAAAGCATTGCTGTGTACAGTTCATTATTTTTTGTACATGAGAGAAAGAGTACAATCAATCTATTTTCCTAGTCTCCATGTAGGGTCCTGCCAAGAATGGCTGTATACATTTTATATAAAAAATATAAAGTTAGTCTTGTAAAAGTACTCTAGTACCTTTATTATCCTACTTTTGTACCATGACATAGTCTATGCTCAGTTGCTCCCATTCACTCAGTATACAACTTGTTGAAAATCTGGAACTGCTTTTTTTGTTCACTACATTTTTTTATTAGAAAACAATATTAAATTTTCTTCTTCATCCAAAACCATTAATAAGCAGAAAGTGCTGAATACCTTACCCTAGGTAGAAAATGAAACTATGAACCCATCTTCTTACATCTATAAAACACAACAAATTATCTTTTTTAGGAAACCACTAAACTTCGGCAAAATTTAAATTTAAGAGATCAAATTGTTTATGCTGATATGATAGAGATTATGCTGATAGATGATTATGCTGATAGATAGAGAGGTTGCCTCTAACTCACTCCTGTGAGGACTCACCCGGAGAAAGGTGTCCAGTTCTAGAGTTTTCAACATAAGCAAGAGTAAATTAGAGGAAGTCCAGAGGAGGCCCTTAAAGAAGTTCAGTGGGCTGTAGCACTTCTACAGACTGAGAGAGTTAGGGTTGTTCAGCCTGGTTGTTCAGCCAGGGAGACCTCTTTGCAGACTTCCAGTATCTGGAGCGGCTACAGGAAAGAGGAGGAGGGACTTTTTACAAGGGTAATGTGATGAGATGGAGCGGTTTCAGTCTGAAAGAGGGTAGGCTTAGATTATGTAGTAGAAAGAAATAATTTCCTGTAAGACTGGTGAGACACTGGAAGAGATTGCCCAGAGAAGTTGTAAATGCCAGTTCCCTGGAAGTTTTCAAGGCCAGCAACCTGGTCTAGTGGGAGGCACCTCTCACATGGCAGGATGTTTGGAGCAAGACGATCTTTAAGATCCCTTTCAACTCAGACGAGTCCATGTTTCTATGACTCTATGACACTGAGTTGACTGTGATAGCTGACACAGAAACTGTCATAGGGAAGACAAAGTACTGCCTTGAAAAATTCAGAGGTCAGTTTGAGAGGCTATGAATGTGTACAGAATCAAAACCTATGACTTTTTCTCAGTGACTGGAAAATTCCACTGTAAATTAAAATTCTAACTTTGCTCCTTCATATCATAAATGTAGGTGATGAACATGGGACTCAGTGGAATTTATTTACTTCTTCCTCTTACTGTTGAAGATATTCTTTGAAGACATAGATATTTTTAATAGAAAGTATGATGATATAATGTAATTGTATATGATGATATAATGTAATTGTATATTTTAAGGCTATCTGCAAGATATTATTTACTCACTTATCTGCTTATAAAATCCACTAAAAAGTCTTCAGTTATTAAAAAGGTGCTACAATGTGAACCAGGATAACTCAGCAACAGTAATAAACGACAGTTAGGTAGTATCTTCATATTAAGTTAAGCTGTCATAACCTGTAGACTAATATTAGACTAATATTTAAATAAAAGTAGGGTATTTATTTTTATCACTACGGAACTGATCCCATCTGAAATGTCATTGGTACTCATCCTTTAGTGTAGTTTTACCAAAAGCAGAGCTGTACCAAAAAACATCAAATGAGGTTAAGGTCTATCATATCTATCAACATCTTAATACAAGAAATTTAGTTTTTCATTATGTTTGGAAATGTAAGCATTGTGTGAAATTCTAATTTTGTAGCAAATTCTTGTACAAATTATCTTCTGCTTTCTAAGTAACTTAACTGTCCTTAAGGCTTTACCATTTGGTTATTTAGATAGTAAATGCAGAGTTTTGATTCAGCTTGATTTCATTTTTCTTGTTTTCACATCATGAACCTGTAAGCACCATTTCCCAGGCAGAACAAAAGGGCTCACAATGATGTTAAAATATTTTATTTTGAATAGACTAAAAGATATTTCTTAAATTAAAGGATCACTTTCAGTCCTGAGGGAGTTTCTTTTTGAAACCCATATGAGAAGGAGAAAAAATGTTAATTGAATCTTCTCATTTACACCTTCCATCTGTTTTCATTCCAGCTACATCTGCTTAGATACTTGAGAAGCAGGTCAAGCTAACATCTAATGGATCTCAGCAGATTACTGTAGTAATTTAGTAAAATTGCTAGAGGCAGAAAGAGGAACTTTAAAGAGGGCTTACATTTTATATTAAATAGGGAAGCTTTGAAACTAATTTTACTGTCTTGCAGATTATCAGAATAAATTGGGATGGAAAATACATAATTGTCCTTCAGAGAAAATTTAGTCTCTTTTTGAGCTGTGTAGTACTTTTGCTTATTGTACTAAAATAGTGTCTCCTATCAAGATTTTACTATTTTACTTTTTTTTTTTTTTCAACATATGTCATGCGTAATTTTACTTGGTTTGTTTTGGTTTTGTGGGTTTTGTTTTCCACAGCTGAAGGTTTGGTCTTGGTTTTTTTCAGGTTTTGGTTTTTTTCAGGTTTTGCTTTTTTTTTTTTTTTTTTTTTTTAACAAATTCTGCAAAATCACATATTTTTGTCTTTTAAATGTACTCTTGCAGTCTAAAGATTTCATCCAAAGATATATGATAGGATTAGATTATTTTTATAGTGTTTAACATCCACCACTTGAAAACTTGCCTTCTTTTCAGTGTATTGATTTAATGTAACTGCAGTAGCTTAAGGGTGTAAGGGAAATGTTTAACTCAGTAAAGGGTATTTCTTCTCTTTTAAATATTTTTAAAAATGTAATTCTTGTACAGAGATAAACTTTCTCTTTGAATTCAATTGCTAGGAAAAATAATTTCCTAAGGAAATTCTCTGCTAAGATTTACCTAATGCAACTTCATTCATCTAATACTTTTGTTCATACTCCTTTTAGCAGCCTGTGAGAGAAAGGAACAATTATAAAGTAACTGATTCAACCTGTGGTGGATAGTAATCACAGAATAAAATATTTATATATAATTTGTATATAATTACAACTAATAGACCAGCTAAATCTGTCTTGGAGCATTAACACATTTCTATCCTGGGAGGACTTCTAGGACCGAAATTTGTCTTGGCCAACATGAAAATTACATTTTCTGGAATATTAGAATATTTTCTGTTATATTAGCCAGCAATTAACAGTCCAGCAGGTACTCCAGCATATTGATAACTTCTTGGTGCAAATGATGGATGAACCAACCAGTATAGGAACACTTCTGGGTATTATACTCACTAACAAGGAGGGTTTATCTGAAGTGGTGAAGGTTGAGGGCAGCCTTGGCTGCAGTGACCATGAGATGGAGTGGAGTGGAGTTCAGGATCTTGTGCAGTAGGAGTAGAATAACGAGCAGGATCACAATCCTGGACTTCATAAGGGCTAAATTTGTCCTTTTCAAGAATTGCTAGGGAAAATCTCATGAGACTGAGTACTAGAATATCAAGGGACCAAAGACAGTTGGTTAATATTCAAGAAACACTCCTACCAGCCTCAATATCAGACCATCCTTACAGGTAGGAAATCAAGAAAGGGAGCCAGCAGAACCACATGGTTAAAGAGAGATCTGCTGGCAAACTCAAGTGGAAGAAGAAAGTGTACAGCTCATGGAAGGAGGGGCTGGCTGCTTGGAAGAAATACAGGACTGTTTACAGAAGATGTAGGAAGGCAACTAGGAAAGCTAAAGCCTCCTTGGAATTAAGCCTTATAAGAGAGTCCAAGGACAACAGAAAGGGCTTCTTCCAATACATTGCAAAAAAACTAATACTAGAGGCCATATTGGCCTTAATGAGGTGTGTGCCCTGGTGACACAGGATACAAAGAAGGAAGTGTTACTGGATGTCTTCTTTATGTCTGTCTATACCACTGGAGACTGTTCTCAGGAGCCTCAGAGGAAGTCAGGATAAAGGAGAAGTTTACATCGGGTGATGAGGATCAGTTAAGCACATAAATTCATAGGTCCTGATGGGATGTGCCTGATGGTGCTGAGGGATCAAGCAGAAGTCATTGCTGGGACACTCTCCATCATTTTTGGTAAGTTGTGGAGAACAGGAGAGGTGCCTGAGGACTGAAGGAAAGCAAATGTCACTGCAGTCATCCAAAAGGGTAAGAAGGTAACTATAAGCCAGTCATCCACACCTCTATCCCAGGACCAGTGATGAAACTTATCCTTGGCACTGTCTGTAGGCATACCAAGGACAAGAGTGTCATTAGGAGCACTCAGTATGGCTTTGCCATGTTGAGGGAAAGTAATGTTTAACGAACCTGACAGCCATTTATGAGGATAGATGATGGTAGTGCAGTGGATGGGGTTTATCTTGATTTCAGTAAAGATTCTGACTCCGTCTCCCACAGAATCCTTACAGCTAACCTGAAGAAATGTGGTCTGGATGAGCAGGTAGCGAGTTGGATTTTAAACTTTAAAGGATTAAGGATTAAAGGATTTAAAGGTTAAAGGAAAGTTAGAGTGCTGTGCTCAATGGGACAGAGTCTAGTTAGAGGCTTGTACGTAATGGAGTCCCCTAGGGGTCAATACTTGGACCAGTATTATTCGTCATATTCATTAATGACCTAGATGAGGGAACAGAGCACGCTGGCAGCAGGTTTGCTAATGACACAAAACTGAAAGCAGTGTCTGACACACCAGATGAATCACAATGTGCTACCGTTCAACAAGACCTAGACAGTCTGGAGAGCTAGGTGGGGAGAAATTTAAAGAAATACAACAAGGGCACGTGTAGATTCTTACATCTGGGAAAGAACCCCATGTACCAGAGATGTTCAAAACCCTTCCTGTGTCACCTACACTGGGTAATCCTGCTCTTGCAGGGGAATTTTGACTTGATGTTCTCTCAGGGTCCCTTCCAACCTCTAACATTCTGTGATTGTATGATTCTGTGTATGTACTGAAGCCTGGCTACCTAATTCTTGCTCACTATGATGAGACCTGCACTTGATGAAATACTTTGCTCCACAAAGATATGGGGTGATCTTACAGTGTCTGGTGTGATGAACAGAAGGAGAAGAAATTGTTAGTCAGAGGCCTTAAAGAAGGCAACAGAGGGGGCTAGTGAGTTGGAAGGTACTTGCACAGTAAAATTTAATGATGGTTATTCTGAGCATGTTTGTCAAACTAGGCATATAGATGTGCAGAGACAAAAACCTGTTTATGTCTCAATGGCCTTGTGAAGGAGGTCAGGGACATCTCTTATTTGTCAGGGCTCAGAGGTTTGTAAGCTGAAGAAGACCATAGAGATTCAAGATATGGAATTAAGCTAAAAGAAAATAAACTAGTCACTTTAACAGATTTTCTGCAAAAGTTGGTTAATTTGAAAAAAAAATGTGGTGGCATAATCTTCAAGATCAAGGTTGATGTCAAGATTACAGGGAGTAGGCAGATGAGGTGCAGTTGATAGAATTGCAAATGAGGATGTTTTTCTTGCACTTATAATGCAGACATTTAGCTGAATATTTTGGAAGTCATAGATGCTGCCTGAGATAGAACAAGGAAAAGGTTTCCAAATTATTAAAAATTTGAAATGAGAGGAAGTGTTGAGTATCATTTGCATTAAAGTAGAAGCTAAGATTGACAGTATAGTGTAGATAAGATTAGTAAGGAAGAACACAACAGAACTGATAATATTGTATAATATATAGCAATTCTATTCCTTTTCTACTAATCTTGAAAATCAAGGTCTCTAGATTCACCTGCCAAAGAATATCTGTACTAATCCTGCTCTGAGAATTCATCCTTTAATTACCTGTACTGAAGTATTCCTAATTGTTCTGTAAATGTATTAGGTAGATAGTTTTCTAAATATATACATTGCTAAATTGCTATGCACAAATATGATGTTTAATTCACATTACATAGCTGGTTACAAAAGTAAACTCCTATTGCAAATTCAGAGGAAAGAGTTTGAGTCTGTCTCAACACAGCAGATAAGATGATGAATGGCATTGCATTAAAATCATGTTCTAAGGGGAAAAATAAGTTTTGAAAATATTTGAAGTTTTGTTTCAGAATTATTTTGAAAGCTAGTAGATGAACTATTGAAATACCACAAACCCCAAAGTTCCAATGAGGACAGTTTCTGGCCACAGACATATTCTTAGTGGTTTTAAGGTTATTTATGTATATGGAAATAGCATTCCTTAAGTATGTCAAAACCTTTGTCAAAATGAAATTGTGGCATTCTTTGAATGCTTCTGTTGTCTGATACAGTGCAGGCTACCTCCATGCAGAGGGAGACAAGTGAGTCAGGAAGGGAAAGCTAGTCTGAAATTACACAAAGGCAAATTTAGTGAATGGTATATGGGAAAGAAAGATAAGGAAAGAAAAATCAAAACAAATGAATTAATAGAAAGAGAAGCCAGGGGTTATCCTTTCTGATTAGTAATAACTCCTTCCTTTGCCGTGTTTAGACTTGAGGAAGATGTGCCAGCCGGAAGCTTTTACATAAATGCTGCAGAGGCATGTCTTTTTGCATAGATGACACTTTGCTCCTGCTCCTTGAACTACAGTCTTTGTTTGGTTGTCAGAGAAAGAGGAAAGGACTGACAGGGCTTAGCAGGGGAAGACTGGTGCAGCAGTTCTGACATTGTGTGTGTTATGGTCACCTCCATTATTCTTCTCACCTGCTATATTGATGATGAAATCTCTTAACCTTTGGAAACACCTTTAATAAAAAGTGTCATAGAAGAAGGAAAAACTAGAATGTTAAATTATTTCATAGGGCAATTCAGACAGGAGTTCCCATAATTAATTTGATGGCTGTATTAAAAATCTAATATATATCAATATATACATAGAGTAGGAATCACAAAGATTATTTTTTGGACTTTAAAAAAACCATGCTACTTATGAAGCACTCCTTTAATATCATGCAGACACAGAAATAATTTTCTTATTATTTTAAAAAGTTGTGATCAATTTATGTACCTTCATTGAAGTAGACTTTAATATTTGAAATAATAAATATTTTTAATATGTTTTTCCTAGTAACAAGAATCAGAGCCATTAATACTTTGAAATTGATACACTTAGCCTACTGCTAAGTATCTGGCTCTCATATCTTCAAAACAAATACAGAATGTGATACAGTAATGGTACAGTAATGATCTTACATCACAAGCAGAATTTGTTTGTAACAGCTTTTACAACCAGGGTATACTTATTTACCGGAGTTTTGATGTTTATCTGAAAGAAAAGGAATACAGATGTTCTGGAACTGTAATTGACAAATCAGATTAGATCATATTTATATTTACTTATACATTACAGACTTATACACATATTAACTTAAAAATATAATAAATATATTTTTATGGATGATTTCCACGTCTGATTTCTGTGCACAAGACCTAGAAAAACATGGGTAAGCTATTTCAATGACAATTTAATTCAGAAATAAAACTTGTCTTTACTTCTCCTGTTACCCATTTTAATTGGCTGAATTAATTGCATTTAAGAGCAAGATATTTTGTTCTGATGGTTTACAATAGCATATTAAGGAATTATAATCAGTATAAGAATTTCAGCTATAATAACCATTGACATTTTAAACAATTCACTTTCACTTTTGGCTGTAAAAAAGAGGTTTCTGAAAAGTTCAGAATATCACCATCACCTTTCTGCATTTTTTATCTCCTGGGGTGGCAAAGCAGGGAGAGTTATGCTTCTTCACTATGTCCTCTGGCACTTGGTCTTTCCCCACTTCAGCTTTCTCTTATTTTTTATTATTTTTTTTTCCATTGTAGGGTCTTACTCTGTTTCCTAACAGCTGTATTTCAAAGCAGTCAGTAGGGATTATCTCAAGACATGTATTAGCCTTAGCTGGCACCTCACCAGCAAATAACCCACTCAGTCCTTGGGACACTACTGCTTCTGCTTGTATTATTCACATTATTATAGCACTTTACTGTGCTATGTGTTTACAGGCATGCAACAACAACAACAAAACACCCAGGGAAACAAAACTTCAAACCAAACAAAGAAAAACAAAACAAACACACAAAAAATTTAAAGGTACTGCCTTTCTTTGTATCATTCTCCTGTGCCCAGCTGCTCCCCTTAGTACCTCAAATCCTCTCATGCAAACTCTACAGAGACTTCAGATGTAAGAGCATAAAAAAAATATAGGAGCATTGTGAGACTTCTTCTGAAGATGCAAGCGCTTTTCAGAAAAACTAAGGTAATAAAGGGTTTGAAACAAGCCAAAGGGTTCTTGAACATGTACTGCATGATGCACCGCTTAAACTAGCAATTTATTTCCACTTGTTTCCTGAATGCTTTTTTCCAGGATTTTTTTTTTCTCAGTTGCTCTTTTTGATCAAAATATAGTAGGACTCATTCTGTACCTTAGCAATGGGTTTTTTTATTAATTTTTAACATGTGACTGTAATGTTTAACTTTCAAACAGAACTGATGAAAATATATGAAAGTAGAAAGCATTTTCAGAAAGGTGGGTTTGAAATAAGCCCCAAATAAATACATTCTGAATATATGATTTGGATTCCTTTCTAAACATTACATTTAGCAGCTCACCTCACTGTCCCATCCTACACATCAAGTTTGTTCTGCTTCAATGACATAATAACAGGAGAAAGCTGTCAGAATGAGCACATAATTCTCTAATTTTGAGGGCAGGTTAGACCCTGGCTGCAAAATTGCTCTGAAGGTGACTCCTCACTGCAGGACTAGTCAGCCAAATATTCAGCCACACACTTAATAATATAAGTATCCTTAAACTTAAACTCATTCACTAAACACTTACAAACTGACAGTGGAGCACATGTTTATCTTAATTCAAGATGAAGCATCACTAGAGATGGGCTATAGTTCCAGCCATAAAGGTGGAATTTTTAGGAGAGAAGCAACTAAAAAAAGTCTAAACATTATTGGCCTGAACAACACTTTGATTCTACCCAAAAACATACTGTATTCACATATATGTGCATGGAAATGCTGAAATAGTAAATTAAAATTACAAACGACTTAGAAAAAAATGGTATCATATCATTTGACAGACGGAGGAAAATTTGTCGAACAATCCTGCTTCTGAAAATGCACTCATTAGATGATAGGAATAACTGTCTGTATTGGATAATCTAAATCTGCTGGTGAGTGGAATGACTTTAAAAAAAATTTTTGGTAGTTATAGGTGGTTTTCATGCTATACACAACAATTAGTAAGGTAATTAAACTATGTGGGTGTACATTAATACTGTTATAAGAAAGAGAACAAATGAATCATTATTGTTGTCTTCAATTTCCTTTTAATCACTCTGGTATTTTTGAGTATCCCATGTCTTATTATAATCAGACACTTGCAACACTCTTAACTGGCAAATTGAATATAATGATATGATTCTGTACATGTACAGCTTTTCAAAATCAAACTAACTCTTTGTTTTGGAACCTCTCTGCCACACAACCCTTTCATTTGTCTTGGAATAAAATCATATTATTTCTGTCACTGTTCTTACTAATGCTATTACAGCCTGGCTATATGCTCATGAGCCAAGTAGAGATAGGTTGTATCAGGGGCCATTATTGTAAGCACTCCTACAGCACGTAGGACTACTGAGAGAGCCTGCTCTTTTGTGGGACTTAGTTTCTGCTGACAAAGTCCTAATTCCCTTAACACTTCAGAATTCTTTCCTTATTCCTTCTCTCATGTGGGTGGGCTTGCCAGATTTTCCAAGAAGGAGGGAGATCTGCTAGGTCTTTACATGGCCAGAAAATGAAACTTCTACCTGTTTCACTCTTACTTTGGCATGATCCATTAACAGTCCTGCTACCCTGCTTGGGCTATTAAAACTGCTTAAGCATTGTTTAAGGAAACTGGTTTTGCTCAGTTTTCCAGTTCTAAAAGAAACTCTTCCTATGCCTTTAACACAAAGGAACATCAATAAAGTAAAATTCCTTGAAACCCCAAATTAGGCAGATCTGTAATGCTACCCAGGTTCTCAGAAGACCATTCCAATGTCATAACTTTACATTGAACCAAAGACTCAGTCTCGAGCACACAGCTGGGCAAAGGTAAATTCTGTGGCTGACTCACAAGCTCAAGTGTACAGAGGGGTTCTCAGAACCAGGGCAACACAAAAAAGAGTGAATAGCCCTTCCAAGAGCAGGCAGCTCTCACCAGAGAGACAGACACAGCTTGAGCATTACCTGAAGTAGACACAGAAGATGTAAATAGTCCTAGGGATTGCTGGCAACCAGGAACACTGCAACCAGGGTGTTCAAACAGAGATTAAGAGGGCACACGGGAATGGTACTGCAGTTCATTAAAGGGCATGCAAGAAGAGATATGCACTGTGCTTGTAGGCCCACAGCCCAGAGACACTCTAGATCTCTGCCAGGATGGCAGGCAGACCCCTCAGAGTAAAACCCAGTGTTTCTACAGAGAGACCCTGAGATGCCTGATGCCTCCACAGAAGTGGAATCAGTAAGGAAGAGGAAACTTCAGTTCGGACAGTAGGTTGCAACAAATGTCCAGACCCTTGTTGTGAAAAGGTGGACTGAGTTTCAGGAAACAGTGAAAAGGTTGTGCACATTTTAGGGCTGAGATAGAGATAGATAAGTGGTTTCAGATAAAAAAGTGGTTCCTGTTACTGACACTGCAGAGAATGAGGGACCCCAGATCCTAGTCATCCACAAAAACAGGTCTCTAGTCCCTACCCTACAGCATTGCAACCAAAATACAGAAATGAAGCTTTAACAGATGTAGACACCCATGAGTAAGGTCTGCAAAGACAAACTGGACCAGCAACACATAGTGGATAATGCAAAGAGAAATGAAAAGTGCTTGTAGTCGGTGGCTCTCTGTTGAAGGGCACTGAGGTGCAAATCTGCCAGCTAGACAAGAAGTCAGGAAAGGTATGCTGCCTTTCAGGAGCAGTCCAAATTGGAATCTGGGCAGAATCAAGGAAGATTACAAAGCCCTCAAGATGCATAAAAAACCTATTAGTTCTCAATTTATCTTTTCTTCTATTTTACCAGTTACAGAAAAAGGTACAGACAGAAAAATGTATGATGCATACAGCTTCTGGCTTCATGGCTAGTGCCATTAGAGAACAATCTTTAATGACTACAGCCTCTTAGGGAGGGACAGAATCCACGAGCCTAGAGGGAATTTTTGGCAGCAGGTTAGCCAGCTTGGTGAGGCAGGTTTTAAACTAAAGGATTTGAAGGATGGGGTCCAAAATGACAATGCTTACATCATTGCAGCCATCTGGTTAATAGTCCAGGCCAACTAGAGCAGCAATTCCTTAGCTACCTCCCAAGATGAGAACCAGAAGATGAGAACCTCAAGAGCATCTGTAACAATGCACAGTCTGAGGAATAAATAGGAGGAACTGGAGCTTTGCAACAAGTCAGAAATTTATGACATCAAAACAATAACTGAAACATCATGAAACAACTCACATGACTGGATGACTATGGTGGATGGCTACAGGCTGTTTTGTAAACATAGGTGGAGGAGAAAAGGAGGAGGAGTCTTGCTCTATATTAAGGAGAACCTTGTATTGAATTCAGCTATGGCAATTGTGGAAACCCTGTCAAATGACTTCAGTCAAGATCACAGGGACGATCTCCAAGGGGTGTCATAGTAAACATTTGTTACAGACTGCCAAACCTGGGGCTGTCAAAGCAATATTTGAGTCACTTAAACAAGATTCATATCAACAGAACCTGATTCTTATAGGTGATCTCAACTACTCTGATTTCTGGAATGTGTAGAGGACTGCTTCTTCATAACAATATTAGATGTGCCAAATGGAAATGAGACATTGCTGGACTTGTTACTCACAAAGCAAGAAAATTTGCTTTGTATTATTTCCATTAGTGATGGTCTTGGCTCCAGTGATCACAGTATTGTGGAATTTGGGATCCTGATGAGCATGCTGAAAGTCACGATTAAGACAAAGATTTAAGATTTTAAAAGAGCAGACTTCAGATCTCTCAGAACTCAGTCAGGAGGGATGCCGTGGAAAGTTTCCATGGATGATAAAGCTGCTAGGAAGTACTTGGAATTTTTCAAGAACACTCTCCAAATGGACAAAAACATTCCATTGAATTAAAAAGGTAAGAGAAGCAGGAAAAGCAAGAGACTCCTTTGGCTTAACTGAGCTACTGTGTCTGTTCAAAAGAGAAACATAACAAAGATGGAAAAGCAGATATTACCCATTGATATCTACAAGGGCATTGCCACAGTGTGCAGAGAAATTGACCAGATGTCAAAAACTACAAGAAAGGGTCCAGTATTTAAAAAGGAGAGGTTAATTAGTCTCCAGCAATATTGAAAAGTCAGAGTTTCTCTACATTTTCTTCACCTCTTTCTTTACCACTGCTGTTGGGCCCCAGGCCTTTGAAACAAGAACACACAGACCTACCTTCACTGAAGACAAAGCTCATATATGAACCCTTAGAGCAACTTTATGCCTATAAATCCATGACCATATCCACCCAGTGAGGTTAAAAGAGCTGGATGACATTGCACAGGAACTCTCTGTAATTTTTGAAACATTGGGGAGGTCAGGGGACTTCCCAGAAAACTGGAGGAAAGCTAAGGTCACCACCATCTTCAGGAAGGTGTTAATGGAGGATCTATGAAACTACAGGCCCACCAGTCTTATTTCAGTCCTTGGAAAAGTTATAGATTAATCCTTCCTGGAGTCTATCACAAGTTTAACCAAGCCTGTGATTGGAAAAAGGCAGCAGGGTTTCACGAAGGCCAAATCATGCTTGAAAAGCCTGATAGCCTTCTATGACAAAGTAACATTCTTGGATGATGTGAACATATACTTTACCTGGACTTCTCCAAGGTTTTGCTACAGTTGCCCACAGCCTCGCGGAGACACTGCTGCTCTGTGGTCTAGGCAAGAAGTCTGTGCAGTGGGTGGGGAACTGACTGACAAGCAACATTCACATCCAGAGTGTGGTGGTAAATAGCTTTGTTGAACTAGAAGATTGTTACAAGTAGGGTCCCCCAGTGAAAGACATTGGACTCACCACTTTTTAATATCTTCATAAGTGATCTGGATGATTGGATCAAGTGTATCCGGATTAAGATTGCTAATGATGCCAAACTGCATGTTAAGCAGCCACCTTGGAAAGGAAACCCATGCTGAAGAAAGACCTGGAAGAGTGAGCTAAGAAGATCATTATGAAATCTGACAAAAAAATATGTAAAGTCATGCACCTGGGAAGAAATAATCCAGGAGTGTAACACAGGATGGGATCTACCTGATGATGAGCAACACTAGGGAAAGGTTGTTGAGGGTTCTGGTGGACATTATGAGTGAACAGAATACTGTTGAGGAGAAGAAACAAAACAGGACGCTGGGATGCATCACCAGAAGAGATAAAGTCATCATTATACTCTATTCATCACTTGTCAGGTCTCACCTGGAGCACTGTGTTCAGTCTGGTTCCTGCTGTACAATAGAAGAGGTGTGTACAGGTTGGAGAGGGCTGAGACAGTTGGGTTTGTTTATCCCAGAGAAAAGAAAGTTTAAGGGGGATCTCACTGCCATGTTTAAGTATACAAAGGTAGAATGGAGAATTAAGTATCCAAAGAAAATGAAGACTCCTTTTACACAAGGAGTCACATGGAAAAGATGAGGGTTAATGGGTGCAAGTTACTCCTGGCAAGATTCCAGTTGAACACAAGAGGGAAAAAAATCACAACATGGTCAGATATCGAAATAATCTCTCCAGAGAAGTTGTATATTCCCTGGAATTGGGTACTTTTAAGATTCAGATGGACAGGATGTTGCGCCGCCTTGTCTAGATCATGCTTTTGCCAAGAAAGAATGGACAAGATGATCCTTGAGGTCTCTTCCAAGTTGGTTTTCTATGATTCTATGATTCTGTGAAAGAAATTCTAAAAGGAAAAAGTCAGTCATAAAGTATATTTTCAAATTCTGCTTATATCTTTAAGAAAGAGCATCTAATTGTTTGAAATAAATTTGTATGCAAATACATAAGCTAAAAATTCTATATATTTTTAGAGACAACATATATTGCCTCAAAAGATTATAGCTAATTCCTTTGCTGGACTGTTTTTTCCTTCCAGAATCTTTCCAGATTAACTGGCTAAAATCTGGATGTGAAACCAGGTAAAAATATTGAATATAATTAAAGAACCACAGATTTTTTTTCCACTCATATGCATGATCAGGTAATAGAGATTTCCTGCTTCCAGTCTATTCAAAAGGTACCATTTATTAAAAATAAACTAAACTGCTCAGAAAGCATAAGAACTTGTATTCAAGCTCTTGCTTCTTGACATGTTTAATTTGTTGTATATATATTTATATCTCTTTTTCAAACTTTCCTTCAGTTTTTAACTTCCTGCCTGGCAACTGCTGACCGCTAAGTGCTGAGCACAGCAGTTGCTCTGAACCAATAAAAAGTCAAAGAATTGATGTCAGGCTCTCTTAGACTTATTTAATCACTATGAGTGGAAAGGAAGACAGATGTTGATTAAGACCAGCTAAACCGATCAATAAAGTCCTTGAACTTGCATAAGTCACTACTGGCTACTTTCAATAACAGTGATAGCCAGTACTTAGGAAGAACTATCCTTACATTAGTACCTTTATATATGAAACATACATGTGGACAACCACTGAATTACTTACTATGTGTGCTCTGTTAAGAGGGTGCATTATAATTATTAGTAGGATTATACTACAGTTGGGATTTGGAGATAAAACTCTAGGTAATTTCTTTTTCATCAGATCCATGGGAAAGCTGAATTATAAAATGACACTCAGATAGCTATACATAAATATTAAAGGAAACTAAATATATAGTGAGAAGTGTGACAACTTCACAATGTGCAATTTTCACTGATTCCATTCTTGATATACTAGTCCAAGTTCAAAAAGGGGAGAAGGTCATGGTGGAGGTGCACTACTTCAGGAGCCTCTAGATCCACTGGATATGAGACTTAAACAAACAAGAAATTACTTTCATTGATTAAATGTAGATTGAATTAGTAAGAAAAAATTACAGGCCTTGCTAAGGTTGTGTCCCTTCCTCATTGTTTAACTCAGCATGACAGATTCAATCTGCTCAACCCAAAGGAAGGCCAAAGATGTCACTCACGGGCTGTGCACAATGCTAGAGCCGTATAAGAGCAAAATCGAAAAGTTGCACTTTATCATCTCACAGCCTGGAGCCACTATTCTCATTCGGGTTGTGTTAGCAGAACAATGAGCTACAGCAGGCACAAGGCCACTCCGCATAGTAATTATAGGTATCCCACAGGCAAAGCTCTTCTTGCTTTTAAGACTTGACAGAATGTGTCTTGTAGGCATGACCTAGCAGATGGGAGACTTTTTCTTTCATCTTTTCCAAAAAGCCATCTTGGAGAAACATATAAAGAATCCTGATAAGGGATATATTTTCTCCTAAAATGGTAGGTTGATTACTATAAGCTGCTCTTCTTTTTCGTTCACCTTAAAAATAATTGCTGGTTACCGTAGTGGAAAGAAGTCAAGTATAGCAACAGAAGCGGGGATAGACCTTTTGCTCTATCCTGCTAATTTGTGTCACCTACTGCACTGTCTTATGTATTGATGGTAGAAAAAATGAAGCAGAAAATTAAGTCTGAAAGGCGTTTTTGTCCTGCTGTCACTTTGTACAACATTTAGTTCAGTTGACATGACACTGTGCCTTTTGTTACATAAAACTGTCACATTGTCCCCTTCTGGTTAGCCACAGTTGCCGTCCAAATCAATAATGTCTGTCAAAACTGTCAAATAATGAAGACAGTCTAAAAATATCTGTTACAATAGATAATAATTTTTATGACCATCAAAAATTCAACAAAATTATGTCACCAACAATATCAACAAAGAAATGAGACAAACTTAACTATTAGCCCAAACAAACTGAACAAGTATATGCACGGACACTTCATCATTACTCAACATTTTAATTATTGCATAATGATTTTTGACAGTTTGTCATACTACTAGCCTTTGAAGACAGTTTATGACTACTAAGGGACAGTTACAACACACTAGCATACGCATTTAGTCTATTTTGTACCTAGTATTAAGTGCTAGTGGTTTGATTTGATTCAGTTTTCCCAGGCAAAGCATAAAACACAGAAAGCCTTAAAGAATAGAGAAAGAATTCAATGTAAAAATAAAAACACTGTCTTTTCCACTCCTTTACCTCGACAAGGGTGTGATACACAAACTTAAGGCAAAGGATACTGAGATTTAGAAACTGCAGAAAATCTCTGCTGGCTGTTCTCACACACCTCCACTTTCACTTGAATCTTTAAATTTCAAGTCAATACAAATGCAAAATATTTTGTTGTGAGGATGGTCAACACCTATAACGCGCTTTCAGAGTGGCAATGGAAATTCCAGCTTTGGCAATATTGAAAATTCAACTAGGTATGGTTGTGGGCAAACCTGATTCTATTTGCTCTGTTCTGTTGTTATCTGGATCACCCTTTCTTTTTTAAACTTACTTCTCTGACCTTGCATAACTCCAGCTTATTTACGCAGGCTCTCCACTCCAAGTACACTCTCCACTCCACTCCAAGTACGTCTTCCTCCAAAATTCCCCCATAGGAATGAAGACTGTGCTGTTAAGGACTGGGATACTTTAATACTTCATCCTCTCCATCTTCAATTCATGGCCAGTCTGAATCAGATGCCCACCAAAATATCCTTTGGCTCTGATCTCAACCATTTCCCTAGGAATCAATCACATAAGATTGTCCATTCTGTAGTACAGTTTCAAGAATTTAACTTCTTATTTGAACTGCAACTCCACCCATCTTCCTATGTATGCCTTCCCCCATGCTCATATCCATCACTGCTTCATTTTTCATGCAATCTGTTCCTGAAGCCTGCAAACCTATGTACCAGTACTACCTCTCATTTGTGAATAACAAGAGAGAAGGAAGATTTTAGTCAAGAAATCATTCATTATTCTGGTGTTAAACAAATGCTAACAAATAAGAAATAATGTCTGCAACATATTTTGTTTATTATTATTTTGGACAAGGCATATCTAAGAAAATTGCATTTTGACTCTTGGATATGGTTATATTCTTATCAAAGACTTAGTTAATGGACTCAATACATATAAGTATTTAAAAATTGATTTTATACTTTATTTTATAATAATGTTCTGAAAGAACTTCCTTTTTGCCAGTTCTAAATGATTCTTTCAGTCAGATACATAACATAAACTGAAAAAATAATTCTACCCACATAAGAAGCATTTTGAAGAAGTTCTCTGCAGAATTTATGCGTGGAGGAGTTAAGAACCTTTTTTTCCTGTATTTTTTAATAGCTCTTTTACACTTTTTTTTTTTTATTCAATGACCCCAGGATGGGGGATGACAAATTGAATTCGTTCCCATTCAGTTTCTGAACTCGTAATTGACTAGAATGACTCTTCATTTATCAGACCTGAGTTTCAGCCCAGAAGAAATAAGTAAATCTTCAATTCTGCTTAGTGAACTTGTGATAACTCCTCTTGTGGTGAGAGCTGTCTGAACTGAGAGCCTTCATTCACTCCCAGTTATTTCAATAGCATAGGATACTTTGCTTGTTACCACTTTTGCTGCCTTTAAGGAGACATCAGTTACCCAGGAATCTTCCACACTGAAAACTCACATTCACATTGATTAAATACTCTCTTAGGTCCCTTATACCTAAATCTGAATAGAATATGTGGGCAAAACATCTATTTCTTTTGCTCAATATGCTAACAAAGAGTTAGATTGTCTCCAGGACTGACACAGTTGCTCTCAGGTGTAGAAAGGAATGGTGTTTCCCAGTTGCCTATCCCTTAAGAGCATTGTGGCTCTGGACACCAGTGAGGAGCTCATCAAAGACTTAATGAATTATATTCTTCCCCCATCATCAGATGGATAGGGAATGTGTGACTGTCTCTACATAAGAAGCAAGTGTCTCCAAGTGAAACTCAAGGAGTAAGCTATAACTTACAAAAGGGTGTAAACAACCATCTCTTTCCTTAATATCTGTCACAGGTGGTGATGGAAGAAAGAGAAAAGAAGAACAAAAAAAAGCTGCAAACTGAATTTTGTTTCTCTTTTGATTTGTGATAGTCTTCTCTTCTCAAAAACCATCATAAATGGACATGGGAAAATTACTGATGATTTTATATTTACCAGATGAATGACAGCCTGTTAAATTCACACTTAGTTCCTCAGTAGATTATTTAGGGATTATTATATTTTAGAATTGTGATTTTAAAACCTTGAAGTCCATATAGGTAAGTGGTAAAAAAGAACCATTAAACACTACTTCTAAGGTCTAGGACAATGCCTAGTATCTTTAACATCTTTATCTATACAACTGTTTAATCCATTGTTTGAATAGTCTGTATAATTGATAATATGCTAACTATTACTGACATTTGACTTCCAACAAATGGATGATACAATGCAAATATTTCAAATATGAACCTGTGCACTAGCAACAGAGGATAGAAATATTCAGAATTTGAACTTCCACTGAGTTTTGATTATGGTAATAAGGAAGACGACCATCTTAATATTGTTTTTCATTTTGTTTTGCTCTATGTCATCTTGATACTATTATTCATTACAGTAGATCCTAAAAATAGTAAATCTTAATCCCTATATAGATTAGTAGCTTGTCTTATACAGATAAATTACATGCTTCAAAAAGCTTAGCAAAGCAGAAACAACTAACTGAAAGAAAATTAACATCTAATGAACAGAATCAAGTGTGAGGAATGAGGCAAATGTCATAGAAATCATCTCAGCTTGGGGAAAAGTGAACAGTTTTGAAAAATAGAAATAAATTCAATTACATAAAACAGATAAGAGGAAAGCAGGCACTGAAGTGAAGTATAGATATCTGTGTTGTAAAAGGAACAAGTATAGAGGGAGGATGAGATGCCAAGAATATTAGTCTTTTTCTTTATTAAAAATTGGAGTGTTCTTTGTGCTTTTGAAAAATGTTCACAGGTGTCAGATATGAAAGGAAGTACTTTTTAAAAAATGTTTCATCTGTTCTTCAGATGCAATAATCTCCCTGATCTCTGTGGTGCCAGAGCTCTGGAGCTGTCAGGTTCATTCCAAAACAGGAGACATTTCACAACATGGAGGCACAGCCTGTGTCAAATGTTGAGCATAAGCAAAAAGCCATTTATGAATCAGTTCATGCCCAATAATTATGCAGACATTATTTGGCATATAATTATGAAGAACCAACATATCAAAAAATTGCTGTTAATTCACAGATTTTCAGAACCAGCAAACAGAACAAAAGAATTAGACATTTCTTTTCATTTTGAACTATACAACATCCTCAATTTACTACTGTACAAATGTAATCCACCTGAAATAAAATTATTCGTTGATCCTCAGATGTGCCTTTGTCTTATTTTCTTTTTCTTCTTCAAAACAGTTTATCTGTGACCAGGTAAAATCTTTTTTCAGAGTTTTTTCTTACATAACAATTTAAAGCTGGAATGAAGGAGGAAATAGTCACTTTATTCCATGGTCAAGAAATCTACTATTTTTGCACATAAAGTAAAGTATTTAAGACAACATATGGAAGCACATTCCATTAGAGTCTTTTTTTGCTTTTTGTTTGTTTTTTTTTTAACAAAAATCCTTAGATAGTCAACATGAAATTCTATTGGGATAATGATTCATTAGTGGACCCTGCCTCTACAAAAAAGATGGATCAAGAGAGTTTCACATTAATGTTGTTTCACATATATTGTAAATTCTTGCCCAACATAGCATACCATAGTATTCAAAAGAATATTTTTTTTTAAAAAACATTTTGTTCTCAACAAAACATACTCTCTTTCCCAAAATTAGAATGACAGTTGTCTTTCTTGTTATTCTGCCATTATTAAAGTGTGAGTCACATTATTTGAATAATTTTATATTTTTTTCCTTACTGAAGGGAAACATTAGGCAACTGCAGAATTATTTCTGAAATATTTTTTACATAGTTTATGGATTTTTCCTCTTAAATTTTCATTTGTATTTTAGAGAAAAAAGTAGTTTTCCAAAGGATGTCCTCTATTTAAAGGGGAGGTCTTCTTAAAACCAGAAGTGGAATGCCCCTTTCTAAACAATTTGGGGGTTAGAATTAATGAAGTTTTAGCTGCTTAAGCTGGGCAATAAGCCTGAGGAACAAAACTATCTCAGAGTACTCCTGTATGCTTGTTTCATAACCCCAGAGGCCATGGAACATAAAAGTATCATTATTTTGTTTGGAAATGTCCCTACTTCCAGTTTATGCCATTCAGTGAACCAAGACTATAAGAATTTCTCTCTCTTTTCCCACTGAACACAAACTGGTATGACTTCTACGTATTGACTTCTAAGGCAGCCTCTGCTCAGACACTGTCTGGGCATCAGCCAATTTATGGGAGGTGGTGACTGTCTGACTTTGTATCACTTTTTTTTTTTTTTTTTTTTTTTTTTTCTGTCTCTCCCTTTATTCTACATTTATTAAACTGTGCTTATCTTGACACATGGGTTTTTTCACTTTTGCTTTTCCTAATTCTCTCCCCTGTTCCACCCTGGAGAGGCAGTGTGTGAGTGAACAGCTGTGTGGATGTTTAGCTGCTGCATAGGGTCAGCCCACAATACTACCCAGAACAACAGTTGGACCCAGAAAACAAGCCTATCATTTCCCAATATGCACCAATGTGAATTTTATTTAGATCAAGGGGCTTCAAGGTTTTGTGGCTCAGACCTCAGCCAAAGCAAATTCATTTTTATTACAATGTTTTTTATTGCAATGTTTTTTTCTTTCTGAGCTTAAAGAGGGAACAATAAATTTGCTTAACTGTCTATCTATATGAAAATTACATAGAACAGTAAGCTGTATATTACAGTCACATAGGACTGAAATTTTCATATTTTTATTGTCTGGTGAAGATGTCTTTATTGGTACCATCCTGTCATTTTGTTTACTGACAACAGATGGCTTAGTGCATGTGTTGAAGGGAACAAGGGTATACATATACTTTCCACCTTATTAAAAAATAGGTCTTGCATTAACCCTTATAGCACCTAACTGAATTTGGTCTTTTTTTTTTTTTATTTCTCTACTTCTGCTGTACTTTGTATCAAAACTCATCTTCTAATTCCAGTTCTATCCTTATTAGTATGTTGAAGATTGGCCCATGAGATCAGCAAGATTCCAGACTTTAAGACCAGAGTCTTAACTGCTATCCTGGTCCACCCTAAACCTATATGTTATGTTGCTTATTTAGAAACTGAGAATTCCTGAACTACCATTTTTATGCTTATTTACTCCATTTTATGACAGCATGAAGAAGAAAACATAACCTGTGCACAGGAGGAATTCGAAAGACCAGAAGACAGTCCTGAACAAAATAGCCTTTTTCAAATTTAGAAGTGATTCTTTTCCATCAAAAGCAGAAACACATTAAACCTTTTAGTTTTCCTCTTTACTTGTTAATACAGATTTTGTAATTTAGCCTCTAAAGCAGTGAACAGCTGGCACTTGAATCTAGTCTAACTAGATGTTTAACTAATTTCTGCAAATCAGGACCACTCATTTCCTTCAGTTATGATGAGCAGTAATGATAAGAAGGTACCTTTCTAATTGACTTTGACATACAGACATCCTAATACTTTTATCTTGTTGACCAGAGATTTTTTCAAGACACATTTCTCCTAAATTTTATGCAACACTGAAAGAACAATGAATGTAGTTAATATATTTTTATTACTGTTTACTGTTAATGAAGACTAACCCTCTTTTTTGAAAATTAAGAAATTTTCTTCTGCACTTACCTTTACAGTTTAAACTGTGAAAAACCTCTGAGAGACAAATGGTTGTGTAAGTAAGCAGTCTTCCATTGCCCAGGATCTGTGGCATTCATGTAAATGTGGAGGTCTCCTGGGACAAGCTTTCACTCCCACTACCATTTATGGGGTTTTTTGAGTGTCTGTCCTCAGAAGCTATGTCACTTAAAATACATAAGAGTGTCTGAGAGCAGGGATCAGATGCAACGTCTTCCTCTTCCCATACCAAAGCCCTCCAGTCTGAAGAGTAGCCCTCTCTAGTCTACTTTCTAGCTTGCTAAACTGGGAAGGTTTGTATGCAGTAACAAATACAAGAAGACAAGTGGGGAATAACCTTCCAACAGCAGCTATTATTTGGTGCATGCATTTCAGTGTTAGCTAATGGAAGATGTATTTAACCCCGGCTCAGGTATGATCTCTTACATGAAAAATGGGTGCTTCAACCATTGTGTTCATATGCTACAACATAAAAGAAAAAATCTCTTTATGTTCATGCTCTAAAACAATTGATGGCTGTACTTACCAGTTGTAGAGACCCTGGGGATATAAGCATGGTACATTTGCAGAATACTGGCAGTTGGAGCCTTTCAAACACTTACTGTGGAAGACTCCCTATGATTTTACTCCAGATACACTTTAAGACACAGGAAAACTGCTGAGCTTCTTGTTTTTATTGAAAGTGTAGTGCTGGAAGGAGAACTAGAACTTCAAATCTGTGACATTAACTGAATTTAGGCTTGCAGGATCAAATAATGGTTTAGTGGGGGATTTTTGAAAACTGGACATTGGATGCAAGCACTAAAATCCTTTCTTACATATAACCCGTGCTGTGAGTGAAATGCACTATTGAATCATCACAAAATAATGCTTAGTTGAAAAAAAAATTGACTTAATGTTTTATCATCTGTAAAACGGCACACGAGTTACAGACCTGAATTATTTTTTAGTTTTTTAAAGGAACATGAAACTATTTTTTAGTATGTTCATTTAATAATCCAAGCGTTCTCTAGTAATATTTTGTATTTGAAGTGATGCAACTTAATTCACAAGAAAGAAATTGTTATTTGGGCATGTTCCTTGCAAACATATTTTGCCTGTATATGTTGCTTTGTTCACTATTTTTGCGTGTTTTGAATTGTGCTTTACAACATTATACTCTAATGAAACTTTATAGTAATTCCTAGCCCCTGTATTTGTTTTCATCCACCTTCAAAAATAGTATATACAAGCTTGAATATATTGTTTCATTCTCTTTCCTTCTACAGGTACTACCTGTACCGTGCTACTCTTTTAACTTAAAACATCTAAAAAAAAAAAAAAACCACCAAAAAAACCGCTTTGGTTATTAGTAGCCAAACACCTACATAACCAATTTTTAATCCTGCCTATTTTCTGTGTGATTTCTTAATTTTCAGAGTGGATATAGTAAGATGCATCTTATCTGTATTATTGCATCCATGTATTGATGGATTTTATTACTTCCTTCTGAAGACTTAAGCCATTACAAGCATCCTGATCTTAAAAGGAGCTCAATACTCAGAGCTCCCACGGGAACCAACAGGATATACTTGGTACCTCTAAGAAACAAACCCTCCAATGTAAATTCTTGTATCTGCAATAGTACTCTAAGAATTAATTCCAGATTTCATATCTGTTCCTTGCTTCATTTCCTTAGCTTCAAAATAATGAAGTTTCACTTATCTTCAATACCTTAAAAGCTGTTTCTTGTAGTCATTGTTGCCTTAAGTCACAACTTTCTTACATGAATTTTTTCAATTATGTTAAACGTAATGCTATTCTAGTCTGACTCACTTTTCTAGATCATAAATATTAACTTAGTAAAGAATTAGTATTTAAAGTACATGAGAATTTGAGAATTAGAGAAGAATTAGAGTAGTAAAGAATTAGAGTTTAAAGTACACACAAGGAAGAAAAGTTACTAACTGCTCTGATAAATTAACCATGTATTTGCTGTAGTTGGTTCCATATTACTCTATAATATTAGGAAAAATCATATCTTTGAGAAAACCTGTTATGTAGGAACACTTGTACTCTCTCTCAGTTTGTAAAGATAGACATGGATTTGAGGAAACCAATTATTTGCCACACAGTCTATATATGGATTTGTGTGCATTTTAAATATACATGTATGAAGGGTTTTTGTGTGTATGTAAATAAAGTAATAATAAATGGATATATATATCTGTGTGTGTGTGTGTACACCAGCATTACAAAACATCCAAGCACAGTCCACTGGGTATCGCTATATTCATATAGTGATGAGCACAGACATGATATAGGTACTGCTCTGATTCCAAATAATATTTGCCATGTTCCAGATCCTTGAAATGTCAGTCTTTGTGTATAATATGTCTCCAGAACAATTTAGGCCACCATACGCTCATTTGCCCTCAAGTAGGCCTATTTAAAGTATAATTGACTGCCCTAGCAATTATTGTGAATAGCAGCTGTCTGCTGGAAAAAAAAAAAAAAAAAGGCACATATATAATGAGAGAGAAAGGATCAAATACAAGCAATAGAAAAAAGCATCAAGAAAATATCTATATAAAGTATTTTAGACCAGATTTTATAGTGGAAAGTGACAAGGCCTATTAGCCATTTCCAATTAGGGACTACCAAAAAATGAAAGAAAGTACTCACCTATTTATGAAATGCAGCTGTGTCTACCCTAAATATAAAACTGGCAAAATTTTATTTGTTCTAAAATTGTTTCAGCTTACAGCACTTCATTTGTTTTCATTAACTATGTTAGGTTTTGTTGAAACCATTGTTGTATCATGTACTTTCTGTATCAGACAAAAACACCTTGCTTTGCTTTTCTCCTAAATAGCTACATAATTAGATGGATTATTTCATGTGTCTGTGCGTGTTTGCTGAAGAGAACAAGCCAGATAAATTAGCACTTAGCAGAACCTACAATAGCACATAATATGTCCTTGTGTTTCATATAAAGCTTTATTTGTCATTCATGGCTGGTTGGCAAAACTGACTTCGCTTTTGAAAATGACAGGTGGTACTCTGGTGCTTTCTGTTTGAAAAAGAGAAACAACCTTCAGCAAGACAGCATCTGTCAATAGCTCCTGTGATTTATTATTCAACCTTAGGCTTGTGTTTCCTCTAAAGTTTTGTTTCATTTGCATCTTTTAGGTCTGACATCACCAAGCCAGTTTAATAGTTGAGATTCTATGCCACAAGTTACATTCAGTCCCAAAAAGACCTTCCTCTTTCCTCAAGGCCTGATTATAAGACAGGTGAAGTTCAGTATATTTCAATAAGCTCCACATTCCATGTCAGGAATCAATAGCCCTCCTCCTTTCTTTAGGGGTTATTAAATTGCAGCTGTAACATTAGCCTTCTTTATCTAATTGATTGTCTTTTCACAGGGCCAAGAAAATCAATAGCAGTCAATGGGACTTCCCTGTTTTTCCTTAATAGATATTTTCTCCTAATTGGCTGCCTGGGTGGCTTCAGTGAGCTCAGTATGTTTTCAGAAGTCCACAATATGTTGCAGCTCTTGTAAACTATTTTACCATGTGCAATGCTTATTGATTTTATAATGAAATCTAGAAAATTCAATACCAATCAGGAATATAGATCAGGATTCCTAGGTACGTTAAGGCAAAGGGCAAACTCAGTTTGCTACCACTTCAAGCTGTGATCCAATTAGATATGTCCTTTAAGTATTATAATAGCTAAGGACTTCTCACAAAGTCAATCAACTGTGCAAAATTTCATATGAAGGAAAAAGCATCAAAAGTCTTCAAAGTTTTTGACCATAATGTCCAAATGACAGTTGAGTATAAATAGCATATGGAAGTAAGAATGCATGACATTTTCAAATCATTGAATTTTGTCCATGCTGACCTCTTGAAATATCCATTCAAATAAGTCACCTACTGAAAAATCAAGTTAGAGAAAGGAGGGGTGAGGAAGGTGGGGAGAAATACTCAGCACTACCAAAATAATGCATTTGACCTTTGTTGAAAAGGTCAGCATGTCAAATGCCTTATTCTCAGAGTCCACTCAACACATAGAAGCCCAGTTCTGTCTACAGACATGGTTTGGAGGTATCTAAATCTCACAAGCATTTATTTAATGTCATTTCCCTCAACAACGTTGCTGTCCCAGAACTGTTCTATACCGTGATGGGATATCTTTATCTTGCATGAGTGTCAGGCAGAAGAGCAGAATCAGCAACACATCAACCACAGGCTGCAGAGATCAGCAGTAAGTGTTGTAAATAGTAGATACTAAGGTGCAGCCTGCATTACATAATTTTTTTACTGACTTAAGACTTGCTCAGATTTAGGGCACTACATCTGCATCTACATCTGTTATTTAAAGGACAGGAAATGTCCCATGTATCTTTGCTTCTTAATCAGTAAAAGGATCAAAAAGAGAATAAATGAGAAAGATGCAATGTGTTTTTTCTCTTTTAAGTCATCTTTGTAGTTAGTACTGTTGTTCTAAAGATCAAGAAAAAAATTTTTGTTGTCCCTCATCTTCAATAGAGGACTCATCAGTGGACAGTATCATCTACAGTGTAGAACCATATACACAGTTTAACACGTTCCATAATCCTTGAGATTATGGAATCTGATAACCATTGGCACACATAAGTACCAATTTACCCAATTGCTTTGTGGCAGTATGGTCTAAGAGAAGAGCTCATGTGTAGGAGAACAGCATACTAGTTCTTGGAAGAACTTTTGTTGTTATTCCTAGTGGAAAGATCATTCTAAAACCAGCATGAGATTTTTGTGACTTTTGGTAGAATATGGAAAGATAAGAGTAGCAAGAGAATATTGACATAACCAATTTTTTTCTTTTTAAAATCCAGACCAGTTCCTGGGAGGGTGGAGGGGAAGTTAGTTGTTCATTACAAATGGAATAAATGCCTGTAGTCAGTGAGGTCAAAGCAAGGCAGACAAGGATGAACCAGATTTGTTCCATGTCCAGCTCATAACATAACAGACTATGTAGGCCAGAGCTTGCTAAGTGGCTCCTAGCAGCACTTTTAGCCATTATGAAATATGCAGAGAAAAGGCTCCTGCTTTGATCACAAGTTGAAGACAGATCCATTTCACCTGGATAAATTTTGATCTTGGATAATCGGATATCTCAGATTTTATAGTCTTATCTTTAATTTTAAGGCACTTTATCTCCACATAAAATCTTAGAATCAATATGTCAAGACATTTTAATTAGGTACACATTTCCTGTGATTTAAACAGCTGCATTTACATTTTTACATTTTTTATTTAAATATGATATTCCTGCAGTCTTTTCAAGACAGATAGGAAACATTATAGAAATGTAAAGAAGTAAGAAATAGAGAAACTGATTACAACAGGATAGTTTTTATTTGACCAGCAGAGGGACACAACCAAACACTTAGGCAGATAGCAAAAAGTATGTTTTTTTCATAGTATCAGAAATAGTTTTGGTCTATTTTTTTTTTTTTTCCAAGAATAAAACAATACTAAAAAGAAATATCACTTGCATATAGGATGAACGTGAAGGGTTGATACCAAAATATACTTATAACCTAAATTTTTCTGTAATTTAATCTTCAATTTTGGACCAAAAGTATAAATTTCTCTTCAGTAAGACTTACGGAATCTCAACAGAAATATTTATTCACTAGCGTGTTATGAGAACAGCTCTGCTGCAGACATTCCTGAAGTTTCTCAGTATCTTTGTGTTACCGTTATATATTGATAAGGTATTAAAATAGGAAAAATTATGTCAGACAGTTATATAAAAGAATATCCATTTACATGTGGAATCATGGATTCCTGAGAACATCAGGTGTATCCATTCAGCATTTTAGCACTGTGATTGAACTTGACTTGGAACCTATTCTTTTTTGCAAAATGGGTAAACATATAACAGGATAAAAGGTGAATCTTAAAACTATCATGAGAACAATTGAAGTGTTTACAACAATCTAAACTGAACAGATAAATTTCCTTTTTACTGCAGCTCAATGAAGAGAAGCATTTAGTTTAAAAAAAAAATGTCATAAGGGATCTTGAAATACTGAAGGTGACAAAGCTAATTTTTTTCCCCCCTGGACTCAGACTTTCTTCATCCTCTGTTGAGAGAAATGTCTATTTTGGCAATGGGCCAGGGTATATAATTTTTGATAGAGTGCCTGCATATGTACAAAATTTGTGTAATACATTGTGTATTACACAAAAGTTGTGTAATACATTTTTTGTAGATTCCTTAAAAATGCTAAAGGATTCTGTACAGGATACTACTTTAAAAAAATTATTTATTTTCCAGAAAAATTATATTAAAGGAAGAATGTGAGAAATCTGTAAATAACTATTAACTTGGAAAAGGAGTATCATTAAGTAGTTACCTTTTAAATGCCTTTTTTTATATTTATTCTAATTAATTCATTAAAAAATAATTACTGAGCCAGTTATACACCATTTCTGGAAGTGATGGAATGATTTCTTTTCCTCATATAAGAACTAATTAATAATTGCTACATATTCTACACCAGTAGTTTTACAAATACACTTTTCAGATAATATTGTGTGTCCTAATACTCTCCGGGTCTCTCTGAGAAACATCTCTACTAAATAACTCACTTTCTCCATCAAATCTGCAATTCATATTCTATGTCAGGGTAAATAACTGTTTTCAACCACAATCATTAACCTATCAGATTCTATTGCTCCTGAATATAATTATGTATCAGCAACATTTTTCTAAAATTAATATAAGAATGCAAATATTGCATAATTTGAACCAGAGACCTTGTTAAATTCAGCAACATTTCTCATTTAAATTACATGACATATTTAAGTCACAGATGAATATGATTTATTGAATCTTGTTCATTGTATTTCTTAAATAGTGTATAGAAGAAAATTATAATCAGGTTGCAGATTTAATAACATGGGATTATTCCAATTCGCTACTTTAATCTGGAGGGAATATTGGTTTGACTGTATCAAACTGTGTCTGACCACTGATGTAAGGGTTAACATAAAATGCCTGCTAGCAATTGTCTAGGGGTCACATTGACCTGATAGAAGTGAACACAAAATACTTGTTCAATAGAAGCTAAGAAATTGTTTAGGTAGTCATCACCTTATAAGAGAAATATATGTTCTAAACTGATAACTATAGCAACCTTGAGATAAGAAACAGAACACGTTGTCCGCTTGGCTGTAGACAGAATAAATGCGCATGCCCAGAGAAGAAGAGGTGAAAAGTTTACCCAGAGAAAGACCTTTGCTTCATTTTTACTTCATCTCCACGACCACCACCAGGAGACACTACGCAAGTGCAGGAAGGAGGAGATTATGAAAATGACCTCCTGGGACTAAGTGGGAGTAGATGATACATATGTATAGGCATATTGTGAAATCTAATGAACATGTAAAACTTCAGTGTATATAACAAAAGCCCAAGGTTGGTGCATATGGATTTTGGAGGAATTATCCCCTTGTGCAACCAGCACTGAATAAACATATTCCTCTCTATAACTTTTCAAGTTGTAGAGTTGTTTTCTGATATACTTGCTATACTTGCTTTCCACTATATTTGCTATAGTCCTACTACGAAATCAGAGAGGTCCTGAAGGAGGCCCACACTATGTTAGTGTCCAATCCAATGAAGGATTTAAAGCAAACAGGACTTAGGGCAGAAACTGATGCTCTAAATTATGACTGTATTCTCAGCTGATGCCTAACTCTGAAAGTGTCTGAACCTCATAAACTATTTTGTGACTTTGAAGTTTCCAAGTCATGTTGCTTTCTTTTAGAGAGGCTCAAGCTTGTGTTCATCTTTAGTGTGTGAACCTAACATACCCCAACAGGATTTGCATTTTTTTAAGCACTGTTGCATCAGGTACTTTGGTCTACAGTACAAGCAAAGTAAAAGCAGCTCAGTGGAGTGAGTTACTATTTCTTTTTTTTTAAAAAAGTGAGATACAGATATTCAATGCCATCTATTGCCACAGGTGTTCAAATTTCTATTCAAGCCACTGGAATATGAACTGCCTGGGGACGCAAGGAAGACATAAATCTGCTGCTGAAGCTGTGCCACTTTGCTGAAGGAGTTCAAGATTTATTCAGCTAGAAAGATCTCACAGGAGTGAGTGTGATGCTCTAGTCTTATCATTAGGGCACTCACATGTGAGGTGAGCGACCACATCTCTGGTCCCAGAACTGTTTCTGTATTTTATCCAATGACTGCTCAATAGATGTAACAAGCCCAGGAGAGTAGGCTAGGAAGCATATCTTCTGCTCACCAGATGAAGGCTGGATTTTATAATCTCTATGTAAGGATAATGAAGTGGTGTTTTACCCCTTACTTGGAGTGCTCATAGTCAGGGTAGAATATGGGCAATAATAATTGTACCTAAGAGCACTTTTTCCAGTCTGTACAGGTTCAGACTCAAGCACAAATCACATTATAAACAATAGAATCTAATAATAGATAATCTAATAATCTAATAATAAAGCAAGATAGAGCATAAGAAAACAATGCTTCTGTCCCATGGGAAGATCCTGCAAGCTTGTATCTTAATAATGGCACACTAGTGTCTACATACACACTGCATAAAATGTCTTCCTTGGAAACAGGGTCTCTCCAGGGTGATTTTCTGAAGCAGAACCTGAAAACATGAGTTGTTTCATGTATGAATTAGATTTGTTGGCTATTTGATACAGAATTTAAAACCAAAACAAAATAAATAAAAAAATAAAAAATAAAAAATAAAAAATAAAAAATAAAAAAATAATAAAAAAAAAGAAAGAAAAAAAAAGACCAAAGAAAACAAAACCAGTCCTAGCTAAACTATAGAAATTCCAAACATACATTCTGTGAAGCTGAAAGCAAAAGACACTAATTCAGAAAATACTTGCTGGAATAAAACACTCAGGAATGCACTAATTCTGAATCACAGAAGTGACTGCTCTCTCTTTTCCCTGGGTACTGTGTTGAATGCTTGTTTGCTGCTCTGAAATGAAATAGCAGAGAACTAAAACTTTGTCTGTTCTGTGAGATCCTATTAGATCCACGTGCTATTAGTCCACGTGCTAACTTCTTTTGATGTCACATTCTTACTAATTCACCATGTCTCCTGACTGCAAAAGAACTGCTGCATCTAGACTTGATTCAGTAAAATCTGAATTATAGGGGCACATATTATAAAATCAGAAATCACTTTCCAGTAGTCTCATCTGAGATGCTGAATAATGTATACCACAGGAATTTCTGGCATTAAATCTATACTTATACTAGGATTTGTCTAATTTCTTTAGTGGGCAGCTGAAGTCCTATATTCTGAGAAAAGTTGTACAGGATGAGCTCTCTGAAACACAAATTACTAGGAAGTGATTGATGTTAGCATAATGAAGTAAATTAAGCCTGGGAAGTCTCTTCCTGGAAATGTATAAGAAAATTTCCACATCTAATTAAAAGGAATATTTTCGTATATTGAACTAGAAGATGTGATAAAATAGGAGATGTAAAATGTCAGAACATATAAAATGATGATTTTTTTGAATAAAAAGTGCCCTAGTGGCAAACAGAGATGAAGCATAGCTGTGCATAAGAATATTTCTAATCAAAGTGGTGAAATACAAATGATGAAATTATAGTATCAGGCTTTTGTATGGCCTATTTACAACTAGTTGTAACAAGAATAAATCTACTAACAAGTTCAGATCATTAAAAGCCATGGACCTGAAGCTGAGATCACTCCTTTCACCTTCACATCAGCTTTCCAAACTATGTGATGCGCAACTTTAGTATATTAACTGCTACCATTTATAAGTGCTAAAAGTAATATGTATTTCAGACACTTGATTTGTAGCACAGCCAAACTTTCACTGAGATGCACTTTCCATTGTTCATGGTAGTACTGCATGCAAGCACCTGGCAGAACACATCCTGTGGGAGGCAGGAAGGATCTGAGCTGAATATCTCTTAGAATAACAATAGACATTACAGAAAATCATTCCTAGTGAGTTTATTTCAATAGTAGTGGAAATTGGGGGTGGGGGAAGGGGATCAGTGTGTGACTTTATCACTGAAGGAATAGTTGGAGGATTTTGACAACCAGTTCTAAAAGCTTTTGAAGGGAAAAAACAAAAACAAAAACAAAAACAAACAAACACAAACTTAAGCAATGTCAATGCAATGTTCCAAAATCCAGGTTGGGCACAAAGCTCAAAGGGGCAGAGGACAGCTGTCAGGTCTCCTGCAGGTATTTTCTTCCATCGGCTTGACAGAGTGAACTCTGTTTTCCACATCAAATTGTAGGCTAATACAATTTGCCACTGTCTGCAGGAAAATGAAGCTATTTCTCACTTCCCCTTCTCCAACCCTGCTAACTCCTATCACTAGCTGAGCCACCACTGTTGATGGCTAGGGACAACCAGCAGATAGAAAGTGGAATCATTCTCCTCATTGAGCCACTGAGTCTGGGGAGAAACAGCAAAGGGCTGTTCTGCAGTCCCAGTACTGCAGACTTGCAGAAGCAGTGTTGTCCCCTACACACTGCATGCTCCACAAGGAAAATCTGCAACATCTTGCTCAATGAAAGAGACAGTGGCACGTGCAAAAAACCTTACCTTTTAAATCATATGAACTTTTGCATGAACTTTTTGTTGTTTGGGGAGGACAAACAGGACATAACCTACATCCATTCCTTTTCAGATTTAAAATTCTAGAAAACGGAACAGTTATTTGTTATACTGGGCAGTTTTCACTCATCATGAAGCACAAGATGTAAGCAGAGCTATGTTAAAATTAATGTACATGTACTTAGAAATGAAAAACATATACCGAGTGATTATCAACATCAGTAGGCAACTAGTAATTTCCTTATTGAGAATGTTAATGAGGCACTTAGTAAATCTCAGACATCAGCACTAAGACTTGTGTATCCTTCATATTCACATGACAGCTGGCAGCCTACCTGTGCGTCTCCTTCCATACATGCTTCCTGCAATAAGATCAGTTGCAATAGTGCACTGCATTGCTTATGCGGCTGCCAAGTTTTAATTGAAACGTTGTAATACATCTCACTGCCAAGGTCAAATGTTATTTTCTGGTTAAGGAGGGTTCAAGTTGGTCTCCTAAAAAACCACTCCTGATCTTTATAGTGTCCAGTGATCTGTTCCTGGAAGCTGATTTACCACAGATATGACCTGCTTACTCTAGGCTGACCCCTTCCAAAATTCTCAAGACTTGGGTTCATTTACAGACATTGGTTAAAAGTGTATTTTAGTAAACTGGATTCCATTTTATTAGTGTGAAAATAGGCCTCACCAAATCAATAAGACAGGAAGCCTTCATTTTATTGCTTAAGACTAGAGACTTAAAGGTCACCTAATATAAACAGAGTTGAGTACACAGCAAGGACAGAAGTAAATGCTAGAAACCTGAACAGAGATAATCTTGGTGACCTTTCCTAGATGAAAAAAACCAAAACAAACCAAAAGACAAAACAAAGAAACAAACCAACAGAAAACAACAAACAAAATAGGATTGAAAAAAACAAAGGCATCTTTATATCTGAATTATAACCTGAATTTTGGGTTTCATAAATAAGCTGTGTATGAGTAGAATTAAAATAGAAGCAGTCACTGTAAAAAATACCTTTGTGAAGTAGCTGTAGTTATAAGAACTCAGTCTATCAAATAATTTTCTAATACATGGTTTGAATCTATTTTTATACATAAATTAGGCCCTTTAAATATCTATAGCATAGCACATATCATATATAATTTTGTAAAATTACATGAGTTTCCATGTACAAAACCACATCTCACTAAAGCTACACTGTATTTGGTAAATTAAGGTTATGTATAAATTGTAACTTTTTTTGCCAGCTCAAGAAATGAAATATGTAATTGGAATACTTTGATAAGAAAACTAAAGTAAAAAGAAATGTACCAGACTAATTATCCAGGATCATTATCAGTCACACAAAATAAAACAGAAACAGAATTATATTAATTATCCAGTAATGCTGTCTGTTTACTCAACAACAGTTTGGAAAAGTAAAAAATTACGTTCATGACAAAAAAACTCCTGTAACGAGATCTTTTATTATATTATGCCTTCTGATATTAAAAAAAATTATTAAAATTTTTTAAAAAGGAAAATGATATTATGACTTCTGTAATTAAAAAACAGATAAATTAACTGTAATTAGTTAGACTTGAAATTTAAAACAAAGGCTAAAATATCTATTTTAAATTTTAAAAATCAAGTTTTCAATCAGAACTTGCAACTAATTTTAAGGGAATTTTTTCCCCTCAAATAAAGTTTTCAAGTGTAACCTCTGTAGGCGTAAGATATAATTTCTTTAGAAACTATATAGCACTATATCTAGAAGTGGCTGATCAAGCAGATTAAGAATTTTGGTTTACAAATTTATTTCACCAGATGTTTTTGCTCTTATGAGAAAAGGTGTAATTGTTACAGATCCAAATACTAAGTTCTACTTTTCAAGGTAATCTTGCTGTGCTCATCTGAGCTGTATTCATAGATTTACAGCTTGTCTACTTCATGTTTTATCCAGCTGGCAGAGACTGTGAGCATCCCATAAACCCCTGCTTTACTGTATGTAAGAAATTTGCTTACAAGGACCCAAAAAGTCTAGACTGTCCTGGAAGTCTGTGTACGAAGACTTTTGCTGCTGGCTATTCTCCACAAGGGTATTCATACTTTAACCTCTACTCTGTACACCAGGAGTTGCTCCTGTCTGCGAGGCTGCTCTCTTTCTTCTGCAATATCCCTTTCTGTCAAAGTCTCAGGTCCCTTGCAAGACACTGTAGAGTACCACAGGTTCTGGAGATGGACCTTGCCACTTGCTAGCTTCTTTGCACAGATATTTGAGCGCTTCACAGTGCTCTGGGACAAGTGCTGGGCTGAACAGGGAAGAGTACTGATATTTATTTACATGAACTCCAGAAGCTGCATCAGTCCTGACACTTGTAATTGGAAGAATATTGAAAGAAGCCAGATATACCAACATATCTTATGATGTCCACGTGTTCCTCCTATCCACAGTCTACTCATTATTCAATCCTTCTTCTCTCCCTCCCATTGCTACCTTTAGCTGTCGATAATCTTCCACAGTCCTTAGTAATGTTATCCTTACCATCACACATGAGTTAGTAATGTGCTTGGGTAAGTGTGGTCCTCTATTGATCTTTCAATAAAGTTTCATGACTGTTCCCTTGTGTATATCTCCTGTTCTACATGAAACACCTTCAAATCTACACTCATATGGCTGCAGATAAACAAAACTACTTTCATGGAGTTTGCCTCCTGGGATGGTTAAACACAGGGTTTTTTAGAGCAAATAATCTTAAAAATTTTATTCTGATATTGGACTGCTAGACCATTCAGCAAATGCCAGGCTTGGTTACATGGATTCAGGGGAGATATTTCTGTTAGGGCACCTGGACATGACTCCTTCTTAACAAATTTCAAGATCTATGAAATATATAAAACTCATATATAAAATATATAGAACTCATATATATATATATATATATATGTTTCTTATATATATATATAATTTATAAAACTCAAAATATATAAAATTCATTAATCCAGGCTTGTATGTAAAATAATTGCCTTCACAAAGTTTCATTGATTACAGCAAGGCTTCTGGAAGCAATTTAATATTCAACAGGAGAAAAGCTGACAGGACATAATCCTTGGTAGATTAAAATTTTAAAAAGTATTTACACTTTTTTTTTTCCTTTTCAAAAATATTTGCAGCTTATAACTAAAAATGCGGACAGGATTTCCTTCTTGTGTGTGGTTCACATATTCTTTTACACAAAGCAGGGTGTGAGCTGTTCTTTTAGAAATTATTATTTGTCATAATTATTAATTGGCATGAATTGACAATTGTCTTTTGCCTTTTTTATTCCTGGGACAATTGAAAAAAATCAGTCTCTGCTCCTGTGTGATCTTGAGCAGATGCCAGCTGCTTAAAAGACACAGGTTGTTTGTTGCAAACACACATAAACAGTTCCACAGAGCACATTTACTTTAGATCTTTATGGAGGGCTGATCAGCTTAAAAGATGATAAATAAAGTAGGACCAACTGTCCTTCAAGGATCAGCTGCTTCGTTGGTGTTTTGCCATTGAAACTGCTTTTATTTTTTACTGGGTAATAAGTGATAATTATGTCTTACTTGCTGGTTTTGTTTCAGATAAGATCCTTTCATTCAGCTCTAGATGGACTTGGACACTTAAATATTCAGTATCCTCTGGCACTTAGATGGTGGCCTGCTTGTCATATGGATTTGAAAGTTCTTTATTATGAATTTCAGTTCTTTATTAATTCTGCACTATTTTCTCTCTGCCAGGCAATGGTCATGGACTGGGCATATAAATTCATTCCAAAAGAGGAAACCTTACAATAAAATATTAGACTGATAGGTAAAAATCTTTGGCCTTCAGAAATTCAGGTTTCATTCTAAGGTCAATTAAGTTTATTCATATGATAACCATCAAGTAGTCAAGCCACCTGAATGTGAAATATTGAGGAACAATTACCCCGTGTTATAGAGACAAGTTGTTTTTTGCTGTCTTTATCCAGTCATGGTTGCTGCTTTTATTTTTTAAAGTTATATATACAATCAGACAAAATATTTGTAAGTTTACATTTAATGACACAAGTTTTTCCAAGTGCTAATTCATGGGATAGTTTTTAGCAACTGTACACTGTAATTTTTAAAATTCTATTTTTCTTTACTTTTCAATCAGCATTATATAGATAAAAATTGCAGCAATAAAGACCTAGTGTGCATGTGTGTATGCACACAACTGTCTTTGTAAGATGGAACCAACCAAACAAAAAAATACAAATCAACCAAAAAAAACCACACAACCCCCCCCAAAAAACCAAAAACAAGACCAAAAGAAAACCAGAAAATAAATAAGAAATAAACAGTTATACATGTAAGGAGATAAGGTCTGAGAAAATAATTTGATCAGAAATATTTTCAGGATCATAGATATTTTCTTTAAAATACAGTGTTAGATTTTATCAACTATATTACTATAATTTTTTTCTTGCAGACTTTTACCAACATACACATTTTCTTTAATTAGGTCTGTTCACATGGGAATCATTCCAAGAAATATTTCTTGCATTATCAACATGTCTTTTTCTATGCTGAAGAGAGGGGAAGTTCTCTTCCTTCAGATGACAGTTTTTTGTTCATCATTTCCTAATGCCTGATATATGTGTGGGTGGAAGCTTCAGAGTATCAGTACTGAAAGAACTAAATGATATTTTAAACAAGAAATACTAAGCCCTTAAATTTAATGTTGCAAGAAAAGTGAAAACAAACAAACAAAAAATCACACAAATAAGTATTTGAAAATTTGGTAGCACTGATTTCTAGGTGTAGTCAAGTATATAACACCTTTGAAGTAGTAAATTCTCCATGTCATCATTACTAGTCAATATGAACTATCTTCTATTTGTCTTGGAATCTGTTTTTATATGCAGTGAGGCGTATGTTAACATGTTTAACTGTATTTTTGGTGATCAGTGCCACAGAAACTCATTGTGAAATCACTCATTAGACTGTTCAGTGCCTTTCAGAATGCTACCATGCAAGCTAGTTAATATGTAGTTGAAAATACCTTCAACACTTTAGTAATAACTCTTTGCAAATATATTTTTTTGATGTCAGATGTCACAGAAGTCTCACTCAAACAAATCTGAGGAGAGTTATAGACAGACAGCCTGCTGATTATAATCTGGGACACTTGGGTGATGTGAAAAGTACCTGAGGTTGAAGTCCATTCACAGTATGCAATCATTATCAGAAGTGTTGGAAAATTACCCTGACTTTGATAATTTACAGTGGATAATGACAGAAGTGAGCAAAGGAATTATTTAACAATAAATATTAATTTCAAATCATCACCAGTGAGGAATTCCAGCAGTTACTCTTTTTAACACAATGCAAATTTTAAAATCTTACATAGTTTCCATGATCTCTAGATGCAGTTGCAGTAAGGCATATATCCTTCAATGATTAGAAAAGTTATTTCATGTTTTTGTGAAATGGTTTTAACACTATATATATGTTGAGAACCAACATCCTGAGATCTGTAGAGAAATAACGAGTCCAATAGAAACACACTTTTTAAGTAATTTGTTCATGTTCAATTAATAATATATAATTTTATAAAAATGTAAAAGATGTATCATATACTGTATATATTTTACATTCCATAACTAGAATACAATATGCAGTAGAAGTTAGTGCTATCATTTTTGCCTTAAAGAAATAGTAATTAGCATCATGCAATGCTAATAATCTATACAGAGTTGCCTGTCTTTGCAGTAAATAAATATAGTATACATATATAAATAATATGTATATAATATTTATTGTTTATTAGAACTTATATACTTATCTCAATATTTTTACAGACACATACTGTTTAAATGTTGTTGTTCACAAGTGCCTGTGACATTACTGAACATTCAAAACCCTTGTACTAGTTATTTTAGGGCAGGGATACTTCATTATTTTGGGGAGGGAATGTTTCTTTATCTTGTGTTTTCTTACAAATGGGTCTCAGCTGCTCCCTTCCACAATTTTACTCTGAGGCAATAAATAATTCAGTGTGCTAATTTGACAGATGACTCTCCAGGAGCCTCCTACCATTACTAGCACCATTAGACCATAATGTGCATGATGGGCATAGACCATTCAGCAAATGTCCTTCACTTGTTTACCCCTAAAGAGCTGTGCTCTGCACAATTAACTAATGAAGCATTATGGGCTTTTTCCCCCCTTCCCTGCTATTTCAATATATCAATGCAGATTGTCTAAAGGCAAAATATATTTTGTTTTCTTTTGGCAAATGAGTATTTATAGGGAAGCTCTAGTCTTGTCTCATATTCCACCTCTGTGAATAAAGAGAAAATAATAAGATGTTAAAAAGGAAATTATTATTAATTATCCTTCCTTTACTGATTTGTACATCATATACGTATGAAATGCACTGTATAAAGATGACAGAAAAGTATGAATTTAGGTTCAGTATTATGTCAACTGAGAAAGACTGAATGAATAGTTCAGGGCTCTGTGTCACTTATGTGTTGTCTAGAGTCTGGACAACTGTAAGAATTGTATAAAACAAGTTTTTATTAAACCACTTAGGGATAAATAGTGGCCTTACAATTTGCATGAGATGACTATCAGTATAGCACAGTATATTTTAATTCAGTATACAGATCATAGCGACCAAGTTGTATTAAATATGTATATTAGGAAGGGAAGTAAACAGAAGATATTTAAAGACAAATAAAATTTAAAGACAAAGTTAACGGGCACCTATTTTTTTGGTCATCTTATGGCACTGAAGTTTCTGTTCTATGGAAGCTATTATTTAAGTGTCTCTTATTACGGGGCAAACATATGTATGTGCTCAATATAGCCAGAGAAGAATATTCCAAAATTTTCCTGGATTTTCCGTAACATGTGTAGTTAAATGTATCATGAAATCTATTTTAAAAATGGATTTTCCCTAGCTGAAAAGCTCAGTTGGTCTCTCTGAATTTGTTTCTTCTTTAATGCTTCCAGCTCCTTACTTATGCATGTAATTGTCTCTTCCCTATAACTCCTCTGACTCTTCCTTCCCATGACACATTTCCTCCACTTTGTTCTCTATTATAACCCACAGTTCATTATTGGTGTCTGAGCATGACTCTTTTTTTCATTTTTTTTCCCTCACATTGCAGTTCTGATGTTTGCAGGATAAATGCAGTCTTCACTGAGCAGCTTTGGTTGATATTGCCACCACTGCCTGTGAAGTCTTTATGAGAGATTGTGCATTATTCACAACATCAGTAAATTTTTCATATTAAAGGAAGAAATGCAGTTCATAGAATCATAGAAATGCCAGCTTGGAAGGGACCTCAAGGGGTATCTAGTCCAACCCTTCTAGGTAAGAATGTGCTATGGATGAGATGGCCCAGCATCCCGTCAAGCTCAGTCTTAAAACTGTCCAGTGTTGAGAAATCCACTACAGTGGGTAGATTGTTCTTATGTTCAACTACTCCCATAGTGAAAAATTTTCTTTTCTTGTCCAATAGAGATTACTCCAGGATTAACGTGCACCTCATCTTTTCCATGTGACTCCTTGCTAAAAGGGAGCCTCTGTCTTCTTTGTAGACACCCTTTGAATACTATAACATGACAATAACGTCTACCCTAAAATTTCTTTTCTTCAGGCTGAACAAATCAGTTCTCTCAGCCTTTCCTTATACTGCAGGCTGCCCAGTCCTTTAATCATCTTTGAGGCTCTTCTCTGGATCCTCCCCATCCTGTACAAATCCTTTTTGTATAGCGGGAACCATAACTGAACACAGTGTTCCAAGTGTAGCCTACGAGCACTCAATAGGCTGGGATGATATCCTTGTTGATGCAACCCAGCATTTTGTTGGCTTTCTGTGCTGCAGCAGAATGCTGCTCACTCATTTTATGCTTATTGTCCACCAAGCTGCAAGTATGAACCAAATCCTGCCATGGGAATTTACTAGTAGTATCTAACTCCTTTGCCCTTTCTACACTTTAAAAGTAATTCTGCTTTCTATGGAGAGATAATTTTGTGGGGTTTTTATAAAGTGTTATGTATCATACATTTTTTTACTATAAATGTTAGTATAACAGATTAAATGTGACAATATTTCCATTATTTTTTATGCCAAATAGTTATAATTTTCTCTTCTGATCTGTTTATTTATTCATTCCCTTAAGAGACACCAGCTCTTCTGAGCTTCAGTGGGAACATACAATTTCTTGCTGTAAAAAATAAGCTATACTTCTGGTTCTAGATCTCAGGCCACTTCTTCCATTTTACACTTAGCTGCCATTAGATGAAAAATGTCCCACCCTGCCTGGTATGCTGTCAGAGAAGGGATATAGCTAGGTATATCAGGAAAGTAAACAGCTGCACAGGAGTATTCAGTCTGCTTCAGTTATGCAAACTCCCTTCTGCTCAGGGTTCCAGACAAAAAGGTTGTATAACCTTTCCTGTACCCAAGCTTAGGTTCATACCACCAGCATAAAAATTATGCAAACAGTCTTTGTAACATTCTGGATTTTCTCTCCATTTCTTTTAATCTACTAATCTGATCAGTCATAGAGCAAGATGAAAGCAGACAAGAAGAATTCCAGGGAGTGAAAAAAACGGTTTCTGGCAAGAGGAGGGAAAGACAGATCATTCTACTCCTTGGGATGATCTGATGCACACATCCTGCACATTTCAAGGAGCTCTTTGTGAACAGAATTATTAAATTAAGTTAGTGCTGTGTTCAAGCATTCTAGGTTTTCCCTACTTACTTCGATTTTTTTATTCATATCTGAACTAACCCTGTACTTATTCTGTTAATCTTAAAAAAACCTACAATTTTTCACAGTATTTACTATCTTGAAGCATTTACAACATTTTTCTGCTAAAGAAAGGTAGTAATGGTCCACTAGACATATTTACTCTCAGAAATAATTAACTTTTTAATTACTGCTGATGCAAAGTTCTCAAATCAGAGGAATATATATATTCTATTCTATTATATAATTATATATATAATAATATATATATTATATATAATTATTTTTATGTATACATTATATATTATATAATATGCTATATAATTATTATATGTAATAATTATTATATTATAGTATTATATTATAATTATTATATATTATGTATAATTCTTATTATATAATTATATTAATTAATATAATTATATTATTGAATATAAGTATTATATTAAATATAATTAATGTAATATATAATTATATATAATTATTATATATAATTATATAATTATATGTAATAATTATATGATGCTCATATTAATTAATATAATAATTATATAATTATTATATATGATATAATTATAATATATATTATATTATATATATTATATAACATATATAATATATTATATATAATCCCTTCTGATATGTATTAATAATAAAAATTATTAGAAAATAACAAAATAAGCATAGTCATATAAAAAATTCCAATTTCCATATAAGATTTCTCTCAGAAGCATGTGGAATAGCACTTTCAAAAGCCTGAATAAGGTAGAAATATATGAATTGAAAATAAAACTTTTTAAAAATGAAAATAAAATATTTTTAAAATAAACATTTTTCTCATTACTTTTATAAGAAAAGTTTTCTTCAGTGAAACTTTCCTACCTTCCAGTAAACAAGCTTTATGCTTCAGATGCAGCATACCATGGCAGACAAATAAAAAGACACGGGATGAAGGGGACTAGGGAAAAAAGCAAACAAATTTAATTGAAAACAAGGTTTATAGGGTAGTAGTGTGTGCTGTACTGTGCCAAACAATGGTATTAACACCCCCCTAGGCCTCATGACAAGCAGTGGACATGTGGCTTTAGGAAAAAGAAACTTTCATCCTACTTTCTCCCAGTGGTGCTTTGTTGGTTCACAGCAAGAGTCTGACTTCATGTCTTGATCCCACTTTATGAGGAAGTCCAGCTCAATTCAATTTTTCTCTCCACCTTTTAGTAATGAGACAACATGCATGTGAGCAAGCCCCATGATAATGCAGAACAGATGGGTGGATTTTTGTCTAATTAGATTCTGGACGGCTTGTTTGCTTGTAGTAAGTGAGCGTATACTTACAGATTTCACACTTATTATAGAGACAACAGATTAGTCAAAAACAAGGACAGGGGCTTGAGGTTTTTTTTGGTTGCTTTTTTGTTTTGTTTTTTGTTGGTGGTGCTTTTTTTAGTTGTTGTTTTTTTTTCTTATCATGGGTGTAGGTCTACTAAAGAGAACCGTTTGATAAAATCTGTAAGTGTAACTAGTTGTTTTTGGCTATCATGATCTCCATGCATCAAATGATATGCACTTAAATTCTGGAAGACAATACACCATATGCAAGCTTTTCTTTTTGAACACACCACTAGTAAAATGAGGTTTTCCAGTGTTTGTGTTACTTATATTTTGCAATCTTCTGCCAATCTCTTTCAATTGCTGTACAAATGAAATTACTCTAAAGAACAATTTTGAGTCACATAAATATTTACCAGTGTGTGTTTTAAATGTTTCCATTAGCATCATCCAGGCATTTTGAAAGTTTGCTAACAAAGCTTTGAAATGTTCTTGGTGAAAAGTTGTCATTACCTGTGCTTTCATATTGCCCTTTGGACAGGGAACAGAAAGCACATTAAATGAAATATAGTGCTGCAAGACAGAAAATACACTGTATCCAAGCAAATATATGTTACTGGCATTCCAACTGAACCTAAAAGTGTTTCTCTACTTGTTAGTTATTCAGCTAGAAAACCTGTTCTATTCAAACTAAATTGTAATTTATGCCAAAAAAAAGATTTCTATCTCTCAGTGTACTGTGAGGTTCCACATGCTATATATGAGCCTATTTTACATTTGTTGTACATCTACAACTGACTTAAATTTTAGATGTGAGTCCATAGGAAAAATGCTAGATCTTCCCAGCATTAATAATGAATTTAAACGAGGTGGTGTATGGATGCCCATCATCCTCATAAACATTCTCTAATATTTTCATAACATTTTCCATTCACTTCCTTTTCTGGACTTGGAGAGGTCATGAGACTTGCTATTTTGGTGTGGAGATACTGATGACATTAATTTGTATACCTTGTTTTTCACATGTGTGACTAACTCTGCCACAAAGATCTCAGTGTCCAGAAGCTGTGTCTGGTATTACACTCACCACATTATTTCTGATTAGCTCAGAATTAAACTGTGCAAATTTGAAATAATTCTGTTCAGAAGAGAAGGGTTGCTTTGAAATATAAACTGTCTTCCTATATAATTTCTCTTACTCTTCTGTATTAGTTTGCTTCAAGAAGAGATTTTCTAGCTAAAACTGAATTTTTCCGGAATTAGGATATTCCAGCCTGGATGTATCTGAAGTCATGACCCACGGCATACAGTCACTGTTCCTACTATTGGTATGAGGCAATTTTTTAGGTTGTTAATAGACTCCACTTCCACAATTTACCAAGTCTGCCACTGTGACCCATCTGGACTGATGCACCACTTCCCTTTGCAAAATAAATAACTAAATAGAGGTGGAGTTAAAAGGATGCTGCATGTTCAAAGCAGAAGACACTTGATTCACCCAGAATTTAATCATTACTGGGGGCTGTTCCTACAGTGTTTTAACAATATTTTTTTGTTATAACACCATAGTGAAAACAGAAAAAATACAGCGAGATTTATTCACTGTTCAAAAATCCCATCTCTAAATGGCATTCTATATTCTGATACAAAATGCTACTGGTTTTGCAAAGTCAAAGAGCTATCTTGAGAAAGTATTCACTTTTTCATCAGAATTCTGAATAAATTATGTAAACCTGGTGTTAGTTTATGACACTGGTTTACGGAATTATCAATAAAAAAATTCTAAATGTTTTAAATTCTGCTCTCTGATATAAAACAACCATTGTGTTACATCTTAGAATTTTGTGAAGTGCTTCTTCCAACCAGGATTTTGTGTTTGTTTATCAGAGAAAATGTCCTGTAGGAAGGAATAGTGCTCCTCTACCTGTAGCATATATTGGTCTCAGTTGTGTGGCTATACAATTAACCTATAACTTATCAACTGCTAAGTCTCAAAGGAAAAGCTTTTTCTCATATTATATGAGAAAGTGAGTTTAAAGAAATATTTATTATAATAGTAGCATTGATGAACCTATGCTTTTCTATACCCTTTACTCTTTTATTTACTTATATCCTTTACTCTTTTATTACTGTGGACTTTACAATTGCTTTACACTTTTTTTTGTAGCCTTGCTCCAAGTTATGTTTTCCTAAGGCCAAAATCTTTCTCAGGAAATTCTATTAAAGCATATCAGTGAAAAGAGAGCAAAAGATGATAATGCCAACCTAGGTCAATGGCTATTGAGCACCTGTCACTTTGTTTGGACAAGGCTAACAAAATGCTTGGTTTTTTTTTAAAGAATATTTTTCGGGCAACATTTAGATGGAAGTAGCAGTTTTGTGTATTTGGTTCAAGCCAGGTGGATAAGCCATCTGACTCCTGCCAGTTTATCTGTTACTCTCAGAAGGTTTCTGCTTTCCTTACAGCCATCGACTTCATGGCTCCCTACCCACTGCCAGCTTGCTCAGTCGCTTTTGCCAAATATTATCTGGACAAGTGACACTTGGATTATGTCTCTGTTCTTATACCAGCTTTCAATGAAGGACTTTTACAGGGCCAGTGGGCTGCCTGTTTGTTCCCGGCCTCCTAAACACTGTAACTGACGGCTGGTGAATCTGATGAACATCTTGGGAACTAGCCAGCAGCAGAAGGGGAAGTTGTACACTATTTCCAAAGTACTTTAACAACATTTTATTCCAGTTTGTAATTTTACTTATAAAGGAGAATTTTTCCATACAACACAAATATTTATTCTCTCACAGTTATATTATTTTTCTTTACCATTCCAAAGAGGCTGCCCAGGGAAGTGGTGGAGTCACTGTCCTTAGAGGTGTTTAAAAGATTTGCATATGTGATACTTAGGGAGTAGGTTTAGTGGTGGATGTGGCCATGTATTAGGTTAATGGTTGGACTTGACCTTAAAGGGCTTTTCCAACCTAAATGAATATATGATTCTATGATTTTATGATTCTGTGATGTTATGAAAGAAAGTAAGATGCTCCTCATAGATGAAATCTGATTTCATATGTATCATAGGTGAGACCTGGAAGCTATGGTCAGAGGAAAAAAAGATGGCTGTCCTGATTTGGGCTAAGATAAAGGTGCAATTAAACCGAGTAACAATGGCAAAGGCTCAAGACGAATGAAGATGTTAGATAAGGAAATAGCAAAAAATACTGGATTGTTTGTTAGTACTTCTAAATGAAGAAGGAATGCTTTCAAAATTTTAAATGTATTTATATATATTTTTTTTTTAAATGTTTCAGCTGCTATACCTCTTCCTCTAGTGAATTTTGCATTTAATACCACTTGATGGGGAGAGGTCACATGGGAAAATTCTTCCGATACTTGGAATACATCCTGATTTTCTGCTTTACTCGCATGTGACAAAATAGGTCACATTAATTGGCTTCCCAGAACCTGGAGATTTAATTTCATCTGAGCTTTTTTGTTCCTCTGGGATGGTGTTATCACTGCTTAAGTGATCCAAGTGTATTACTGCCCAACTCTTGAATTTTAGACTGTATTTATGAATTGCTTACTTTTTATATTATTAAACATTTCAGTCTAAAGCAGTGGCTCTTCCTGGTAGTCAGAACATACCCTCCCTTCTGATAGTGCTTGGGCTGGAACTTTTCACTAAAGCTGATGCAACACGGGTAGCAGGAACCTTGTGCTGCTGCAATCATTATCATACTGCCTTTGAGGAAAAAAAAGTGTAATTCAGGAATGAGCACAAACTAGCACTGAGCTTGGGCATAATAAAAACTGCTCTAAGCTAACTGTGTGAGTGTGAGCTAAAGGAATTCAAATGTGCTGGAGAGAAGAAGAAATAATCAGGAGCTGAATTACAGAGCCTGTAGTGAAGATGTCTCAGTCACAGCTAATCCCATACGTGAGAAGGTGCTAAAACTTGGAATGCTTGGGAAATTCTGCACAACGATTACAGTCTGCACAACGATTAATTTACACTAACAAAAAAAAAGTCACGATATACTTTTAGTGATTCCATGTTGTTCCACCACAGAGTTAGCTTGCTTCTTATTTGAATATGAATGACCTCTGGTCTTCACATAAGAAAGCACAATAGAAAATAAACTCAATTACAATGGAAGACTCTGGAGTTTCTTTTCAAAATAAACACCCAAATTTTTACAGCCAACATGGTATTTTTTCTTTGTGTTGTATGATAATTGAGGAATACAACAGATTTACAGGAGCAGAGACAAAAGCAAAAGTGCAGTGTTTGTTGACTATACCACTAGTGTACATGTAATCAAATACAGAGGACTGGAAATTGCTTCTGGATGGTGAAGGTTTCTATAATTTTATCTCACATTAATCTTATTTTACTTTACTGTTCACAATTAGGAATTTTACAGCCTTAAACATGTGAAATTAAAACCATGAATGAATTCTTAATTGTATAGCTCCTCGGTACTCAATTAGCATTGCTCTCTTTTCCCCTAACAACGATGTAATACTGTACTAATGAAAAACAGGGCTTCTTTATTTGCTATGGCCTTGGGGTCAATTATCAATTTATCATTGTGTCCTGCAGGTTTAAAATAAAATACTCTGTGCAGTGTAATCATTGTACAAAATTGACATTAAGTAGATTCTGCAAGTATGGACTTAATAAAAAATATAAAGAGCTCTGTCTAAAAGGGTTCTACTCCTATAAATTCTATTAGGTTGCCTTTAGCATAGGACAGTAAGAAACTGCAAAACTAATTTAAAGGTTTGTTGTTGTTGTTGTTTGATTTTATTTTTTTTACTATCTTTGCTTATTCTATATGAAAATAAACTAGAAAAAGCTAAACTAAAAATAGACTCAGTTGTATTTTAAATATTTCTTATGATCTCAAACTTAGCTTTTTTAGTAAAAATTTTGCTGTTGCTCTTAGCAAATGATGAATATGGCTTCTGTCTTATGAATGTCAAATACTACTGTATATTAATGTATTCATAAGTCAATGAAAAATCACTTAGATGTTTGAAGTATTAAAAACATTTTATTATTTAAATTAGACATTTATTAATTTAAACTAGAAAAACAGAAAGCAATTAATTAGAAAAAAACCTTCTTATTAAAGCAAACAACTGGTTAAGAAATTCATTTGTAGTTTATTTACGTCAAAGGCTCCATCTCTGCGAAGTTGAGATATGACCTTTCCTTATTCAGTTTGGATCTGGGAAGGTGGATTGATGTGTGCAATTACAAGGAAGCTGGGGAGAAAACACAGGAAAAAATAAGTATGTTTCTCTACCCCAGCAAGTGGGCTCCACTTCTACAAAGAGATGTTCACAGAACTATGTCTTAGTCTTGTTGAACAAAGCTGAATATTTGTTGGTCTTCTCTCTGAACTGTGGCATTAAACCTGGGGACCCGCATTTCAACACCTAGCTTGTTGCTATGTATCTTCATCCAAAAGTCTTTCAGCCATCTGAAATACCACGGAAACACATATTTTTATTTCAAAAAAACAACAGCAAAACCTGATCATCATCTTGGAGAAGAGAAGCACTTAGGGAGATTGGCTGAGGACGAAACTATTATACCTGACGCTATTAATAGAGTTTCCCTCTGCTCTTACCTCTTATTGACAAACCCCTGCCATACAATCCAGCCTATATTCACACACATGCATAAAATAATCAGGAAGTCATAGTTAGATAGCTGGAGAACTGTAAGCCCAGCTTTACCACCATTGTAGAGTGACACTGCTTCTCTCTCCACTGCATACTGAGATATTTACTGGTGACAGCATTTAGTAGCAAGAAAGAAAGCAATAAGACTTTGTCACTCCTTTTTTCTGTCCTTTCCTATTTTTAATCTTGAAGCTAACTTTAATTAATCTCACTTTGCTCCTACTCTCCTGGGATGCTTTTCTGCCCCATCATTATGCTACAGATCGCTCTCGATAAACTCAACAGCAGCCACACATGTACAAAGAGGTGGCAGAAGACAGACAATGTTGAAAAGTAGTTTTTCACACCAGACGGGTTTTCCCACCATACTCTCATAGATCTAATTCAAGCCTCTTGTGGCAACGAGAGCCTGAAGTGTATATCAATATTTTCATTCCTGAAACTAAACCAGCAAATATCACAAGAAGAGAGTCATTTTTCAACTGGCGCCTTCTTCTGTGGCAGCACACAGGGTGGCATGACTGAGATACAGCCTGTTTAATTGATTAGTTCACTCCGTAGAGGGCTGGGTATAGTCCAGTACAGAGCATTCTAAACATTGATAAATTACCACCTTTGTGTGAAATGGTTGAGGTGGGACCACTGCCCTTTGACAAACCAGAAAATGAAATGATTACTATTGGATTCTATTGACTTGTCTGGTTAGAGCAGTTGTGCTTCTTCTGAAAGGTTAATTGGACTTGAACTCAAGAAATTAAGAGGTCATCTGGGGTCACAGTGACAGCAGGCAAACTTTTAACTTACCACTAATAATGTTTGTCAGGGAAAGGGAGTTATGGAGTGCTTTAGCTGCATCTCTACTCAAGAATTTTCTATTAAAAATGTGTTTGTCTAATATATAAGTAAGCCATAACTCTTTGCAGTAAATATGCTTCTTAACATTCTGATTTTCATCAGATAACATATCTCAAAGAATAGGATTCTAGGCTCAAGGTAGTTTGTTATCATAACTTACATGTATATATCAATGTGGATCACAAAAAATTTTCCTCTTAGAAGTGTAAAGAAATTCAATGTAAAATGGCCTGAAAAAAAACCTTAATTGAGTATAGTGGATGTAGCTCAGTTTTAAAGCTCTTTACTTTGAGAGTTCTTATAATAACTTTGTTATTGTCTTATTCTGTTTGTTTAATTCTTTCTGATTTTGTAATTGCAGTTCAAGAGTAATTCTAATACTAAACATAATAAACGTTTGTTGGTAAAAACCCTAGCATTAGTTAGGAGATGATTGCACTTTATATCATATGAGGAGGAATTAACCCCACTTACCTTCCTGGGTTTCCTTTTAGGTATTGCAAAGATTGGCCTCTATCTTCTCTCATGAAGTTTGACAATTTTGAAATAATATCAAGTCAGTCTCACACACTTTCACATCTCTGTCTCTCACTCTCTGTGCATGTATCTGGTATATATACATATATAGACATATGTTTCTTTTTCAAAAGACATTATATAATGTTACCATTTCATGATAAATTATCATTAGTAATATTCATTGAAAGGTCAGGATTATACTGTGATGTGAGATGCATTATCAGTTTATCAGATAAATGTAGTTCAAGAACAGAAATGTAAAACTCATTTGCAGACTTTATGTGCTGGAATTGGTTGTAATCTGGAATATTTGTGAATCTTTTGGTTTGCATATATCCTACATATAACCATAGAACATTTTCTTTGTATATTTAGCTGATCTAGAGTTACGATGGTTATGATGAGGACAGTGATTATCAGAAAAAATTCAAATTTATGATGTACGTTATACAGATGTCGTTGTTTTTAAGTGCATATGACAAGACATGAAGCTACATTCTATTGCTTAGAAACTAACAAAATATTGTGCTGACTAAGTTTTCTGGATTTCCTAGACAAAGAAACTGAGTGGAACTTGGTGCTATCTGACACCATTTTGTTGAGAAAATTGTCTGAGAAATTTTCAGAAAATTCTCTACAAATATGTTGTAAGATTAAGTTAATTAGGGAAGAGTATAAAGCTTAACTGCAAAGATTGCTTCCTTGTGCATACATCCAAGGAGACAACTGAATTTAGTGGACTGAATTTTTACTTTGTGGAGTATGTCTTTTACTCCATGATTAATATAGGCAGCTGGTACTAAAAGCTACAAGAGCTGGGGACAAAGCAGGTAGAGATGCTGATAAGGAAACACACATTTTCCTTCTTTCAAAATTAATATTAAATCACAATCACAGTTATATTTTCTTCATACCTCTAGAAATATTGCAACACAAGTCAATGTAGTATTAAAAAGTCTGAAAAAATAATATTTTTTAAAATGTTCTGATATTTAGAAAGATGTATTTTGAATTTGGACACTAGGAGTGACTGCTGTGGATTATAGTTGGGCCAGGTGATCCTTGAAGTCTCTTCCGACTTAGCATTCTATGATTCTGTGATGCTATGAATTTTCTCCAAATCTAAAGGTGCCAGAAGAATCAGTCTATTAACATTTGACCTTTACTTATTTACTGCAAAACCTAAGAAACTAATTTGTTTTCAACTAATGGTTTTAATGTTTTTTTCTGCAGATATTATTCAAATATTAAAAATAAGGACCCGAAAAACTTCAGAGGCAAGTCTGAAGATACTTTTTGAAGAGGTTGTTGCAGTCCCCTTATGAATCCAGACTTCAGTCAATCAAGTGCATACTAAATGGAACCAACTCTTTTGGTGAAAAGGCCTTAAGGTTAAGACAAAATTTATCTATTTCTTCAAGCAGATAATCAGACCACATGGAGAAATTAGCAAAACAGAGATAGAAAGAACAAGAGAAAATTTTTACAAATTCTGAGATATTTTCAATTAGGAGCAACATTCCTGGGAAGAAAAGTTTAAAGAAACAACAAAAATCCACCTTAAGATTCTCATATACCAGCAGAAAATGGGTTTCAGCATGGAAAATCAAGAGCCTTAATAAATGATTTGTAATGGCAAAATTTTGATAGCTTTTTCTTCACAGACATAGAGCTAAAAAATTATCAGATAATAAACATAATACAGCAAATATTTTTAATCAGTAAGTACATGCCAAGTGGATTAATCTTTGGGGTTTACCTTTTAAATTTCTTCTGGCATTATTTATGAATTTGAAAACTCAAATTTAAAAATATAATATTTTTTTTTCTTTCCAATGAGATTATTCAGATAAGACAGTGCCAAACATGAAGAGAATAAGTGGGCAATATATAGCCTTTTACTATCTCTGCTCAGTAATATTAAATATTTTTTTAAAATTCTATAAAGGTTTAGTGCTTTAGTTCCTAAGTTATAACCTTGATTTCTCTGAGTTTACAGAAAAATCAGGTTATGGCTACATGGGGAAAAGGTTACAAAAGTATTCCTATTATATCAAATTGTCTCTGGGTCAGCATTTAATGTAATTTACATTTAGAAAGAAGTAGAGTTCCTTTAACCTTATTTTCTATTTGGGAAGTGTAGTAAAACATCCCTCTGAAACTCATGCATTAGAAAATGGAAGAAAATAATGAAACAGCAAAGAGGGAGAGTAAAGTATAGAATTCTTCCATCCAGATAGCATAGGAAATTTACTGGACTGGATGCTGCCATTCCTGGGGTGTTATATTAGGAGAAGCTCGGTGCCTCCAAATTAAAATGATGTCTGAATTAGTTGTCCACTTTGTAAGTCTTGATATTAAAAGAAACAATGCATTTTTGTCACATTTTCAAAACAAATATTAAGATTGGAAGTTCCAAGGTGTACCTACCAGAAATGTGTTCTGTTTTTTCAAAACAAATCCAAAATCTTACTCTCATAGAATATGAGTAATATTTTTTTTACAGAAATTTGGCTAAGGCCTTAACTTTTCAGTGTAAAACAGTATTTTTTGTCATATGGATGGTAGTTCATGAACAAACAGTGTCTTCTGATGACAATCTAGAAGATAAAATTAGCTTCCATGCACACGGAAAAAAAAATTATATATAGAGACTTACATAAGTTTTACAGGTTACCCACAAACAAAAAGAAAAAATTATTGTTGTTAAGCTTCCTACAAATTAGTTATAAAATCTGCATTAATTAAGAGATAAAACAATCATAGCAAATTGTGAGTATTCTGCTCATGTACAGGATTTTTTTTTGTGACTGAAACAACATTGCTCGTCATGAATAGCAATGAACCATTTATGTATGTATTTATTTTATGTGACCTTTACTACTATCATTTTTTGATAAAAAACAGAAGCTGTCACTGTAAAAGAATTTTTCCTCACTTTTTGATAAAGAAGATCTGGAGATTTTTTTAAGGGACTTCCTTATTTCCATCTTTTCCCTTTTTCGTATCCTGTCTTCTTTTCTAAATTCCTGTTACCTCAGTCTTTCCTAAGTGTATCATGTTCAGAGTTAGATTTAGACATGTATAAACCAGGCTGCTCTTCCTAGTTCCTGTTCTTCCATTCAGAATAGATATTTCTTATTGCATTGAAGCTAAAAGAAACTTTTTTTCAGGAACAGTGATGTGAGAGGTGGGAGTGCAGTCAGAAGAGAAAGCTAAATCAAGATCTTAATCCTTCTATTCTTGTCATCTCTCTGGACAGCCTTTAAAATTTTGATTTTTTAAATAAAGTTTCCAAATCATTGTTTCATGATAACTATCACAGTCAAACTCCATTAACATTTATAAGATGTTGGGATGCAATATTACCAAAAGAAAGAAATTAATAAATTATTGATAAATATATCAATAATCATGGGCCTACTGTCCAACTTAGAGAAGAAGCGGAAGTGACAGGTTTATGTATTCACCAAACTTACCCATTGCAAATGTGTCACAAAATACTTTTAAGTATAGGGAGACTAATAGTACATAGAAGTTAGAATACAGGTGTGGTGTCATATAAAAACCACAATTAAAGACTACATTTTTGTGCCTTTGGTGGTTCAGGTTTTCCCAGTATTCTGATCCTAGCCTAATGCACACTATTCAGTGGCAGAGCATGGGATTAGCTTCCCACTGAGGAAGGCAGAGCATATGGGACCAGCCAGTACTGCTTCTTGACACACAGGACATAGCTTTAATCATTTTGATTTGATATGCATAGCAAATATAACTTCAGTGGTATCATGAACATATGCTATGGAAATGAGAGAAATAAGCCTCATAACTGAGCCTATTCTGATAATATTAAAGGGTTATTCTTTTGTAGTGTTCAAGAACAGGTTTAAGTATTGATGTTATAATCCCCAGTTCAAAAAGGAATAAAAAAAGTAGTAGAGGCGTGCTCTTTAAGCACATACAAAATCTCATTACTTCCTGTGGTTTACTCAAGCAAAAAGATAAACCCTTGCTTAAATGCTTTGCAGTAGTCAAGATGTTAATAAGAATTTATAAGGTAACCTGAACAAGATTAAATATATTCTTACAAGTGAAATTCAGCCAGTATACATAAAGGATATGTATTTTTATAATTTTTCTTATTCTTTCAAGTATTTCTTTACTGCTTTAGCTGCATAGTTTCCCTCTCTACCTAAGCTAAAATTCAGTATTTGGAGCAGTTATTTTTATACAGATCAGTAAATATTTCAGTGCCCTTGCATAACATCCATCTGAATGAGTTATTTCTAACCAGGTTTAAAATGTAAAAGCATTTTAGGCCTGAATTTTTTAAAAGTCTCTTGATGTTAGACATGTGTGCCATGCTTAATGTAACTGAACATCAGCCTGGAATAGGCCTTCCTGTGATCCTGTGAAATGTTAATATTAAATACAAAACTAAAATTCAGAGTCAGGCCATGGGTCTGACAACTAGATGGGCAGACCAGGTGTTTACGACAGTAGCTACAATAGAGCTGTGTGAGGGGTGACCTTTGGAGGATGCTAAATAGGGTGTCCCACAAAAGGATTTTTTTCTATGCTGCTCTGGTTTATCCTAGTTGGTGCTGCCCTAGAGTCTATTTGTCTGCTGGAACAAAATGTGGATGGCTGTTTCTCTCATTTTCACTTATTCTTAGTTCTGTCTCCAGGAGGTACACAGAGTATTATTCCTTCTTGGTGTTAAATCCCTCTTGCAGATCATCAAGAAACTATCCAACAGAGGAAGTTCCTTCGTGTTTTCTCATTTGCCTTGATAAGAGCCAGTGCCAAGGAACATAATTTTGTGAGTGTCTTCTTAAACAATGAGTTCAGCTAGATCTGGAAACACTTTTTATAAATTTTCAAACAGTCTTTTATTTTCATATTCTCATTTTCCATAAGTAAAAAAAAAAAAAAAAACCTAAAAATTATTAAAAAAAAAAAAACTAAAAATTATTTTTGGAACACATTTAGGAACTTGTGTTCTTGTACTATTGTACTCAGTTTGGACAAAAAATGACCTATTTTTTAAAATCTAGGTTATGAGACCCAAACATGGATTCATAAATGCCTGACCAAAGCACTGATAAAGTTGTTAGACATCAAAAGAAGGTAAATGTTATCACTATTCAAACTATTTTCTGCAGTTGAACACTCAGTAAACCCCACCAAAAAATTGAGGTGTAGCACTGCAATTAAAACTTCTGAATATCAGGTCACTTATTAAAAGATCAGCATGTGTTTTTAGACATCTTGGGTCACAATGCAGGAAATGAAAACTGAGTTTACTTACTCAGAAACAAAGCCTGCTCCAGTGCTTTGGTTTTAGAATAAAATCTTCTTTGCCCTATGTATTTCCCTTTTCTATTGCAGCAATACCTGTAACAATTTCCTGTTGATAATTCACTGGTATCAATGGATATTCTTCCTGAGAAAGGACTTCCAGATCTGGGTACTGTGTTTATTACTGGGTAGTATCTCCAGCAAAATTTGTGGGTTTTAAACCATTCTAACTAGAAGAAGAGATTTATTGCCTTTCCTTTCCCTAAGGCAGATATATTAAAAAAGAATTTATTTATTGTTAAGTGGAACTTCAGCATCTCTGTGGTAAAATGTTTCTTACAGTGCTGCCTGTCCTGGTGTCAGCCATGCCATCCCCTTCTCAGGACAGGGAAAGGCAGACAGCTGGCAGGAGGGTTAGGGAATGCCGTTTCTGTTTTTCTTTTTTCTAGTCTTCCTCCAGTGCCATGTGCAATCAGATTGGTGGCATGTCATTTTAATCTGTCAGCATCCCCCTGAGTGCTACTCAGTCAGCCATAAGGAACTACCTTGTGTGTTGGCAGAGGAAGTTCTTTTAAAACACCCAGTCACTCAGTCAAGCAGCCTAAATGGGGCAGCAGGCAACACCTTCACACCAGTGTATGCTAACAGATCTCTGCGGATGTGTCTTGACCTCATAAGAAGACACAGCAAAAATGCCAGGGTGAAGAGCAGAGAAAGGTTAACCCTGCCTTGTTTGCTAAAAATGGCAGCTTCCTTTACTCCACTCAGTCAGAAGCAAACGTATTTTATACATGTGTGCATGAGTGTAAATATATATATAAATAAAACTACAGTTTTCTTTTTGCAGTATGGGAATGTAACCACTAGATGACACCAAGAGATAGTTCCTATAGACTTGATTTTTTTATTCTTTATTCATCTGTCTGGTCAAAAGGTGACATTCTTGCTGAGATTGTAATTAAGATTACAGAGGTAGGCAAATTAAGTAATCGGGAAAGTATTAATAGATACCTTACTTTAATATTATCAATTACTGTCCTAGAGTGCAAACAGCTTGGAATTTATGATCATTTGGACAGTGGATCTCAAACATTACCTCCCCTTCCCTGCTGTGCATACTTCTAATTGCCTATTACAGATGCATCATTTGTATTGCCAAAACCAAGAGTCTGCCTGTGCTTGTACAGCAAACTTCCCATTTGCTGTGGGTCACAATCAATCTCTGAGAATCCACACAATGCAGAAACATGGTATTATCAAACCTTGGTATAAGATCACAGACTTTCACCAGGCCAGAATTATATCTTTGGTTATTCTCTGCTACTTTTATTGTTCTCTCAAAATGAACAGTACAGGATTTGATGTTAAGAATTAAGAAATGTCTTTTCTTGCTGGAAGAAATGTCAAAATTTTGATATAAATTTCTGAAGTTTACGTTTTTATAACAGGAAAGAAGACAAAGGTTTGAAATTTTCCTCTTGTGTTATTTTAATTGATTGTAACAACATTAGTTCAATAAAAAAATGGTTAAGTACCCACAGCTGAATGGATGTTACATTAACAAAAAATAGCCTAAATTTCTAAGTGGCGGACAAAAATCTAGTCTCATGTATCTGTGTACAAATTTATAAAAGCAATATAAAAGCAATATAGAACTACTAATGTTGCCCATTAACATCAAGTAGGGATGTAGAGCCTGCCTGATAATACAGATAATTGGTATGGTCATACAATATGGTAGTCTTAGGGAAATAATGCTCCTTGAGTCTTTTTTTAGAAACTCTTCCTACCTTCTCTCCCTATTTCCAGGTCATAATATAACTAAGCAATAACCTTTCACTCTAAACTGTAATCCATAAACATTCACTGGCTTATCAAAACATAAAAAAACTGGACTATTTTTTTTCTCATATGAACATATTTTAAGTGTGTCGACATGTTTCACACACCTTATATTGTTAATGAGAAATTTGAAATAAGAATGGTTATCATTAAAACTTCAACAGTTCCCTTCTGTGTTATCATGGTAATGATAATAATGGGAAGATATTATTTATAAAAGTCTTACTGGTGGACTTTATATATGTAAAAAACAACAGATAATACAATAGTAGATAATATTGAGCACAGCAGCAGTAAGTGGAATTTCTAATAGTAACTGGGATTTTTAACTGTCTTTGTGATGAAGCAACAAATTTATACCTCTCTGGTGCAACCTCTCATTCAAAACCTGATTGAGTCACTCCAAGTGATTGCTGTTATCATGGGTCTATGGCCACGTACTAGCTGGGAGATGAACAAATATCCATTCAGTGCCTTGCTTCCTCTCTGGAAACAACAGTCATGGAGGCAGAACCAGGAGCCTGGGGCTAGGGTGGAACCTGCTCTCTATAGATGCTCAGTGCTACAGAAATTCTGGTGCTAGCCATGCAATGGGGGCGGGTGCTAATGTGAGGTAAGCAGCCTGCCCAGTTGGCTGCCATAGTCAGTTCAACCACCCAGGGTTAAAATAACAACAAGTGGAAATCAGAAAACGGTGAATGTATAAAAAGCAGAGAAAGAATGTCAAGTCATCATGCGAGGAAATTATAAGGGTTATAAGGAGTGTTCACATAGATCTTGAATGTAACTAAAGAAATAAAGTCTTATTGCCTAGCATAATCTCCTCCTGTAGAATGTGGAGCTTAGTTTGGGACCATGATTTTTTAAGAACAGCTCAAACAGAGCATTAGTTTTGGTGCTTAAGAAAGGCTTTCTTTCCCAATGGCTTTATGGAAATGTGACTTGTAAAATGTCTGAAAATTCTTCAGGATGATGTGGAGAATGGTTGTAAAGTGTTATTTTATGTGACTGTTAAAGCTATGCTTAAAAGAACTCTGCAACTGTGTTTCTGAGTAATTGAATAGAAAATTTCACACCATCAATTATCATAGATAAGACAAAATTGACCTGAACTTTATTTTTTTTGTTTAAAAAAATAAGATTTAAATACTTCCTGGAAATAAAGTAAGTGAATCATTATTTTCTTACAAAGAATAAATGTAATTTTTGTTTGTTGATTTTAGTTTAGCTTATGGAGAACATGTAGCGGGAGGAGCCATTCTTGCTCCTGATACTCGACGAGCTGCTGGTCTCTTCCAGGACTCCAGCCACCACACAGCGCTTCCAGGGTAGAAGTGTAGTGGGAAGAGCCTTTCTTGCTCCAGAGGCTCGATGAGCTGCTGGCCTCTCCATGCCTCACACCAGAGTGAGCTGAGCTCTTCTCTGTGGGTGTGTGTTCCACCTTTATTGGCCCCCTGGCCTTGCTCATGCCCAATAGGGGCCTGTCCTAATCAGGCACAGGTGGACTCACACCCACTCTTTGGCAACTCAAGGCACCTGGTTTGTCTTCTCTACATTTCCCCCCCTTTTTTTTTTTTTTTTTAACACTGATTACAGAATACAACATGATTTTTACAAACATTTACACTTAAACATTTACACTTATACACAGGATTTTTCTTTGGGCCCCGCGGGACACTCAGCTAAGAGCATCGAGGGGGCACCAAGGGGCAGTACAGAACACACTTATACAGGATTTAGACATAGACATACAGGATTTATACAGGATTTAGACATAGACATACAGGATTTTTACACACAAAATTTTTTTTTACACAAAAATACACTTACGACTTACGGGATTTAACCCTAGCTTAGGCAACCGTTCAATGTCAGCCCAGGCACTTTTTCACAAAGTCTCTGTTCTTTCTCCCTCCTGTATCTGCTCTTCTCTTGGCTTCCCTCTGCTCAGGGGCTTCCAAAGAGAGAATCCTTATCTTGGCTTCCCTTTGCTCAGGGGTTTCCAAAGAGATTTCTGGTTCCTCATGGGTTTCTGGTTCCTCCGTGGGATTCCATACTTTAATTTATTATACTTTAATTAATTTTTTTTCTTCTGGTTCCTCCGTGGGATTCCATACCATGGGATTCCATCCTCCTGGCTTCCTTCTGCTCAGGGGCTTCCAAAGAGAGAATCCTTATCTTGGCTTCCCTCTGCCAAAGAGCTTGCTGGTCATACCTTTCAGGGAGAGTGTTAGCCCAGGCATTTTTTCAAATCAGGGAGAATGTTCCTGTTGCCAGCTCTTCACAAGTTGCTTCTTTAGATGTCTGTATGTTGCCCGCATTCTCCACCAAATGTAGCGGGAGGAGCCATTCTTGCTCCTGATGCTCGACGAGCTGCTGGTCTCTTCCAGGACTCCAGCCACCACACAGCGCTTCCAGGGTAGAAGTGTAGTGGGAAGAGCCTTTCTTGCTCCAGAGGCTCGATGAGCTGCTGGCCTCTCCATGCCTCACACCAGAGTGAGCTGAGCTCTTCTCTGTGGGTGTGTGTTCCACCTTTATTGGCCCCCTGGCCTTGCTCATGCCCAATAGGGGCCTGTCCTAATCAGGCACAGGTGGACTCACACCCACTCTTTGGCAACTCAAGGCACCTGGTTTGTCTTCTCTACAAGAACATGTCACATTTTTTTATGGAACAATGAGAATTGTCAGTAAAAAATTGCATACTCTGCTGAAATCTGAATTGTTAAAAATCCAACTAGTTTTCCTCCCATCAGTTTTACAGACCAAATTGCATCATAGAACTCCAGTGATTCTCCTCATACGCAAAATGTATTGTGTGGCAGGTAAAGTGTGTATCTAATCACATTGCTATTCCACCCTTGAAATATTTTTCTTGTAAAAAAGCTGTAAGCAATATACTATCAGGTAATATCCACTTTTTAATTTTTGACTATATAAAGTGAGCGAAGAAAATTGTTTTAGATTTAAAGCTTTTTTTTAAAGCTGTCTTTTTTTCTGGGGAATTTCTGGGGCATATATGATGTGTATTAAAACTTTTTTCATTTCTAAAGTATTGTTAAATATTAAAATTTTAACAGTCTGATAAAACCACAGAATTTATTTCTATTACTTATCAAATGTCTCAGTTTGGTAGAGAAATGAAGTTCATTATTGTAGGGGGGCTTTACACACAAGCACCGGAATTAGCAACCTCCTTATTGCTGTGTATTGCTTATTGCTGTGTGCTATTGCTTGTATTCAGGAGCGATTCATGAGATTTCCTAATACCTTGCAATAGATGTAGGGCAGGTGTATAGATTAATTTCTCCCAAACACTTTCATTTTTTTCCTTTCTAAGTATGATAAATAAATACAAGTATGAACAAAATACATTTCTCAAAATCTGAAAGTTATTTCTCAGAAGTCAGGACATCTGTTTCGAAGTCATTAAGTTTCTGGTGATGTTTAAATTATCATATTTGTCAGATTCTTCTCATCTCCTGTCTACATTCTTCATTTCAAAGGACACTCATTTAACAGTTGCAATATTTTTGCAGAACTTTGAGATTTAAACACCCGCATGTTTTTAAATCTTGAGTTTTTATTGACTCTTATCAGTCAAGTAGTTATTAACATTAAATATATAATCTAAAATACAAATTACTGACACAAGTTCAAGAGTGGGCTCACTGAAATTAAAAACATTGTTAGAAGTTTATGTGTGAGCTGAGACATCTGGGGCAGGATTAATCAGTCGTGGAAGATTGAGGTGTTTTGAGTTTAGTTTTGTGTTTTAATTTCTTTACATTTCCTTGGTGTGCTGCAGAGCTGTTTGCCCATGTCAGCTTCACTCTGACTGGGGTTGGCTTCTCCCTTTCCTTGTCTAAAAAAACCCCTACAACTATGAATGTACAGCTGCTCATAGAAAGCACACAGCTCCAGAACTAAGACTTCCTGCTCACCCCTAGGCCCCTGTGCTCAATCAGAGCTGACTGCCCAAAACCATGTAACATCCATTCTAGTGTTCAGCGAAAAGTTATTGAGTACAGTTGTAACATCAATTATGTTAATCATTACAATTTATTATTATTGTTGTTGTTATTATCATCATCTTTATAGCTGTTGGCAGTCTAAGAGTATAAACAATACAAGATTCATGGGGAGAAATATAATCTGTGTTATGAGTCAGCTAATAGAGTTGGAAAAGCTAAACCAGAACAAAACAACCTTTTTTAGACATAAAAGAGAATCAACAAACTTCAAGGCTAACCTGAGTTTATATTGACCATATTTTGTATTAACACCTACAGATAGGCATAATGGAGATCCATTGGGCAATGCACTGTACAAACAGAAAATAAGAGGCAGTTCTTGCTCCACTGAGTTCACAAGCCAAACACTCAGCAAAGGAAGAGCAGGGGGGCAAACAGGCACACAAAGGTGAAGCTTTAACAGCTCAATAACAGAGCCAGATAAGAACTCACATCTCCTGATCTGCAATCCAAATTGCCCAGAGCACATCTGAAGCATGAATGGCAAGTTACATTTTCTCCCTCATAGCCCTTAGCGGGAGAGACTTATATGCATGAAGGTCAAGGTGGATCCTATTTATGTCACTGTGTGGGGCCTGGTTCTGCAAATCAATAGTCTGAGCTGCAAAATTACTCACCTCCTAACTCACGAAAACCCACTAGTGGAAATCCACCAGGGGAAGCACAGCAAGCCTTATGGAAAAAGAAGACTTGATGGGATTAAGTCCTTCATCTGGAGCTCCTAATTTTTAATTCTTTTATAAAAGCATGTCATAATTTTGAAAGGTACTCAGCAAACATTTTTACTTGTTGATTATTAAAAGATCGTTTAAAATTAACTGTATATAGGGCTCGATATATCAAAAAGTAGGTTAAAAATATTGTAATAATCTAATTTCCTCTCCCTCCACCCCATGTTCTGATAGAGATTTTTTTTTTTCTCCATTTACAGGTGTGGAATTAAAGAACATGTTCACTCACTATATTATTGATGCACTTAAGTGGAGTGTTCCAAAGCATATAATTAACGTGTAGGCTTATGGCCCTGAAGTAGATTGGGATAGCGGTGCTGCATATCCATGATTTGAAGGACATACAGTGATGATTATAGAGGCAGTACTCTACATCCATTCCAGCCCTTTTGTGTTTAGCTGGTTGCCATGGCAAATAATTGGATAGAATTTAAGCCACTTTCTTCCAAGTGGGAAATTCATAATTTTACCCTTCACCTAATTTTGCACATACTTTTAAAGAATCTTAAAGTTTCTCCAGAAATGGAATACAGGCCCCAAAGAAGAAAAAAAAAAAAAATTCTGCACATCAAAAAACCTCACTTCATTTGAAGGTTTTGTTCTCTTTTTCCAATCCTAAAGAATCAGGTTTTTTTAAACAACATGATTAAGCAAAATATGAACCCGAGGGAGGCTCAAAAAGGTCTGACTCCAGAGAGGTAGGAAATCTGAAAAGGAGTGATCAAATACAGTTTGGTATCAATTAGAAACAGAGGGATAGTGTTATCTACTCCAATTTCCCAAATTTATTTAGGCCAATCCTTTTTTTAAGCTTTGAAAATATTTATCATAGGGGTTTTTTATGGTTCATAGCAATAATCCATCACATTCCTTTTTCAGTTTGTTTCTTTTTCTGAAGACATCAATAAACTTACCAAAAGGTCACCTGTGATTTTACAACAGTGCACAATACATACAGTCCTAGCTCAGTCAAGGGTTTATTATTTCACAGATTGCACTCCTCAACTGCAAAACCTCAGTAAGCATTGCACAGCACATGGCAATCGAGGAAAATCCATCGCTCCTCTGCTGACTGTAACATTTTACCATGAGCATTCCTGGAGGCACACAAAATACGAGAAATGGATCTTGTCCCATTCCATTACTTCTGAGAGTCGCAAAGCCATCATTGTCTTCTGCCATTTAAAGCAAGCATTACTCTAACTGGGCAAGAAAGTGCAATCCCTATAATCCTTATCCCTATAATACATATATAGGGAAGGCCATGGCTAGATTCACCTCATTTTCCGTAGGCAATTAATTCATGCCTACTTTTTTTTAAGAAGCAGCAGTCTTCAAGTAAGAAAGTACTTTGAAATTAAAGAACTAAATTACTTTGATCTCTCTGGAGAGGATCATATCTGCCTGCATTTTTCACACCACAAAGAGATGGACAGGATAGCTCAAGAGGCCTTCAGAATGACACCAAGAAGAGGCCATCTTCATTGGTCAGATAGAACACTTAAGTTCTTCTTTACTTTATGTTTAACATAACCATTTTCCTTAGTAGTACTAAATGAGCTGGACTGTAACTGTGTTTGTGATGTGGGGGCCAGGATAGTATGCTGACATTTATGTCTTTCTAATTCATATAATATTTCATAATAATAACTATGTGTCTTGTCTTCACAAAAATTAGAAAATTAGTCTCTTGCTTTTAGTATGCACTCCTACATTTCAAAGTTCCTAATAAACAAGAATGTAATTTTGTTACTCCTTTGACAAAAGTCTTAAATCCAGGATTAGAAAATTTAACTTTGATACTGACACCGAGTAAGCCTGGTTAATTTAGGAATAAAGCCAACTGAAGAATTTAAGATTTAGGTCTAGTTCCGATCAATAACAAGGTTATTTCTTAAATTCTGTACATTCAGAGTTGAGATTCAGTCCCAGGGGTTTTCTTTGATGTTCCCCAATTCCAAACATCTACATTAGGATATAAATAATAAACTATAAATCTTAAATAAAAATTTTTTTAAATGCATCTGTTATTACTTTTTCCTTTTTTCCTGATTTTTGCAATGTTTTTTTCTGGAAGGTTTATCATTTCCTGGAAGATCTGATTTTGAATCAATTAGTTATTGCTACTAGTGTTTTACCATTTACAGGTAGTTAAGGTTAGGCATGGTTTTTTTATTCTGGAATTTACTAATAAATTCAATTTTTAAAATGATGGTCTACCTAGAATCTAAATTAAAGGGTGTTTATAGCTGAACTTGTGAACTAATTAACCTTGTGTGAACTTGAGCAAAACCACATTTTCCTTTTTTCTACCCTTCCCAGTGTACGATGTCACCAGTTTTGTTGTATCTGTATGTCTTTGATAAGAACAGTACTTTTAAATTTGCCTTATGAAGAAATAAAATGAGAAAATGTGGAGTACTCTTCAACTTCTCAATTTAAAAAATTCAAAGCTGCTTTTTAAATGGCTTTGAAATTAGTACATTGCTGCCTCTTTGAAGATGTATTGCAGCATCAGTTGGGCAGAGACAATTAATAGTCTCTTTTGTTGAGCAAGAGAACTATGCCTGTTTTCTGAAAATAAATGTTGTGCCATCTTTAACCACATATTGATAGAGCAGTTTTAATATTCAGAGACAGCAGTGGCTAGAGAATGTTACCTTAGGTGAACAAAGTCACTACTATTCTGAAGAAATGTGGAAGTGACATAGTGTACTATCCTGGTAAAAAAAATCCACTCTGTAAGAAGTCATTTCTATAAGGAAAGCCATTCTTAACATAAAATTTTAGGCAATAATGAGAAAGGTGGAAGACTAGTATACTGAAAAGGGAAAGCACGTGCACAATGAAGGGAGAATAGAAAATAGAAATACCATATAATAGTAACATGCTAAACTCCCCTCTGAGTGACAAAGAATAAGGTAGGGGAGGGATAAGACAACTAGGCTAGCAGTGCCTTGTCATTTTATGCATATCTATATCTTGAGTGGGCTAGAAAAAGCAATTTCAATTCTTACCTCATAAGAGAGCCTCTGCATTGAACACCGACACAGATTAAGAGGCCAAAGGAGGGCAGCTGTGTCCATGCCACAAAAAAATAATCTAAGTGTTTCCAGTATTCTCAGTAACATCATAACAAGAAAATAATTGCAACTGGCAGAGTTCATGACAGGAGGGAAATCTGGCAGACAGGAGCAGGAGGCTCAGCTTGTCAAATACATGAATTGTATGCACTTGAAAGAGACATAGGAAAAAACCCTATGTTTAGCCTCATAAACTGCCTAATGAACAGCTCCAGCCTTAAACTTGAAAAGGAATTGCTCAGGGAATAACTGATTTTCTTATCAGTATGCATTTGTAAATGTATAACAATATGGCAATTCTCCCCAGTCAGATTTTAGGAAAAAATCATGGAATAATGAACTGTGGGGTTTTTAAATGAGGAGTCAGTGTAATGTTTTAACCCCTTAATGCCCAAATTAGATACAGCTTACCTGAATGTTCTCTCACATGCTTCTTGCTTAGGACTCTTGCATCGTAGCTTGTGAAACCTGGAAATATTGACTATTGTATCTATTTTGTAAAGGTTAGAAAAGACATGAATATAAGTTGGCCTATTGTCTAAACAACTCAAGTTTGAAATGCCCAGTAAAGGAGCCATTTACTGTCTCTCTTCTAATCACGATTTCTACAGATTTTAGGGATTATCTAATTTTTACAGTGTATATTAATCTCCAAAACCACGGGGTACCATTATAAACTCTTCTTTTTCTTCAGGAATGCTTATGTTTAGCATGTTATCTGGGAGTCCTTAGTAGATTCAGTATGTCTAATATTGATTTACTTTGGGTTATTAGCTTGGCATTAGATTTTCTAATTTTTTTAAAATCAAATCATTATTGAAAGTGATAAAAGTAAAAACGTATTAATTAATATGTCAAAATAGTATTTTGTCACATTTATCTGAAAAAAATGCTATTGTTTAATGGAGAAATTTTTTAAGAAATATATATCTATGTGTCTTACTAAAGGGTTTGGAATAACATTGGGTTTTCTTACAACAGCACTCAATTGAACATATCTGAACTCCTGTGAGAATAAGCCTGGAAATGAATGGACTGTCAGTGTCATCACAAACCACTGGAAAAAAACTTTTTCAGTCTCATGGGATTTAAACTCCTAAAAGAGCCCTTTTCTACTCCTGGACAGCAGGTCACATTCAGGCCAGATGCCCCATGGCTCCTTGGTGACAAATCCTGAGGAGACACCTTACAGTAACTCGGGTCTCAGTGTAGACAAGTGAGGAATAAATGTGCTTGTCTTGGACTCCACAGACATAACCTGAGCATTCTCAATGAAACTATATTTGTTGAAACATAAGCTGAAAGCTCTTGTGCAATCTGTGACCTGTGAATCTTTGAAGCAAGGACCATGTTTTGCTTCAGAAGTGCCACGTTTTTGTGGCTTTATATATGTGCTATTTTCTACTATTTATTAGCTTCTAAGAGATGCTCACAGAGGCAATCTGTGAGGAAAATTATCCCTTGAGCTTCCTCCTGGGGAAGCATAACTTGTCCTTCCTTCCTTGTTTCAGCCTTTGGTCACACACAAAAAAAATATCTGTTACAAATTTGTGCTGTGCTGACTACCAGTGAAAGCTAAAGAAAGATTTGCTTCAAGGGATTACATGAGTGTTGAGCTACATGTTTATTCTATTTTCCTAGAATGAAATTGTAAGATAGAACTGAATAAATATTTTTCAATTACAGAGGCATATTTTGTAGCATATCAGAAGACAGGCAAATAAAGTCTTTGCAGCCTGATGTTAAATGAAAAACAACATAAATGTATGTGGCAATTAAATAATTTTCAAGCTTGAAAATATTTTGAAATTCATTTTAATTAAGTATTATTAATTTGCAGATTCCAAGACATGAATAATTAAGCCAATTATGTAGAATGGAAGAAGGAATTCCTTTTTCATGGGGGATGTTTTCCTCCTCAGCAAATCATTAAACATCCAATTAGAAGTGACTGCCTTAATTACCCAGCAATCCTGAATCATGATAAAGGATATTAATTGCCAAAAACAATGTAGAAGTAGATATAAATGCTTTGCTGGATTCCTCTTATTTTTCTTTAACTATAGGGATTTCTAGTATTCTTTGATATAAATGCAAAGAAGCAGGATCACATATTCAGCACACAACTTCTGCAAAAAGCTGTAGTCATATTGCCAGTGCTTTATACTGATAATTTGCAGGACTCAATCATCTTAAAGTCTCTGCTGTTTGTAGAATTCATGTCCATTTAAGACCAAGGCTACAGATTATAAAGAAGCTGCATATTTGTTGAATTTTGCAGCAAGATGACATTGCAAGAAATTAAGAGCAATATCACTGTAATCAAGTTCCTGATTAAACTATTACATATATCAAGTAACGGTATCCCAGCAAGCATACTAGATTTGAAATCTTCAAGTTTCATAACAAAGATTTGCTGGACATGCTCCGTTTCTTATACAAACAGTTCAAATGGACTAGAGAGCACTTGCCATCCAAGGGTGGGATTTATTCTGTCATCAGAAAAATGCATACAAGAATACACTTGTAGTATAGCTTTTCTGTTCCAGAAGCCTATTTCCATCACTGCAATTGAGAATAAAGGTCAAGGGCTTGTTGTTCTTTTATTATGTTCACTTTAGTGCAAATTCAGACTTCAGACCACTCCAAGCACAGCCTGGTGAAGGGAGCTGGAGATGTCCTGGGATGACTTCCTGTTTCACTGTGCTTAGGCACTAACAAGAAACGATATGTCCCATTGTAGGCAGCATGTGGTGAGCATGGATCCTATTCTGAAAAAATCTTTAGGACAAGACAACCTGGCCTTCCTGTCTAAACTGGAAAATATTGCAAGAGATGGGGTTGCAGTTTCCATCTTATTGTAATTCCACAGTCTCTGTGCCTAACCAGATTAGAAGGTAAAAAAACAATGTCATAAGCAAAGGATCACAAACATATTTTCACATTCAGTCCTCCACATTGCTGCTGATATCCTGAATATAAGTGAAATTCTTGTTAGTGTCCTGAGTGCCATTCTTCCAAAGATCCTTCCCTTGAAGGGCATAGCACCTTTGATACAGAACCAGTTATTCTTTCTAACAAGCTATGCACTTATTAAGGTAAAAAGTTACCCTCTGCAAGGCACATTTGCTATGTGAACTCTGCCTGGCTGACCTGCCCTGGTGCAGGAGAAGCAGCTACTAGCCCTGTCTGGGGCACTGAGACCAGGAGACTTGCTCCTGACCTGGCAGCTAATCTCCATCCAGCTTGTGACTCCTCCTCAAAAATGAAAGTTAGAGTGAGCCCCTAGGTAGCTTGAGGAGCTGAGATAGCACCCTGTGCTATATATGTTTGTCTTTAACTCTCCTTTCTCTAGTCCTTCCATGTGGGTATGCAGAATGGGTCCATTGTTGCCACCCTCTCTGCTGCCATTCGGCTCCCCCCACAGTGTCACCATGGAAGATTTGGGTGGCTTATGTGTTACAGACACGGAGCCCAGGATGGTTAACATAACCTAAGTATGATTCTCTGTCTTTTGCAGATAAAGCCCAACCAAACTCAATCCCTAGGTGTGATTGCTTTATATCAAATGTCAAAGGCATGATGCAATCGTGAGGCAAGCTTGGAAGTGGAAAAAGAGAATCCATTGTTTTCTTCATGCTCTAGACTGGAGATACATTGGGTATCTTCAAGGGTACCTTCCATGCTTGAAACTCATAATTTGATACCTACATTATCTTGACTTAAGATACTTTTCTTATATATAGCACTTTGTATGAAGCTTGGAGCTCTAGCACTGAGTACAAAGATGTAATTTCAAAAGCTTTTTGCTGCAGACATTCTTAGTTAGGCTGAAGGTGGAAAAATGTATGTTTAAAAATGCAAAGATAATCATAGAACTCGCATCAGCTGAATTCTCACCTGGCAGAGAAAATACATTGGCTGAATATATTAGTTGAGGACTTTTGGATACAATGTGAAGTGGCAATCTCAGATGGCTCCGTCTCTTTCACCGTGTACCCAGTCCACTAAGGTCTGTCTTTTGTCAGACCTCTGGATCTCATAACTACAGTTACGAGTCCTTCTTTTTCTAGAAAAAATGCAGATTTAATTTGGAACTGTAAATGCTTTTATTACAATTTATACTTCATGAATAACACCTTAATTCCAGTTAGAAACATGCAGAAATCAATGTGAATTAATACTAAGGACAGAGAGCTATATTTTATGGCCTAAATATCATTCTTTTTGTTAGCCACCGATGTGCTTCAGCTGTTTGTTAATACAAATCTAATCAGCTAAGTACTTCAAATATTTTTAATCAATTGCTACAAATATGGTCAACTTCAGAACATCAGATAAACAAAGACTGTCAGATAAAATAAAATATTAAGTAGAAAGGTAATGTGCATAATAGGGTCTATCTAATTTCATATTTAGAACGGTACAACTCTTAAAAATGCTCCACTTGTTTTATAATCTTGTCTGAAAAGATTTCTTTTTCTTTATTTCCTTTAGCACTCCAGTCCTCTTGAGTAACACTTTTACACCATTTAAAATGTTGCAAACTTTTTATATTTTAATATATAAAGCCAATGCGTATACCTGATTTAATTGTCCTCTCCTTAATTATATCCCTTAAATTCTTCTGGATGTGAGAATCATTCTTGATGTTAATTAGCATGTATAAATCCTCTAAGTGTACACAGGACCTGGTGTGAAATCATAATGTCAGTTGTAAAAACCTCATGTCTAGTAGGCGTATGAGTTTGGCAATGCACACCCTGAAGCATATTACGGTTTTATAAAAATTGTGCCTTTCAGTAACTTTGGTAATGTACTCATAGATGTGGTTGTGTCATTGCACATCTGAGAATCCTTATTAACCAGTGGGGGTTGTCACTGCTCAGCAAGCCATGCATATCAGGCAATTAATTCTATCAGAAATAGCTCTCCTTGGGCAACCCCTAGAATCTGCAAAAGTGCATTACAAAAATTACTCTGAAATATATGACTGAGAGAAAAAAAATTAAAGAAAGAGAAAAAATAAAGAAAAAGAAAATCAAATATAGCATAAAGAATGTATTACAATTGTCGGATTTGTTCTTTCTTTCCATGTATTTAATTGTCTGGATGCTCTCAACAAAAGAATGATCGTGTTCATGAGAAGCTGACAAATCAGCCACTAGCGGTCTTTCCAAACATTATGAAATAAGGACAGAAAAGACTTAATCCAAAATAGTAGTACAAGCTGTAGTAATATTTTCTTGTTTTTTGCATTCCTGCACCAAAGGATTATGTGTTCTAGCTGGTGACAGAAAAAAAATAATAAAAAGTGTGGTTAAAGCAGGTGCTGTTTGTAGTGTTTATATAAACACATTAGCACTCTTTTGACACAGCATGAACTGAACAAGTAGTTCATCCTACTAGTAGCAGGGAAACAATAACTGAGCATGCCAGAGCCGGGTTCATTCAGACACTGCAAAATTAACACCAGATTATGAATACGCTTGCCACTGGTAATTAATCGTGAAAATTGCTGGAGGAGTTCCCCTACTGTGAGGGATATTGGCAGAAGTATTTACTGCTAATAGGCCCTGTTTAAGCTTTTTTTTTTTTTCCTACTACCCCCTTAGAGATAAAACTTACAATAGACTGCACAGGAACTGGTAAATTATTACATTTCTTTTGGCCTCTTTTCTTATTAGCATTTCTAAATATCCATTATGTTTTTCTCTCTGTTGTTAGAAGTATACATTGTGTGTTCACATTCAGACTACTGTCCCTTACAGAGCAGGGTAATTCACAATCTGGTTACTGGTTTTCTGTATTCCACAGTGACCTAACATTATCCTATGTTTTGCAGAAGTAATTTGGAGACATCATAAGAACAGTTTTTTGTATTTCAAATAATATATAAGCTTTTATAACCTTAGGTAGTGGTTACACGATCTACAAAATCTTTGATGTGCCTATAATTTTAACCAATTTTCCTTAGATATGTCTCTTATGTTCTTTTAAAGTGTAAATAGTGACCACAATGTTTTCAGTCTACTATGTTTCTAAATACAGTAAAGATATATGAGCATAACTATATTAATTAAAAATAAAACTACAAGGAATTCACTTGTTTCACACAGTCTTGTACCATATGTTTCCTCCTTTCAAAAAAAAAAAAAAAAAACAAAAAGATATATCCATCACATCTGGTTTTTAACAGGTGTGTTTTTGTATAGGAACAAAAAGCAGTTTCTTACTGAAATTAATGAAAGACTTGTTATTTAATTGGATGAAAGCAGGGTTCAGTCTCATATCTGTTAAAAAATTATTGTTGTATAATATGGGGATTATAGAGGCAGTTATTGCTGATTTTATGATGAACAATAAAAGTTCCTATATAGGATATTCTTCAGGTAATTTATTCAATAATTACAACCTTTTCATTTTTATAAGACCTTTGAGATTTATCTTTTTCCAAAAGTGTTTAACTATCTTTTTGGAACTTAGTCTCCTATTTACTTCAACAGGACTGAAACTTTACTTCTTAAATATTTCATACCCAAGCACTCTATCTTGTATTTCTTTACTAAAATGTAGTGGTTTTTGTCTTTTTAAAACTATTCAGAATCTGTAGTTCATTTAAATATTTTTTTCTTCTAAAACATATACTTACTCTTTCAATTTACCTCCTCTGGGGAAAAGAATACTGTCAGGCTTATATTTTTATGTAGGTTAGGTCTATATTTTATAGCCCATATTTGATCCTAGTGCAGACAACGGAGACAATGTAGATAATGGACCCACCACCACTGAATTCAACCATTCAGATTGAGAATATTGTTCAGTAATGTTTGAAACTGTACTATTTTTATTGATTTTTTACTCTTTGTGACTTTGATTGTTTCAAATAAATGAAGGTGCTGTCATTAACATTACTTTTATATTTTCATCTAGACTGGAGATCTTTTGGCTAGCTAGAAGAATTTAGTGTGAAAGAATCCAGAGTCAAATTAGACTACACTGATCTAAGCAGCTAAGTTTTATACTGAAGATGCCTTGTAAATATTTATTCATGGTAGCACACTGTGTAACCTTCCCTCTGTCTTCCCCTCAAATTCTCTGAGGCTTTTTTTTCCTATAGCTGATCCCTCAGGCAACAAAAAACATGTAATAATTAGTAGCTGTCACACTGTTCTGACACAGTACAATAAAACATTGCAGAGGTCAAACTGTCTCTGGTTTATTTTAATAGTAACAATTCTGGTCATTCATATAGCTCTAGGATAAAATTTTTATATAATCTAAATTTTTTTATATGAAATTGTAGTACCAAAGCATATTATGTTTCACATGTGTGAAGAACACATAGCATCATTCAACAAATGGCTTTTGTTTTGAGTGAGACTGAAATTGAACTTTAGGTATCTGAAGGCTGGATTCAAAAAAGAAAAAGGTCTTCCAAGAAGAATTCTTTTTCTAGGTATCACAGCTGTGTAGTATTAGCATATTGTTTCTCTGAGGCAGGAAATGTTCAAAGCTCAACACATTATGTACATAAATACTGTCACATGCTGAATTCTTCCAGGTGTCCTTATTTATCCCTTTAAGGTAGTACTTTTTGTTTTCATGAATATTTACAGAATACATTTAACATTATTAAATAATTTTTTTTCCCAAAAACTAGACCTCAAGCTCAAAAGAGCATCTGAGGTCAGGTACCCTAATTCACAATGAATAATGTTTTATCCATGTTACTTCTGGTTCTGCATAGCATGAAAAGGCATGCTTGCCTTCTGTTAGTTTAAAAATATGATTTTGTTAACTATAAATATTTTTATGCCTACGATAGCTTTTTTTCTCAAATATCATATAGCCTTTATAATATGATACTCACAATATTTTTATTTGGCTTCTTAACATTAGAAATGTCTCTATTGGTATGACAGGAAAACAAATAATATTGCTTTAATTTAATTTAATGATAATTCTAATTTTCTCAGTCAAACTATTGAACTTTGACATAGCTCACTTGCAATTTGTTACGTATCGTGGAAATTAAATACTGAAAAGAATAATAATAATAAAATTGATCTCTCCACACACTTGTTGTAGGAATCAAAATTTTGTTGGTTTATATGATCAAAGCAACATTGCTTTATAAAGAAAAATTAAAAAGGGTCAAGTAAGCTAGTATTCAAACTTGCTGCACAGGTCTTTTCCCAGTGACAGCATGACACAAGAAGAGAAAATAATCAATATTTATTACATTTCTGTATCAAATCTGTGTCTGTACAAACCCAAAAACATTCTCATACATGTGCTACCTGGGCCATAGAGGTTTTTCAAACACACACACAAAAAAAGAAAGAAAAAAAATTTCTATTTACTAATTTTTCCTTTGAAGAGAGAAAACAAAAAGTAATTTAGCCAAATATTCTGTATGTATGGTGGTGCATCAAAGAGACTTTTAGATGTCTCTGTCTCTCTTGATTGACTATTTTACACTGTCCTATGGGACAAAAAGTTCTGCACATCTAAAATTCTGGCATATCCACATATAAGTAAACAGAGCTATTTGTGTTGGATCAATGTCTCAGGGTCCCTCAGGCAGCACTTTGCACTGGCCATTTTGTTAACACATCACTAAGGGACATAAATGCCCTTGAACGTGAAGTTAGGTTTTAACAAACAAGGAGTTTGGCAGTTCTCATAGACATACCATGATTACTTGTAGTGTCACTTGCTCACTGTTTCATATTATGATCAAATGTCTTTAAAATTGAAAGCATTTCCAGCACCCCCAAACAACAAAGAAGTAAAAGTGACTGAAAATGGTTGATCTATCATCTGAGTACTTAATTTACATGATAGCTGCGAGGACTCTGAAAGAGCTATTACAAAACATCTCAGGAAAAATCCATTTAAGAAGTGTTCCTTTCTACACATGTATACAACTCACAGTGCAATTACAGCATATGGGGTAAATAGTATATGTTTTTAAAATTAGCATGAATGCCAAAGCACATGTTTAGTTTAAAACTGTAGCAGCTTCGAGGCAGTTATTTTAGTCCATCAGGTAAATAGCACACATTTCCTAAATGCTGCATAAATGTATGTTATTATGCAGTATATGTGTTATTATATAATAAACTGCAGTGGCTTTGAAAAAGATAAACTATTGTGTAGTGTCAGTATTTCTAAAATTCATTACATCATATTTTACTTTCCTATGTTGGGAATAAAAAAGTGAAAAATAAAAAGCAAAGGCAGCTCTGAAAGAACACCCCTCTGACTAGCCTAACAACAGAGTTTCAGTTTTCACCAGTCCAGAGCATCCTCGGGTAGGACAGTCTAGTGGGAAAGAGAGAAAGCTATAATTTTGCATGTTTTTTATGTCTTATTTATTTTTGCTATAGAAAAATCTAGATTTTCCTTAACCTTGTGATCTCTCAAAGCCATGGAAAATCGAAATAGAATTTGACAATGAAAATAAGAAATACACTAGGACAAACAGGAAAAGTTTCAGAAAAAATTAACAACAATGAAAGAATTTAAAATAACTGTCTTATGAAGAGAGATAAAGAGAAGCACAAACGAAAATTAAAAGGTGGGATCTGAGGATGTCAGAGTATTCATTAGGGTGTAATGGACCCAAAAAGGTCAAAGATCTTTTCCACTTTCATTAATGAAGTGATACTAGACAGTCTTATTTACATAGATTTTTTTTTTTTCTAAAAAAAAAGTGATTGCAGGAATTCTGGATGAATGAGAGATTGCTTCACTCACAAGAATTTCTATTCTATAACTAATATAAGGAAAATAATTAGCTAATTAAGCCTTAATGTATTTATTTTTAAAGCCATAATCTGTCTTTGAAAGGATCTACAGTAGTGAATTTATTGTTCAGTAGCATAATTGTCATCTTGACAGGAAGTGGCCATTTCAGCAGAAGTTTCAAGAGTTCACAGAATACGAACCCCTCTATGAATAGGGTATGAATTTCATTTCTGGATAACTTGGTTTCTATTCTCCAGTGTAAAACATCCTTATATATACATTTTGGGGTGGAGAGAGTTAGGAATGTGCCAATATACTCAGTATATCACTAAAGCAAGATACATAGAGAAGTATTTGCATTCTAACCAATATGAGATTCTAGATTAAACTGCAAAAAATAATAATTTACATAATTAATGAATTAAAAAAAAAATTAATAACCTAAATTTTATAATTCTCTAGTTGAAAATTTCATTTGTACAAAATAGATTGTTCCAAATTACCAGAATGAGGCATTTTAATTGTCAGAGATTGGGAAAGAACTTCAGGACAATATCCATAATTTTGATGACTTGTATTGATTTCAAAATGGTTACAAAATTTAGTTTACAAGGGTAACTATTTTGGTCCATGTCACCATCTTCCTAGTGGTTTCACAGTCAGGTTTATGTCTAGACCTGAAGTTTTACTTTCATCAAAGTGAACTTCAGCTTCAAGGGTAAAATTTGTGAACAAATGTTTTTACCCTAAGAATAAAGACACTATTTCACATTTTTGTGTTTCTAATGTAAGAGCTGAATTTTTGAGAACAACGACCAAAAGAGTTCTTCCCAGAGGAGCCCAATGAAAACTAATGTCCTGCAATTTTCAGTGGAGGACAAAGTATTTCCTCTTGAACTGAAAGTTTCTTGGTTTCTTCCAGCATAATGATTCTGAAAAGAGAAGCCCACTTATTGCATTTATATATATAGAAGATTTTTTATATGCTTTCATATTTCTTCTTACTTAAAGCAATATTTATTTCTTTGACTTGCACAAAGAGAGGATCAAATGAAAACACAAATTTTTTCAGGCAACAATTCCCTTGCTTACAGGGATCCTTTGGTATCCCAGACCAGTGATAGAAAAAAAGCAGTTTGTTATGAGTGCTGAATTGCTTTTTTCTTTTCACATGTAGTAGCACTTAAGTGTCATGTTAAGCCTGAGGCAGGAAAGACTTTAAATGACCTGTTCTGACTGGAATTGTGTTTACTGTACTTTTTTTAAAACGCAGTGCAGCATACATTCCCTTATCAGTATCTAAAGTCTAACAGCTTCCAGACTCAAATTTACCCTCCCAGGCAGCATTGAATTTGCCTGTTGTTTTTTACAACAAAAAGTTTCATGTATTCTGCAGTTAGGCTTTCTACCTTGTATTAGCCAGTGTCACCCACTAGGCTAGGAATCAGAATTCTCAGTTCCTAGAAATTGCCCCAAAGGGTGCTAGAAGCATTGCACATTGAGATGTGTAGATACACATCTTCCTAACTGTGTGCACTGGCAATTCTGACAGAGAAGTTGTAGAAATAATCTCCATGGGACTAAACCACTGAACAATTAAACAGTGTCTGTAGGGGATGACTGCCCATGGCATTCGTGACTGCAGGTGTTGCATGTAAAGTTTTCTCTTTCAGACTTCAGTTAATCCACATGGCAGAAGAACCTGGCAAATATAATGAATGTGGAAAAATATCTCACTGGAGTTCAACACTGCTGCTTCCCCCACTTGCTCTGTTCTGCTCCAGTTTTCCTTCTTCCAGACTGCACCTTGTCTTTTTTCCTACCCTGCCCTACTCCTGGAACAATCAGAGAATTTTGTCCCATCCCACCTCCTTCACAAAAACAAACTTCCCAGAACAGAGTTATTCCTTGCAGAAACTCTCTGCAGTCCTTCTGCAATGTCTCCTAAACATCCTGTGGGTTTGTGTTTGCTTTGTCCCTTCACTGTCTCTAGATCATGAATTCTTGAAAAGGGAGATTTATGTTGTCCCATTTCATGCTATATATGATGCTTTGTACATTGGGGATGAGAGTGACATGCTAACACATGCCATGCCTAGCAAAAAATAGCAGTTGCTGAGTTTTTTTCACCTCCACAGCAATAGCTGTCTCAGGCTAGAACACATATATATATAGTAATACATGTAGTTTGGATTCAGCAAAGACATCAGGGTCCTCATTGTCCCTCTCTGACAGGAGGAAGAAGAGAGCTCCATGGCACTGATATTGGTTTTTAGCAATGGACTCGGGGTGCCACAGGAGATCCCAGAAAGATTCATGTTCCCAGCATGCTAACTGCAAAGGAGCTCAAAATTGATCTCTTCCTCAAGTGCACATTTCTCTTGTATATTTGCTTTTTCTTGTTGTCTGTGTATTGCATGTTCAGAGAAGTTGCATGAATCACAGAGGTAGGATCTAGTAGAAAGTTCAAATACAAAGGAGGTCTTGGACAAGACCAGCCCAGTAGAAGAACTCAAGTTCCTCAGCAGCTTTGCTGATTGTAGCTCATGTAAAACAAATACAAGTAAATGTACAGCAGCTGCTGACAATTCTCTTGTAGTGTGGTGAGATCTAAAGGTCTGTAGAGGTCCAGTAAGGATCAGCTTTCTGCCATCAAAGCATCATTTACAAGAGTGAAAAAAAAAACAGGTATTTCATAAGTAGGTTTTTCACAGAGCTACTTTTGTCTCTTATGGAATATGTTGCCTTTGGATGAATCAAGTGAATGAATCAAAAAAGGATTTGCAGTGCAGTAACAATACAGAATTCACTGATGGTTTAACTTCAGGCTGGTTTCCTTGTTTAGGAAAAGGACATTTAGTAGAAAAATCGATTAATTAAATTCATATTGACATTTAAAGTCCTGTGGAAAATAAAACCAAATAGTTAAAAAAAAATGTTAAAACTCACAAACTACTCACAAAACATATAGGGCTGGCTGAGTCATATTGTCTGTGTAAGTGCTGATGAGATTTAGTGGTGGTAATGGAAAATTTCTTCTTTTTGACAAAAAAAAGTAGATTTTCAAATTATTTTTTGAATTCAATAATGAACCTTTAAAAATAAAGTAAGATTAAAAAAAATATTATCAAAGCTACTAATAATTAAAGGCTTAGAATATGGGATATCTTTCTAATATTGCAGGGTACTTGAGAAATGTGTTTTAAATAATACAAATAATTTTGATATTAAATCATCAAATGACAAACCAAACAGTAAACTTTCAAATCAAGGATCATGACCATTACTCTTTTTGAAAACTGACACCCTTAGAAAAAAAAAACTATTGTGAAAATCCTCTTAAAGAGGAATTGTTTTACTTAAATACCGCTCAAGCATTATTTTCATGTCCTAAAAATTAAATTAGGAACACAAAAAATCAAGATGAGCTGGCAGTATTAAGATCAGCTTTAAATTAATTTTATTTTGCTAACTGCTTTAATATAGGAAAGGAAAATGCTTCAAACAAATATCATACTTTTTCTAAGTATTCTGTAGGAATATTCCTTTTAAGATGAATATTCTAATTCTTCTCAAATAAAATGCCCCCTAAACCACCAGAAGTGTTATAGAGAGTGACAAATAGTCAACGTACTATTTGACAGACCTGAGAAGGTATGAGAATCATACAAGAAAAAGCTTCCTATAAAATAAAATTCTTCTGAGATTCATAAAATATTTAGTAAAAACAATAGAGGATTACATTCTAAAATAATTCATTATGCTTGCTTAGGATGCAATCATGAAATACTTACCTGTGTATTTATCTTAGCATTCTGAAAATCATTTCAGACCTTGGTATACATAAAGGAGAGTAAGCAAACGTGTTTGGATTATTAGCTTCTCTGTTATAGAAGCAGGGATAAATGAACAAGATAAAAAGTCTAATTTTATCTCTTATATTTAGCAGCTGTTAAAGAGAAAATTAAAGAACTTACAAAGTACTATGTGTTTTTTAACATATGTGCCAAATACACCAGGTCAGTGAGATCAAACCATGATGAAGATGAGACTATCTCTGTCATTATGGTATTATTCCCTGTTGTGCTACTTTCTGGGGAAAAAAACAAAAAACAAACAACAACAAAAAACCCAAAACAAAACAAAATCCAAATCAAAACAATAAAAAAAAAAAAAAAAAACCAAAACCCAAGCACCTGAGAATAAGTCAATCTATCAGTGGTCAGTGGATTAATTAATAAAAATCATCATCAGACCTTTAAGGAAGATTACTTTCTTCCATTAGTATCATGTAACTCATAAGCAAAGAAAAGCAAACAGACAAACAAAAAAACAACCCAATCTACTCTGCATTTAAGTCTTCACAGCACTACACCCTGTGTTACAATATTGTTACACTGTTATCAAAGTTATCGTACTGTAAAGACAAGGGAATACAAGATGAATAAGGTTCTTTTTCCTTAATATATGTGAAGTACCTGACATCCAAGTTATGCAATTCTCAGTCTCTCTTCTGTACTATGAATCTGTACTATGAATTAGTGAAGAAGAAGTGTGAAAATTAATTGCAGAATATAAACAAAGTTTCTAGTCTAAGCTTTCTCCATCCTTTTTGTGGGAGATGTTTTATGGGAGCTTTTGATCTTCACTATGAACGTCAACTAATGTTTACTTCTTAGACTTGGGTTTTCCACTCCTCCATATGGTTCCAATTCATTGCAGATCATGCTTTGTTTCCAGAAGTCTTTAGATACTCAATCCTTACTTTTACAAAGTAAGGTCATACTATATTGTCTTCTTGATCTTTTATCAACAGTGCAATGTTAATCCCTCTGTAAGACCTTTAGTAGCATAGAGATTTTGAAACAGTAGCAAATAATTCCAGCCAAAACATACTTGCTTTTGTATGTCAAGTGTCCATATTCCCTTTATTAAAGACACCTCATCTGAAAGGTGTTTTGCTTCAAGTTTGAAAAAGTTGATCTTTTTTGTTTCGGTACAATTAAATAAATAACTTTTTTTCATTTTCAGATGAGCTAGACTACACACTCAAGTCGCAATCAGAAATTAAGTTACTGATTTGAGGGGGGTGAGGAAATAAGAAAGAGGACTGCAGTTTAAATAATTTTATAGAGACAACTTTCACTTTGTCCTTAATTTTAACACATTCTTTGTCTCATTTTAGGCACTTGATGTCTTATAATAGAATAGGGTAAACTCCCTTCTAACCAAGTCATCTGTATTCTCATAGATTCATAGAAAATGAAACTGTGACTTTTTAACTTTAAAAATTCTACAGTGAGACCTGTTCATTAAGAAAGTGCATGAATATCCTAAAAAAACACATAAAACAGGTAAAAATGTCCTCTTCCTATTAGTATGCCTAAATAAGACTTGTATTTCAATATTTTCTAAAGCCTTCTTCACTTTGATTCAGTGAAATTTAAAATTCAAAATTGTCCCAGAATTTAGATGCTTAGGAATGGAACATATTTTTTTCTGTTACATCCTCTCATCCCTAGAAGCATTGCAGATGAGTACCTATTACATAAATGTGAGAGAAAGAAAAAAACAATTCTTGTTCTCTCTTTGAGAAGCCTCCCTACAATCCGCAGTTTCATTATGGAGAAGATGGCTCTGTAGGTACAGAAGATCATTTCATTACAGCCTCACATATTTACCACTCCAAATAGTACATAAAGATACTTTTTTTTTTTTTTTTTTTTTTTTTAATGCTGGAGTGAAATTCATTCACTGAAAAAATTGGATATATATTTCAGCTAAGGACATTCTAAAAATTATGAAGTGTTAATTCCCACAAGTGAAGAGCATTCCTCATTTTAAGTGTGAATGCCTGATTAACTAGCACTTTGCTATCTTTTGTACAACTTAAGTAAATACTTAATACTAGTTACAGATTTACAAGTATGATTGAATTGGGACCTGACTAGTGTAAGTTGCTGCAGTTGTGATTCATCTCTCAGTGATGTCATTGGAGGATACTCCTTAGCTCTAATATAAATAAATGTCTCGCAGTAGAAATCAAAATATGCAATAAAAACGAACTCATTTAACCTCCTTCTGGCTTTCTCAGGGTCCCCCAGTCTCACTGTTAATGCTCCTCTGGATTAGAACATTTCACTAATGGACTTTTATATCATATGAAGATCTGATCATAGGTGCAATAGTAAGCAGATAAGTAATATATAAAAACATATTTTAATTGTATGACTACTTTTCTCAGTTATATTGAGACCTTGCAATATTTCTGTAGCTAGCATTTTCTCAAGAAAGCTGAGAAAACTTCCGGTTACTCGGAGGAAATTATAAACAAATGTTAAGAGCATTTCCTTTTTTAACAACCAAGAAAAGAAAGGCACAAAACCATTCTCCATGGCTGGCGTCAAGTAGGACAATTCAAAATTAAGTAAAAAACATGTCATCCTAAAAAAATAGATGATCATTTGATACAGGAAGGCTTTTTATAAAAATTACATTTGCAATGATTAAAAGCAGAATGTGAAGAAGATAATATTGGAAACATTTTCATTCCCAAGAGATTATCTCTAGTCATGAAATAGCACTGGAGAACAAAGTTCTTTGTTTCATGAAGAGCAGTCTGTTTCAAAGCAAAAGTAGTGCCGTCTCTGTCCTATTATTGACCTCGACTTTGACCTGGCTGGACCACCCTTACTAGAATGGGAGCTAATAAAGTTCCCAGGCTGGCTCAGCCCTAGGTCTCAGTTAAGCAGAGACTATCAATCATGCAAAATTAAGTATAGTGGGTTTGTGATGTAGACATTTACTAGTAACGGAAATTACATTACCAAACATCATTCATTGACATTTTCAGGGAATGTACATCAAGATTTTAATGTAATTTTTCTGAAATTTTTAGCAATTTTCAGGTAATACAGCAATCTAATTCAATTAATCAATGAAATTATATTGTATTGAAATCTAGAGCTTAAAAGTTAAAAAAAGAAAATTTTTTGCTTTAAAATGAGGTTTGTTATCCTATATACAAAAAGAAAAGATAATTTACAGGAAAAATACAGTCACTTATACTTTTACATTTAAACTAGCATGTAAAAATAAAGAAAATGAAAATTTTAGAAAATGAAAATTTTAAACATTCAATCAAAAAATCAGTATGTTTAAAAATCATTTTTTGAAACTTCTGATGCTTGTGTTCCAAGTCTGATACAGCAAAATAAAGACTATTCACACATCACCTAACATTAGTCTATGCAGCACTGATTTTTTTCCCATCAAAAAGCTGACAAGCTATCTAGAAGTCAGGAAGATGAGGAAAACTTTTTATTATTTTTAACCTAGTATTCAGAAGTCCCTCAGCGACACAGATCCTACTGTTTTCAGCACTAAAAGTTTAAGACCTCATCCATCTCAAAATGTTTATGTTTCCACACAGAAAAGCAAACCTGCAAAGTGAGGGGGCTGGGAAGGGAAAACAAGGAAAAAGATACGTGGCTAAAAGACATGTCGCAAAGCTGGCATCACAGTTCCCTAGCTGTCAGATGGCATTGCCTCCCCTAAGACAGTTACAATTATTTTACTGTGAGACAGCACAGGTTAGCCTGTGTCTGGCAAGCATGCGGGTGTGCCTGGACACAGTATAGTCTTCCCACATCAGCAGGTTAGCAGAGGATTGGGAGAAGATTTATGCCTTTTGAAGAGAAGCCCTGGTTACACAGATTATTTGCTTTTGCTGGCAAAGCACCTCTCATAGGGCTGCTCTGATGGGCAGAGTAGGGGAAAGATCAGGAACATGATTTCTCCCATCCTGTCTCAGGATCTGGCTATAGTCTCTTTTCATACATTCATTAGTCAAGGAAACAGTTCCTGTAGCTTATCTACTCAGCCAGAAAGTCTATAAACAGATCTAAAGAGACACTCTTTCTGAAGGAAACTTCTGCATTCCCCAGAAAATAGTTTCACTATCCACCCTGGGGTCATGACCTCCAGGTTGGGAATCAGTGATACTGAAGATATCCTGTGTCACTCCCATGTGGCTCAGAATTGCTGGAGGCTTCTGTCTTATTATTCTCACACCTCCAACAGAGAGATGGATGAGACTGCTAATATTGATTGGCATGCCTTACTTCACAGCTAGGTTTCCTAAATTCTGTTTGCAGAATTTTGAATAGTTGAAGTGAAGTGTCTGCAGGCAGGGTTCATTCTCAGGGATGCCACTCAGGAGATGTCTCTTTCACCACACATGATAAAAAGTGTTTTATTAATGATGGAAATCAGTTTATTCTCTGTGTTAAAAACAACTGACTTGATACCATGCCATCAGTGTAATCCTACAAAAATTGTTCTTCTTAAAGCTTTGATTCATCTTTAAGATTGATCAAGAAAGAAAACAGCCAAGCAATCATTCCCCAATAAGTAAAATTTTCCATTTAACAATTTTAGGTATTCAACCAAAAGAATAAAATTACAACATAGTTTCTTCCTTTTGAAAAAGAAGTGGGTGAAAGAGGCTGCTGTTGAATTTAACAAAGCAGCATGTGATTTGGCAGCCCAAAAGCTGATGCCATCAGGAGCTTTTCAAACTTGTTTGCTGAGAAATCAAGATGATACCCCTTTGGCAGGCTGCCTTCCTGACAGAGTGAATGCACAACTTGATTTTAGGGCTTGGTGAGCTTTCTTGCACTGGTACCTTCATCTGTATTTTCTAATGCTCTGTTGACACTAGAAAAATAATTTTAAAAATTCCTAATTTGGTTAAACTTGTTCAACTCTCTTGAGTCCATTGACTGCCAGTATTCTATTATAATTACCCTGCTGCTTTCCTTAACATTTGACCCTAGCAGTGCTGCTGTGACCAAGAAAATATTAATTCAGATAAAACAATTGGTAACAATGACAAGCATTGAATTTTCCTAATTTAGTTACCTTTTAACATGTTCTGTGTGTAATTTCAGATACATCAAAAGCAAGCCAAACCCTTCAACAAAAGATTACATGACTCTGTGCTGCCAACTCTTTTCTTCATAAGAATGGAAAACTCAGATCCATGGGACAAATTACAGACTTAGTTTGACTGGATGGATCTGTCCAGATGTGACAATGTTGCAGGACTAGGGAGTATTCATTTCATGGACTGACACCAATGGGAAAGAGGAAAGGAAATTTAAACCCCTCCAGCCCCCTCTCACCAAAGCTGTATCCAATCCACACTATAGGCAGACATTTCAGTCAGAATAAGGCAGCAACTAACAGCCTTTAAGTAGTCCAATTACAATAGGTGTATGAAGGTGCAAAACTTAGCAGTAGCATAATTCAGACCTAAAAATCTTGGAATTCTTTACATCCTGTCATCCTGAACCTTGTCTAGCCTTTATAAATATTTTTTCTCTCTCTCTCATGGTTGCACATCACTGTCTGCCTTCCCCCACTCACAATCCACACATTCTCATCCCACTTCTGTTTATGGCTTTGATCTACATTCCACTGAAATATAACTAATATAGAAAGCTAAACAGGAATATATTATGTCCTACTAAATGAATATTAAATACATCTGCTAAAGACAGGAAGTGTTGGTATCTCAGCCAGAAACTGAAGTTTTATACTGGGTATTTTGAGATTGTACATCAAGATTAATGATATCATTATGGTTAAATCTTAATTGTTCCCACACGACAGCCTAAGAAGCATTGAAAGCACTGTCTTTTTGAGTTTGGTGGTGAAAAGGGAGAGAAGTCAGTGCTTGAATGGTATCCTTATGCTTTTAAAATATGAATCCAAAAGTGAAACACCATATGTGATCCAGAGGAACCAGGATAAGCTTGAGAAGTGGACCTATGTGAACATAATGAAGTTCAACCAGGCCAAGTGTGACATCCTGCAGGTGGTGGGGTAACCCACTGCATCAATACATGGGGTAATGGTTTAAAACTGGTGGTTTGAAATGCTGAGAGAGGTTAAATTTAGACCAGATATTAGGAAGAAATTCTTCACTGTGAGGATGGTGAAACACTGGTTCAGGTTGCCCTGAGAAGCCACATCCATGGAGAAACTAAAGGTCAGGTTTGATGGGGCATTCAGTAGCGTGATCTAGTTGAAGATGTCCTTGCTCACTGCAGGAGGGTTGGACTAAATGACCATTAAAGCCCCCTTCCATCTTAAAACATTCTATGATTCTATGTAATCAATATGTTGTTTTAGAATTTTTTCCACACTTGGTACTAAATCTTAAAGAAATAAAATTGTGTTCATAAATTTGATAATGTATAATTTAGATTTGAATTGTTATTCTAGACCTGAGTCATATTCCTCCATTGTTCATTCTCTCATTTGCAAATCCCAACCCCTCAGCTGTCTCAGAGAAAATGAAGCTGCTAGTAGAAGATAATTGATAGATAGACTTGACTAATGCCATTATGTCTTTACAGAAGCACACATCTCACTCATATGACCTCATCGCAATAAACAGTAAAGACGGTTCGCAGACTTCCCCCTCCCCCCACTGATCTCAATAGGAAAAAAATGTTATAAAATTCTAGATTATTATTATGCCATGCATTTCAAGCTCTTTCAGCTCTTATGCAGTGCCCACACACCCATACAATAAAATCTAGAGGCATGTAAACAAACTTTTCTTTATGATCTACATAAAGGCATTCAGTGCTTAATACCATAAAATGCTTGAATTTTACATGGGAAAGGTAGGTGAGATTGTTCACCAGAATCTTGTAACTGAGAGACGTGCAAACCTTGTAGTGTAATCACCAATCTTAGACTAATTCCAGGATATTAAAAATGTTCAGGCAATCTATTTTCAAGCATTTTCTGTTTCACCAATGTTCTGTATATGGGAGTGAAAAGTGTCATCCATTGCAAATACTGCATACATTCAGTGTGATCATCAGGTCTTTCTTACCGAACAATAGGAAAAATAACACAATAAGAAACCCTCTAAAGTAAAACTACACTCAATAACTTCAAGCTGAGATACAGCACTTTCACTGCTTTTATTTTCCTTCATGCTTAGTAATGTAATAACACTAGGCATTACAGAACTCATATGTTATGGAGCATGATTGAAAAGCTCTGGGTATATGAGAATTAATCTTCTTTTATCAAGACAGACTAGCGTATTAAAAATGGTCCCACTTGTACAACTACTGACAAATGCTTTTGGAATTCAATCAAAAAAGGTTCAAAAATTCTTTTTGAAAACGGCATGAGAACAGAATATTTGAAATGTATTCAAAGCACCACAAGAAAGACATTTCAAATGCATTTTGAGATTCTGTGGCAAAGAATATGTAGCAAAGAAAATGTGGTACTGCACTGCATCTAAATGGGTGGTTACCAACTTATCTAGTAAAATAAATATATGTGGCAAATGACACATACCTATTTAATGACACTTTGAGTTCATGTGAAGTTTGGCAGTGTAATAAAAGTCTTATCTCTTGCCTCCACTGTTATTGCACAGATTTAAACTGCTGTCTCAGAGGCAGTTTTACTATCTTTTTCAATCTCTCCCATAAAAGTGAGACTTGATTTGCTCAGCATGAGAACAGATCAATAAAAGCTGAGTTATACAGCAGATTAGATCACTAACTTAGACATCAAAGATGTTAAATACAAGTTGTATAGGAACAATTAGATCAAAAGTTCAGTTTAAATGTACTGTATTTGTTTGTAAGACTCAAAAAGAATATCATCTTGATATGAAAAAATAACTGAAGAATTGACAAGTTGTATTTATTTTATCCAGAAAAAAGAGAGAACATGGTTTATGAAAAGCTAAACACAAAATTTCTAATGATAGAATAAGATTATTTTAGGAAATCATTATTCTATATTATTTTATCACCTACTTGCATCTAATCTTTTAGATTATAAAATTTCATGCACATTACAAAGTAAATGTTTTCTGAAATTATTTCTGACATATCTTTGAGGTATTGACAATAACCTAAACAAGCATCCCTAGACTTCTGTATATTTTAAATATACTTCTCTAGATGAGGATTTTATTTTTTTAAAAATGTGTCCAATTCAGCTGTAAGGTCTTAGTATTTATTAATATGCTGTTATCTCAAATCTAGTTACATCTTGTGTTAGTTTACTTATACAAACAAGGTTCACAAGCAGTTAATTAATGGGGAAGCTACAGTACAAACTAAAAAACAAAATTCATCCGTAGCTTACACACAGACAAATGCAGTGAGTGGCATGTTACCTACGGCAAAAATTCATGTCAACATATGTTTGAGATAACATAGCTCTATTCTATTTGTCTATATCATAGAGATATAAATTTTATTAAATTATTCACATTGCAAAAAGCAATTTAGCACAGTATTAGAGCACAGAAGGAAATTCTTTTATTCACAAATATTAGTAATTTAAGTTCACTTAGGGCAGGACAGATCTTTTGTAATTCCAGCACAGTGTAACAGCATTCACCGCGAAAAATAGGGGAGGAGTGGTAAGTAGGCAGGGGTGGGGGTGGTTGACAGTACCAAAGCCAAACAACTTTCTTGTTTGCTTGATACTGTTTGTTAATTTAAAAGAAAACTAAGTGGCTATATCAGGTAATTCTCTAAAACTAAAGCTTCAGAGTGTCTGATTCTGACTAATAATGTCATAAAATGCAGGAAAAATTATTGTTTAAAAAATAATAAACCCAGACTTTCTAATTAAAAATGTAATGGTCACTAAAAGGAAAGGTCCTGAGACCAACCTACATTGTCTGTTTTCACACAATGATGTTGTAGATGTTTGAAAAGTAGAAGTGTAGCATCATGATTTTTCATCTTTTAAAGTTCTTAGACATGTGGCAGGCAAACAATACATAAATAGAAACAATAACTTATGAAAGTTACTTTAAAATAAGAAATGTATATATTGATTCTTATCTATAATTTTTGTTAATCAGACAGCTGATTGACTCATATTGATATATTTCAGGTACTCTGTATAAAAATCAAGAGTGATGACTTTTTGTGGGGAAGAACAAGTGTATTATTTGTGTTAGTCTTTTAATATCACACTAAATATAACGTGCTATTGGTATTTTGGGCTAAGCCATAGACAAGACATTCCTTGGATTGCTTTGTTTTATTCCTATGAATTTTTTTTTCCCTTTCCAAATTTTTGTTTGCTTGTTTGTTTGTTTTTTAAGTTTTGCCTAATGTTCTTAACTTTCAAAAATATGTAGGAATTAAGGCACCTAGTAAATCCACTCCTAGACAGATTCTTCTGGTGTAAAGGAGAAAAGAAAAAGTCATTTACTTTCTGGTATATGTGGTAGAATATGAATGTGAGGGCACCACTGAAAACAAAGTATGTTTCTGAATGCCCTACATTTGTCTGTTTTTTAAAAAACTATATTTGATTTATACAATTCTTGTATGTTCTAGGTTTGGCATGGAACACACTGCGTCTCCACCACTCTTTCCCTCAAGATAATTAATGGTCAAGATACTCTTGGAATTCTCTTACATGGTATGCGTCCATTCTGTTCCAGTTCTCATGACACGTCAAGAATGTAATGTAATTAAGAAAATATCAAGTGCCTTTCACGGGCAGAATGCAGCTTCTCACAAGTGCTAATCTGCCTATAGTTTTTAGGGAAAAAAATACATCATCAGAGGATGCTGGCAATTTTTCAGATACTGACCAGCTTTCACTATTTTAATATTTTCTGGCAAAAATTCTAATGATAAAAGTAACTAATTTTCTAGGTACCAGCTATTGTCTTCCTGGGTTTGTCGGCATTGTGCTTTGAGCAAGGCATGACACAGACATTAAGATGATAAATTTTGTTGATTTCTTCCCACTGTCAGCTGAAGATCCAATTTCCATGCTGTAATTCTTGGACATTGTTTTTGATACTTTGAATCACATCCTGCTAATTGGATGCTCTAAAATATGAGACAGTGCTGTTTTTCAACATGTAGGAAAAACTTGGTTAACATTGAGGTTATGGCACATTTTTGGAAGTTGCTTGTGACATGGAGGATGTAATTATGTATTGAAAGAATACTAATATCCAGCATTAGGAAGCTCAAGTTGAATTAAAAAAATATAGCAGTATCAGAGTAAGTTCTCTGCCATCTGAGAAAGGACCTTTGTGACTGTTCAGTCACAGATTTCAGAGTGAACCCCCTTGTTCTCTAAAATCCTTCTCAGGGAGGATTCTGGGTGCTGATATATCCACCTACTCACAGACATGGTCAAAAGTTTATAACTAAAGGATTTAAGTGTAGGCATTCATTTCAGTGTACTTTAACACAAAGTTATAGGTCTGATGTGATTTGAAGCAGCAGTAAATTAAGGTGGATTGGCATTATTATAATGAATAATGAATAATTACAGCAACTTAATAATCAAGAATTTGTTATAATCAATACAGACATTACATTAAAGATCTAACAAAGTCTCTAAACTAAATTGTGCAGACAGACAAATTGTAGAGGTTAAATTATGTTAAGAAGTTAAATTTTGGTACCTGAAAATCCTTCAACTGCATGAAAACATATTGCAATATACTGTTGATTGACACATTGAGATATAGCAAAATATAATTTGAATTTTTTATAACATGCATGAAAAGTAGCCATCTTTCCAATCTTATGGAACGACTTTCTTCATGAGACACAGATAGGTGCTGAGGGAACCACAGGTGATGAGGGAACATGCAGATTCCATTGTTAGGCTGCTCTTAATCATCTTTGGGAAGGAGAACAGGAGAGGTACCTGAGGACTGGAGGAAAGCAAATGTCACTCCAGTCATCAAGAAAGGCAAGAAAGAGGACTTGGGTAACTACAGGCTGGTCAACCTCACCTCCATTCCTGGAAAGGTGATAAAACAACTCATTCTTTGTGCTGTCTCCAGTCACATCAAGGACAAGAAGCTTATCAGGAGCTGCCAACATGACTTTACTAAGGAGAAGTCATGTCTGACCAACCTGATAGCTTTCTATGAGGATGTAACCAGGTGGATGGATGATGGCAGAGCAGTAGACATAGTTCATCTTGATTTCAGGAAGGCATATGGCACCATCTCCCACAGTATCCTTGGAACTAAACTGAAGAAGTGTGGCCTGGATGATCAGGTAGTGAGGTGGAGCTGGCTGAAAGATAGACGCCAGAGAGTTGTAGTCAATGGAATGGAGTCTAGTTGGAAGTCTGTTTCTAGTGGAGTCCCTCAAGGGTCCGTACTGGGACCACTACTGTTCAATATATTTATTGATGTCCTTGGTGAGGGAACAGAGTGTACTATCAGCAAGTTTGCTGATGACACAAAATTGAGAGGAGTGGCTGACACCCCAGAAGGCTGTGCTGCCATTCAAAGAGACCTTGACAGGCTGAAGAGCTGGGCAGGGAGAAATTTAATGTTTTACAACAAGGGCAAGTGTGAAGTCTTGCAGCTGGGAAAGAACAGCCCCAGATACCAGTATAAGTTGGGGACTGAGCTGTTGGAGAGCAGTGAAGGGGAAAGGGACCTGGGGGTGCTGGGAGGTGGAAGGATGACCATGAGCCAGCAATATGCCCTTGTGGCCAAGAAGGCCAATGGCATCCTGGGGTGCATTAGAATGGTGGTGGTTAGTAGGTTAAGAGAGGTTCTTCACAACATCTATTCTGCCCTGGTGAGGCCACATCTGGAACATTGTGTCCAGTTCTGGGACCCTCTGTTCCAAAAGAACAGGTGACTGCTTGAAAGAGTTCAGTGCAGAGCAAACAAGGTAATTACGAGAGTGGAACAAATCCCATATGAGGAAAGGCTGAGGTCTGTTCAGCTTGGAGAAGAGGAGAATGAAAGGTGACCTCATCAGTGTTTATAAATATGTAAGGGGCAAATGCCAGGAATAGAGAGTAATGCTTTCCTCAGGGATGACTAACAATAGGAGAAGGGGCAATGGTTATAAACTGGAGCATAGGTGACCCTGTACAAATATAAGGAAGAATTTTTTTCACTGTGAAGGTGACAGAGCACTGGAACAGGCTGCCCAGGAGAGGTTGTGGGGTCCCCTTTCCTGGAGATATTCAAAACCCACCTGGACATGTTCCTAGGTGACCCTGCTCTGGCAGGGGTTGTGACTACAAGACCTTTCAACCCTTGCCTTTCTATGATTCTATGATTCTATACCAGCTTGGTACAATTCTAGAATGTTCCAAAGGGCCTCCCTTTTAAGACCAATATTTACTGGATCACAAGATGATGGACTTTGGTTAGTATTTTTCCATGATGGCCATGAAAGATCATCTTTGACAGCTTTCAGAGTAGCCTGTGTTTCGAGCAGGAGACGTCTCAGATATATTTCACAAAGAACAGAGTTCCAGGTGTGGTTGCAGATCACCCCAAATCCGTGAATAGAAGGCGCCCACTTTTTCAATTTGCTGCTCTAGTAAGTAATGTTGGGCCCACAGGTCTTGTAGCTAAGAAAAGAACCATGTTGGCTGGTGTTGATGCTGCAGCATGGGTCAGTGAATAGAGGGTCTACCATGTGCATAGTTAAGCACCACCACAGGTAGCTGAAAGGAAACAACATTGATGCTAAAAAAGATGCCATAATATCAGTTTTCTAAAGTCTTGTGCAAAAGAAATTGAATATTTCCAAGCTTACAACCTTGGACTTTAGGAATGCAGGCTTTGATCACTTCAGGGATTTGCTGACCAAAGTACCATGGGACAAAGCCCTAGAACAAAGGGCGGGCCAGGACGGACCATAGGATCTCAGTCTCACCCCTGTGCCAATAAGATCATGGAGTAGATCCTCCTGGAGGCACTGCTGGAGCAAATGAATAATGAAGACTGGGTAGAAGGGCAAGTCATGCCTGAAAAATCTTGTGACCTTCTCTGAATAGCTCACAACATCAACAGACAAGGAAAGAACAACCAATATCTTTTATCTGAACTTGAGCAAAGTCTTCCACACTGTCCCACATGGTATCCTGGTCTCCCAGTTGGTAGAACATGGGTTTGATGGATGGATCACTCAGTGGATTAAGAACTGGCTTGATGGCCACACCCAAAGAGTGGCTGTCAATGGGTCCATGTCTAAGTGTAGGCCAGTGACAAATGGAGTCCCACAAAGATCAGTGTTGTGACTGGTCCTCTTCAACATCTTTGTTGTCAGCATGGACATGGATGGTGGCATTGAGTGCTCCCTCAGCAAGTTTCCTGATGACACCAAGCTGTGTGGTGTGGCTGACATACTGGGGGGAAGGGATACCATCAAGAGGGACCTTTACAGGCTGGAGAGGTGGGTCCATACAACCTCATGAAGTTCAACAAAACCAAGTGCAAGGTCCTGCATCTGGGTCAAGAAATGCCAAGCACTGATACAGGCTGGGAAGTGACTGCCTTGAGAGTAGCCCTGAGGAAAAGGACTTGGAGGTGTTGGTGGAAGAGAAGTTCAACATGAGCTGCCAGTGTGCACTTGCAGCCCAGAAAGCCAGCCAGATCCTTGGCTGCATCAAGAGAAATGTGGCAAAAAGGTCGAAGGAAGTGATTCTCCCCCTCTATTCTTCTGTCACGAGACTCCCCACCTGGAGAACTGTGTCCAGTTCTGGAGCTCCTGTCACAAGAAATACATGGACGTGCTGGATCATGTCCATGTAAGGGCCATAAGGATGGTCAGAGGGCTGGAGCACCTCTGATGTGAAGACAGACTGAGAGGGTTGTGGTTATTCAGTCTGGAGAGGAGAAGACTCTGAGGAGACCTTATTGTAGCCTTCCAGTATCTGAAGAGGGCTACAAGAAAGCTGGTGAGTGATGTTTTAGGATGTCAGGTAGTGACAGAGGGAATGGATTATAACTAGAGGAGGGTAGATCTAGATTAGATATTAGGAAGTTCTTCACCATGAGGGTGGTTGCCCAGAGAGGTGGTGGAATCTCCATCACTGGAAGTTTTTAAGAACAGGCATGGGATGATCTAGTGGGAGGTGTCCCTGCCCATGGCAGGAGTGTTGGAACAAAATGATCTTAAATGTCCCATTCAACCCTAAAAATCTTATGATTTTATGAAAAGCAAACTTTCAGATACTTTGATAATCATTTATATAGTATGTTCCATACAATTGAAATGAATTGCTGAAAATCCATTTTGAATTGGTAAAAGACACTAAAACTGATGCAGCTTTACAAAATATAAATTAAGTTACCAGAGTGTACAAAAAGGTCATTAAATATTGAGCTAATTACCATGAACAAAAGTTCATACTAAATGTGACATTTTTGATATTTATGTTATGTAATTAGAGCTGACAGAAAATGACTGAACTAATTAGAGCTCCATAAGTAATTTACATCACTAAATGTTTTACAGTTCTGCATCAAAGTTATTTTGTGCTTAGTTTAAATAATAATAAAGGAGGGAAAATCAAGGTTAATTGGCATTTTAGTAGTGAGTATCTCAATTAGAATTATTTACTGAAAAGATTTCCCCTGTAAGCAATCACAACCTGTTCTCTATTTATTCAGCAGTTTGAAGAATACATTGAATGGAAATTCAATGGATTACTTCTGTGTGCGTTCCACCATGTATTGATAGCACTGTACAACCCACATTTTTTATTAACTTTTATCACCTCTATAATTGTTACTAGTGGAGAAGTCCAGTTCTCATGCAATTATTTTTAGACAACTGTTAGAATCTGGATGAATATTTTATTGGGTGGGAGAAAAATCTACTCTACCTGCATGAACATTAGAGTAAACCACCAAAGGTTAAGGCTACAGAGGTGCAGAACAATTTTCCAAACTTGTTTAAACAGATAGATTCACTGTCTTGACCTTGTGACTTGCCATGACAATTGTCAAAGATATTTTGACTGAAATCCACGACGCACACTTTTATACCTTTACATTTTCTGTGAAAGACTTTGCTTGCTTTCTAGTATCTTCTGTTTAGACACAGGTTATAGATAGTAATGCAGGCATAAGCCAGTTGCTCTGCTTTTCTTTTCAGATGTAGGGGCACTTATTTCAGCAGTTTTCCATGTAGGTGTCCATTCTTCCATGTAGTCAGCTGCAGCTGTCAAAAAATTTCATAATTCAGATATTCAAAATTAAGTCATATTTCCATTCATGTCATATCTGCTATATGGCAGATAATTTAGTTTCTGTGATTTTTCCCATCTACAGTTGTATCAGTGTTTTTGTATCAATTATATTCTCAGGCCTTTTCTAAGTACAGCTATGGGAATGGGGGAAGTAATCCTCCTAAATTTCCCTTCTCACTCTAAAAAAAGTTCATTAAAGTAAATTGTTCAATACACATAACCTAGTGATAGAAAAAGCAATCACTGTCTGTCTTTCCATCTTGCTACCAATTCCTGTCATATTTGTTTATTTTTTTTGCTATATTACCTTGCTTTTTGAAGCCAAGACTGCATCATCGTATATATATATATATATATATATATATATATATATATACAGAGCAACAAGAGGAAACTGCTGTAATAAAAGCTAAACACTAGTGAGCTACCATGTATCTATAAATACATTAGCTAGAAATACATTAGCTGGAAAGAAAAGGTCGGCACTTGCTCCTCCTCCTTCCCCAGTGAGAAAGCAGTGAGCTCTGATGAGATGTCCCCTCAGTTTCCTTTTCTTCAGGATGAACAGACCAAGTGCCTGCTACTGATATGGCTTTCTCTCTAAACCCTTCATCAACGTTGTAGTTCAACTCTGGACACTCTCTAGTAACTCTATGCCCTTTTTGTACTGTGGTACCCAAAACTGCATGCCATACTTAAGATGGGGCCACACCAGTGCAGAGTCAAGTGGGACAATCCCCTCCCTTGACCCGTTAGCAATGCCATGCTTGAAGCACCCCAGGACTTCGTTGGCCCTCCAGGCTGTCAGAACACACTATTGGCTCATGTTCTATTTGCCATCAACCAGAAACCCTTGATCCCTTTCTACAGGGCTGATTTCCAGCTTCTCACTTCCCAGGGTGTTACCGTGTCCCACATGCAAGATCCAGAACCTGTCCTTGTTAAACTTCACAAGATTGGCAATTGCCCAGCACTCTCATCTGTCCCAGTCCCTCTGCAGGGCCTTTTTGCCCTCAGGAGTCAACCACTCCCCTTAATTTGGTGTCAGCTGAAAATTTAATTATTAATTCTTCAAGTCCTGCATCTAAGTCATTTATGAATTGTCCTGGTTTGGGCCAGGATAAAGGTGATTTTCTGTCTTGTACTTTTGCTTTTAGCTAAGTTTCTCAGATAGTGTGTGCTTCTAGGATTGATAACACTTGATGTTTATAGTTACTGCTAGAGACTGGTATGCAGAGCCAAGGACACTGCTCAGCTCTGAGGAAAACATTTTACCGTCCAGGAGGACACAGAGGTCCCACCTGAGCCCTCCTTTAGGGAGGAACAGACAAGATAGATGCCAGAATTGACCAGAGTATTCCATCCCATATACGTCACACTCAGTATAAATTTGAGGCATCACAAGGGCCGAGCCTGATCTTTTCCTGATTTCCTGCTTCCCTTCCTTCACCCGGCATCCTGGAAGGATCCTGTCCGTTCGTCTGCCTGTGGTCGTGATCCGTGCCAGCCCATATCTGTGTGTTCCTGCCTCCGGTTCCCGACTGCTGCCGACTCCAGGAGTCCAGCCTGGACTTTCCCAGGGCTGCCCTACAGCCTCGGTGGTGACGTGAGAGTTATTGGGGGAGAGAGGGGAGGAATGTGTTTTCCATTTTCCTGTATATTTGTATATATTTAGTAATTTTACCTATTTATCATTACTGTTTCATTAAAGTTGTGTAGTTTAGTTTCCAACCCATAAGTCTCTCTCCCTTATTCTCTCTCCTTTCTCTATCAAGGAGAGAGAGATTAATAGAGAGCGTCTGCTATTCGGTTTAATTGCCGGGCCAGTGTTAAACCGTGACAGATTTATTGGCGCCCAACGTGGGGCCCGAGCTAATTGGCTCGAGTCCAGTTTAAATTTTGACTAAATTGCCTGAACAGTTTGAATTCCAACTCCAGTGAAAGAATGGCTTTCCTGAGCTGGAATCAGACCTTGTTCTTTGGAAATTTCACAGGGTTGGAGATTAAACCAATCATGCCGTACCTCTGGTATTTAGGGTATGCAATCTGTCTTTTCGCAGCTGGAATTGCTGTTAATATGTGGCTTTTCTTCCGTAAGAAATGCTTAAGAACCATCATTGCAATATGGTCCTCCATATTGATGTATATCATCGTGCATGGTGTCGTGGTGTTTCATAGAAGGATTAAGAACTTTGTTGGTAATTACATTTTCAGCCTGCTTTTGAGGAAATACACCACTCTTGGGCTGAGTTCAATGTATTCTAGTCAAAATGGCATTATGATTGTTATAGTTTTGAACCTCCTGATTCTTGTAGGCATTGTTGTTCAGGTGTCTGTGAATATTTTCATGTACTACCATATGTTGGTGAGGAGTAAGACAACTACAACTAGGGGAACGAGTGCACCTTGTAAAGAGAGCACCCCCACTCCTGCCTCTGCAGCCGCTTCTCGCCCCCCCTCACGCAAGGGCACAACTCAGATAAAGCCGGCCAGCATTGCCAGCTTATCGGCTACAGCTCCAGTTGCTGTCTCTACTCCCACAGACAGTGCTGCTGCTCAGAAAGCAAGCCCTGCTGCTGCTACTGCTGCAGATACTACAGCCTCTCCCCCTCAGCCCACACAGTTACTTGTTGACCCTGTAACTAGGAGAAAAGGAAAACAATGGAAATCAGAAGCAAGCCTTAACCCTTCCAAGTCTGAACAAGATGACCAGGTGATAGAAGAAATAGAGGATAATGGCTCTCCTCCTAGACCAGCTAGAGCAGCTAGAGCAGAGTCAGATGAGGACTCAGACTCAGAATCTGCTCAGCTCTATTCCATGAGAGACTTGCGTACTCTGAGAAAAGATTTCAGCCGTTTTTCAGGTGAACCACTTCTCTCTTGGTTACTCCGATGCTGGAATGAGGGGGCTGCTACCATAACATTAACTCAGAAGGAAGCCAGGCAGTTGGGATCCCTGGCCAAAGATGCAGGTATTGATCGGGCATTTGGGGAAAAGGCTGGAACTACCAGCCTGTGGAAACGACTCTCGTCAGCTGTAAAGGAGAGATATCCCTATAAAGAGGAAATAGACTGCCCACAGATCAAAGCACGCAGACTTGGAAAAGCTATCAGGTATCTCGAAGAATTGGCTGTGCGAGATGTGATCTATAATAATGATGACATTGAAGATCCCTATCACGTACCATGCCCTAAACCTATGATGCAAAGGTTTGTGCATGCTGCACCACCACCTTTTAATCATACACTATCAGTAATGCTATGGGTTCCTGCAGAGATAGATACAACTGTGGGTGATGTGATTAAAACTGTACGAGAGTGTGAAGATGCTGTCATAGCCCCTTGTCAGGCCTGGGTCTCAGCTATCAAGAGAGCATCTGAGGAATGGCATTCACCCCTTTCTCCTCAGACAGACGGAGGACGCCCCATTGCAGCCATTAAGAGGAGACGCCCTCCTATGAGACAGAATCGAGAGAAACAGAAATCAGTAAGAGGGACCCTATGGGTAATCCTGTGTGAATGTGGGGAGGACATGAAAAAGTGGGACAAAAAACCTACTGCTGCCCTACAGGACCGAGTGATTGAGTTGATAAGTAAGCCAAAGGCAAAAGGAGGTCCTTCTAAAAAGATGGCTGCTCAAGTGTCCAGTGTGGAGTTACCCAACCCAAAAATGCTGGTGACTCAAGATCCATGCACATCAGGTGTGAGTACTGGGGATGCAAGCTCCAGTAATGCACATACTGACAATGCTGTATGTGCTCAAGCTTAGAGGTGCCCTGCCTCCAGCCAGGTGGAGGAGAGGGACAACCGAATCTATTGGATTGTGTGGATTCGATGGCCTGGCACATTAGAGCCACAAAAGTATAAAGCCTTGGTGGACACTGGTGCACAGTGCACCCTAATGCCATTGAATCAGAAAGGCACAGACTCCGTCACTATTTCTGGAGTGACGGGGGGATCTAAAGAACTGACTATTGTGAAGGCTGATGTGAGCCTCACTGGAATAAAGTGGCATAAACACCCAATAGTGACTGGTCCAGATGCTCCGTGCATCCTTGGCATAGACTACCTCAAGGGAGGTGATTTCGAGGACCCGAAAGGGTACCACTGGTCCTTTGGTACTGCAGCTATTAAGACTGAGAATGCAGAATGGCTGCATACTTTGTTTGGCCTTTCAGATAAATCCTTTGTAGTGGGATTGCTGAGGACTACAAACCAGCGTCTGCCAACTGCTACTTCAGTAGTGCACCGTAGACAATATCGTGTCAACAGAGATGCTGTGATCCCCATTCACAAGCTGATCCGGCAATTAGAGAGCCAAGGAGTGATCAGCAAGACTCATTCACCCTTCAACAGTCCTGTATGGCCAGTGAAAAAGCCTAATGGAGAGTGGAGGCTGACAGTGGACTATCGTGCCCTGAATGAGGTTACACCGCCACTAAGTGCTGCTGTGCCGGACATACTAGAACTTCAGTATGAGCTGGAGTCAAAGGCAGCCAGGTGGTAGCTTTTATTGACATTGCTAATGCATTTTTTGCTATTCCTATAGCACCAGAATGCAGAGCACAGTTTGCCTTCACCTGGAGAGGTGTCCAGTACACCTGGAATCGACTGCCCCAGGGGTAGAAACACAGTCCTACCATCTGCCATGGACTGATCCATGATACTTTGGAAAAGGGTGGAGCTCCAGAACATCTTCAATACATTGATGACATCATTGTGTGGGGTGACACAGCAAAGGAAGTCTACGAGAAAGGTAAGAAGATAATTGAAATCCTTCTAGAGGCTGGTTTTGGTATTAAAAGGAGCAAGGTTAAGGGACCTGCACAAGAGATACAGTTTCTGGGAGTTAAGTGGCAAGATGGACGTCGCCACATCCCAATAGACGTGATTAACAAAATAACAGCTATGGCCCCACCAACTACTAAAAAGGAAACTCAGTCCTTTTTAGGAACTGTTGGTTTCTGGAGAATGCATATTCCTTTTTATAATCAGATTGTGAAACCTCTCTATGAGGTTACTCGGAAGAAGAAAGACTTTAAATGGGGCTCAGAACAACAAGCTGCTTTTGAGAATATTAAACAGGAGATTGTGCAGGCAATGGCCCTTGGACCAATTCAAACAGGGCCAGACATCAAAAATATTCTTTACACCGGAGATGGAGGTGATGGTCCTTCATGGAGGTGATGGTCCTTCATGGAGCCTCTGGCAGAAAGCTCCAGGAGAGACTCGAGGCCGACCTCTAGGATTTTGGGGTCGAAACTACAAAGGCTCCGAAGCCAACTACACAGCTGCTGAAAAAGAGATATTGGCCGCATACGAAGGAGTTAGAGCTGCTTCGGAAGTGATTGGTACTGAAGCACAGCTCCTCCTAGTGCCACGATTACCTGTACTGGGTTTTATGTACACAGGTAGAGAATCTTCCCATCATGCTACCAATGCTACCTGGAGTAAATGGATTGCTTTACTCTCACAGAGAGCTAGGATAGGAAGACTCAATCATCCAGGAATTGTAGAAGCAATAACAAATTGGCCAGAAGGCAAACACTTTGGAATGCCACCAGAAAAAGTGGTAAAACGGGCTGAAGAAGCCCCACCATACGACGAACTACCAGAGAATGAGAAACAATACGCTCTTTTCACTGATGGATCCTGTCGTCTGGTAGGAGGCCATCGAAGGTGGAAAGCTGCTGTATGGAATCCTACATGACTAGTTGCAAAAACAGATGAAGGAGATGGTGAATCAAGTCAATTCGCTGAGGTAAAAGCCATCCAATTGGCTTTGGACATTGCTGAACAAGAAAAGTGGCCGAGACTTTATCTCTATACTGACTCATGGATGGTAGCAAATGCCTTATGGGGTTGGTTAAAGCAGTGGAAGCAAAACAACTGGCAACGTAGAGATAAACCTATCTGGGCTGCTGAACTCTGGAAAGACATTGCTACTAGGTTAGAGAAACTTGATGTAAAAGTGCGTCACGTAGATGCCCACGTACCTTCATATCGAGCTACCGAGGAACATCGAAACAACCAACGAGCAGATGAGGCTGCTCAAGTGTTCCAAATAGATCTGGACTGGGACCATAAAGGTGAACTGTTTTTGGCCAAATGGGCCCACAATGCTTCAGGTCATCAAGGCAGGGATGGAACATATCGATGGGCTCGTGACCGAGGGGTGGATTTATCTTTGGACTCTATTGCGCAGGTTATCCATGATTGTGACATATGTGCTGCAATTAAGCAAGCTAAAAGGTTGAAACCTCTATGGTATGAAGGGAGATGGTCAAAATATAGGTATGAGGAGGCCTGGCAAGTCGATTATATCACATTGCCTCAAACTCGCCAGGGTAAGCGCTATGTGCTTACAATGGTGGAGGCAAGTACAGGATGGCTGGAAACATATCCTGTGCCTCATGCCACAGCCCGGAACACTATCCTGGGCCTAGAGAAACAAGTGTTGTGGAGACATGGTACACCAGAGAGAATTGAGTCAGATAATGGAACTCATTTCAAAAATAGTCTCATAAATAACTGGGCCAAAGAACATGGTATTGAGTGGATATACCATATTCCCTATCATGCACCAGCCTCAGGTAAAATTGAAAGGTACAATGGACTGTTAAAAACTACCTTAAAAGCAATGGGTGGTGGAACTTTCAAAAACTGGGACAAGCACTTGGCAAAAGCTACCTGGTTAGTTAATACCAGGGTTTCCATCAATCAAGCTGGTCCTGCTCAGTCAGATCTTCTACACACAGTAGATGGGGACAAAGTGCCTGTGGTGCATGAGAAGAATCTGCTAGGGAAAACAGTTTGGGTTTATCCTGCCTCGGGCAAAGGCAAACCCATTCGTAGGGTTGCTTTCGCTCAAGGGCCTGGACACACTTGGTGGGTGATGATGAAAGATGGAGAAGTACAATGTGTACCACAAGGGAATCTAACACTAGGTGAGAATTCCTAATTTCTGCTTGTCTAGCTTAATCAGTAATGCATGGACTCTTTGGGAGTCATGAACTTGTATCCCACCATAACTACTGTTATGTGAACTGTTGCATAAACTAACAGTGTTATATGAGTGTTTTTCAGGATGATTTTGTGGTGATGAAACCAGAACTAGGTTCATCGGCTGACATCCAGTAACTTCCTTGAAATTACCATCTGCAACTTGTGGACCATGGACATGAACTCTGAAGACTGGTCCTTCTTTTGAGAATCTGCTACAATAGATAAACATCTGCAATTGTAGACTGAATTACTTAGTGAATTTTAGCACAGAGAGATAGTAGTAATTTGTGTATAATATGTTTAAGGATAAAGGATAGTAATGATTGGAGCATGACGCAAATGGTATGGAATAAGGGGTGGAATGTCCTGGTTTGGGCCAGGATAAAGGTGATTTTCTGTCTTGTACTTTTGCTTTTAGCTAAGTTTCTCAGATAGTGTGTGCTTCTAGGATTGATAACACTTGATGTTTATAGTTACTGCTAGAGACTGGTATGCAGAGCCAAGGACACTGCTCAGCTCTGAGGAAAACATTTTACCGTCCAGGAGGACACAGAGGTCCCACCTGAGCCCTCCTTTAGGGAGGAACAGACAAGATAGATGCCAGAATTGACCAGAGTATTCCATCCCATATACGTCACACTCAGTATAAATTTGAGGCATCACAAGGGCCGAGCCTGATCTTTTCCTGATTTCCTGCTTCCCTTCCTTCACCCGGCATCCTGGAAGGATCCTGTCCGTTCGTCTGCCTGTGGTCGTGATCCGTGCCAGCCCATATCTGTGTGTTCCTGCCTCCGGTTCCCGACTGCTGCCGACTCCAGGAGTCCAGCCTGGACTTTCCCAGGGCTGCCCTACAGCCTCGGTGGTGACGTGAGAGTTATTGGGGGAGAGGGGGGAGGAATGTGGTTTCCATTTTCCTGTATATTTGTATATATTTAGTAATTTTACCTATTTATCATTACTGTTTCATTAAAGTTGTGTAGTTTAGTTTCCAACCCATAAGTCTCTCTCCCTTATTCTCTCTCCTTTCTCTATCAAGGAGAGAGAGATTAATAGAGAGCGTCTGTTATTTGGTTTAATTGCCGGGCCAGTGTTAAACCGTGACATGAATATATTAAAAATGGATCCCCTCTAGTGACCAACTGCCAGTCTGATGTGACCCCAGTTACTATGACCCTTTGAGCTCAACCCTTCATCCGTCACATTATGTGCTTGTCCACCTGGATGCTGGAAATTCTATATAGAAGGATATTGTAGGAGACAGTATCAAAGGCCTTTCTGAAATCCAGAGAGATTACATCAACAGTCAGGTCAGGTGGGTTACCTTGTCATAGAAAGAAATCAAGTTAGTTAAGCAGGACCTCACCTAACACACTCTTCTTGGCTGGGACCAGTGATGTGATGGTTTTAAGGTGTTTTTCAATATTTCCCAGAATAATCCTCTCCATAATCTTACCAGGCACTGAGGTGAGACTAACAGGCCTGCAGTTTCCAGGGTCATACCTGCTGCCCTTCTTGAAGACTGGGACACTTGCCAACTTCCAGTCAACTCATACCTCTCCAGATTCCCAAGAGCACTGAAAAAAATAATTCAGAGAGGTTTTGCTATGATCTGTGACAGCTCTTCAAGTATCCTTGGATGAATCCCATCAGGCTCCTTGAGTTATAAGGATCCACCTGGAGCAGCAAATCCTACAAAAATTCAGGACTGATTGGGAGATTACGATTTGCATAGTCATTGTTCACTAGCCCATTCCTTTCACTCATCATTCTTCTTCTGTCATATGCCAACTTTCTGGCATTTTCTTAGATTTTTCCTTCTTTATAGAGAAAGCAAGAACATAAAATATAGTGGTGATTTAATTGACCTTTAATGTAAGTTATGTAAATAAGTGTAGTGGTCACTTTTAGTGTAAGAATATTCCTATGTGTGAAAAAAAATCACAGGCAGGCTTTTTTAAAAAAAATAATATTGTGAAATACCACCTGCAGTCTCTCATAAACCAGATAATCAGGACCTCTTTCTTAAAGGTGCTGCTGCATAGGCCTAACCAGAACAAAATAAAAAGAAGGATTTAGTGTGCTCAAGATTTTTTGAAGTTTGTTTGTTATTTGAAAAGGTTTGCTTCACGGTAACATGGAACAGAATAATCCAGATGAATGTCTCTCTTTGTAGAAAAATTATTTCAAATACACTGCTTATTTTATTTTTTTATATTTGACACAGGTAGTCAAATCTTAATGTTAAAAAAAAACAAAAAAACAAAAAACCCAGAAAACATTCCATTAAAATTAAAAAATATCTGAACATTCCGCAATTCTTTGAATCTTATGACGCTGTTACCTGCTTCTGTAGAAACAAATAGAATCAGCATAAACAAAGATGTTTTCAATGAGATATTCAGACCAGATTTTTAATAAGCATGGAAAACCTCCTGAGTGGCAACCCTACCTTTAAGTGTATTGACTTCACCCTCAAGCTCAGGGTTAGTCACAATTTTACTTTGGGTGCACTTCCTCTCCTCCTCTAGGCCATTGATAAAGTTATTGAACTGAATAGGTGCTAGAAGAGAGCCCAAGGCACTTCACAGTGACTGGTCTCCAGGGAGAGTAGAAACTGTTAGCCCCTGATCTGGAGACTGATGATCCAGTCAGTTATTTTCACATCAAGCAGTCCACCAGTCTTGACACAAGTCTTATTAGAAATCACATAAAAGCCAGGTGACTTCTGAAGCAACAAAAAGACATGCATATTAATCAGGAAGATTAATATGAAGAACTTGAACTAAATTGCAAACAAGTCCTAACTCCCATCTCCATTAAGAGACAGGCCCTTGTCATCATTGTTCTCATAGTTCAGAAACTTTGAACAATACCATGGGCTGTAAAGGAATACGTGCATAAGTGTTATATATAATCTATAATGCAACCAATATCAAATATTTCCTATAAATATATAGATATACCATAAGTCTTTCATTGACTTCCAAACCTTGGCTTTGATTTTCACTTGTGTCAGAAATATGTTTCCTCACATGTCTTTTACTGTGATCCTAGCAGCTGCACTAGAAGTCTTTCCTTTATTCCTCACCCAAGGTGTATCTAAGGAGATGTGGTTAATCACTTTATTTTGTACTAACTAACTATTTGACAGCTTTTCATAATATCTTTATGCAAAAACTGGCAAGATTCCTAATATAAGTACAGTCATGAATTCTACATGACCCAGGTTTGGATCTGTGTGTTGAAGGTGAAGGTAATGTTAATGGCATGCTAAATGTTTTATTAGCTGGTTGACTTGAAATTTTTAATTTAGAAATACTGTTTCTAGGTCTAACTTGGCAGTTTCATCAGTATTTAGCTTCTGTATCTAGTTTTGAGTCAAAAAACAGAGGACAAAGATGTAAACCTTCCTCTTCATTATGAATATTCACTTGTAAAAGATGTTATTAGAGAAAATTCCACAGCAAGGTACTGTTTCACAAGGCTGCAACACTAACTCCAGGACTGTCTGACAGCAAATGCAGTACCTGGTCACTTACCTACCTTCCTGAGTCAGGATAAAATCCTAGTGAGAGCTTATTAATGTCTGTCTCACTGTCACCACACAGCAAGTGTTTTGTGAGCACTGGAAAGACAATCTCTCTCTCGCAGCCCGGTGACAAGAGAAAGTCTCTATTTTTTAATTAAATTAGTATTTCTTAATGAAATTTATGTTGCTTAAAGTTGTTGTTAAAGTTGTTGCTTAAACTATGGTCCTGTAAGGGCAAACTACTCTTGAAGCCATGTTCTCAAGTTTCAGTGAACAGCTTATAAAGGTACTGGAAAATCTAGACTATATCTGGTATAATTACTATCAAATATCCCACCGGAAGATAATAGATCTGCTTCCTAGTTCTGTGAATCCTTCTCATGATTATTAACATAGCCATGTTAAGTTTGGATTTGCAGATTTTATTTGTTCATGCATCAGAACTTGATAGTACTGTCAGTGATCTGCAAAACAGGAAAAATTTTGTGCTGTATCGTTCTTTTGTGAGAAACTGAGGCACATTTTATGCCATTAAGTTGGGCTCAGCAACCTTAAGGGCTCAGCACCAAAAGATATTTCTGTAGATTGTTTTTCAAGAATCTCTCCTTCAGTAGGTTTTGTTGACATTTGAGCAGTGAAGTAGAGCTGGATTTCCAGAGAAGCATGTGCTTTACTTTTTCCACAGAAAGCAATCATTAGCATCCTTGGTTTGAGCAGGTGTACCACAGAGATTAAATTTGGGTTTGCAACTTGTATATGTCTAACTGGCTTTTTAATGTCAATGCAATGTTATAACTAGCCTATGACTTATAAAGACGGTAAATTGTCTGTTTGCAAAGTTGCTTCCTGATAAACTTCTGTGGTAAGAACTGAAAATATGAATGACAATGACTGAGATGTTTCCTATGGCTGTCCAGAAAGATCTTAAGAAAACTTGAAAAATAACCACTGTTCTTCACCATCTGTCACCAAGAACAAAAGAAGAGAAAGCTGTGTTTAAAGGACAAACTGAGACTGTGTAGTCACTGTCACACAAACATACACATATGAATACAGCATTACATAAAAACAGTGGAGTAGAACTATATAACAGCTGGTGGAATTAAAACCAAATGACTGTTGGCAAAAACAAGGCAAGTTTTTTCTTGTTTCTTTTCAGAAGCAATGTTGTCTTTTGCAGGGGAAAAAGCAGGGCATCTTCCCTCATCCCTGATCTATTGCTATTGCTAGAATACGAATTTCTCATGAGAGAAACTTCAAACTAGAAAGCTGCTGAGTGTGAGAAACCTGTTGGAAATTGACACAACTACATCAGAAATTTTATATTGTCCATGTCCATTGTCCATGTTGCTGACAAGAACATATAATGTAGGTAATCTTATTTTGAATTGAAAAGTGTATTCATATACAATGAAATTTAAATTATATAAAAATGCTCCTTTACACCCATACACACAAAAACAATAATCTAATTAATACAAACAATAATCTAAGATAATTTATTATCTTTTCTTTTCAATAGTAGAAAGTTAATTTGATATGTGAATTAAAGAAGACCAGTGTAATGTTAAATCAAACCAGATATAGTTAAGATTCCCTCTAGTTGTCTACAGTTTTCTTCTCATATTTTGTGGGATATATATTCATCTTCTAGGCTACCCAAAATTTGATTGAGAGAAAGTATGAAAATGTAACAAATTGTAACAAAACAACTGAACATCTGCTCATGAATACATATATAAATAAAAAATGCCAGCATGTAAAGACTTAGTCCTACTTGCTTGGAACCAAAAGCATTTGCAATTGGTTTCAGGGGAAACAGATTCTAGTCCTCAGCAGATCATAGCCTGTGGGAATAGCAAGAATTTGACATTTATAGTATTTCAAAGATACTAAGGACACAGAGATTTTAAGTATTGGTTCCATTTCAATGGAGTGGCATTCTACTTCATAATTGAAGGTGTATGGCATAAACTTCACAGCCTAGTTAAACCCACAAATTATTACTCATTACTTATCTTTCAAGTAGGCAGTGATGATGTAAGCACCAGAATCTAGGGGCAATGAAGAGAGACTTCAGGGCTCTGGGGGGGGCTGCTTAAGGGATCAGGAGCACGAGTAATGCTCTATCCTTCCAATTGTGGGGAATGATGAGGGTCTAGTCAGGATGAGACAGCAGATCAATACATGGCTCTGAGCCTGGCTCTACCAGCAGGTGTTTGGCTTTTCTGACCATGGCTCAATTTACAAGAGACTGGGCTGCTGACTAGAGATGGGTATTGATTATGCTGCAAGGGGAAAAGGGTCCTAGGACAGGAGTTCAGGGTTCATAGACCCAGCTTTAAAGTAGGTATGAAGGGGGGCAGGGGTGAAACTGGGCCCACTAGAGAGGACCCTTATTGAAACATGCCAGTGCATGTGGAAGAGAACTCTAGTAAGGTCTTACAGTCTTGGTTCTTTGTGAAGGAGGAAGATGATATTCCTTGTGGAAGGAGGAACAAAAGATTTGCTGAGAGTTTGGTTACTTTGGAAACATCCAAGTATGGTCTAGAGTGTATTAGGACTTCTAAAAAGGTGCTCAGCTAAGATACATCTACATTAATGCACTCAGCATGGGTAACAAACAGGAGGAGCTGGAGGCCATTCTGCTGGTGGAAATCTATGATATAGTTGCCATCACAGAAACATGGTGGGACAAGCCACAGTTGGAATACAGAACTACAAAATTTTCAAATTAAATGGGCCAGGAAGGCGAGGCAGTGGGGTTGCCCTCTATTTTAGGGAGACGTATGATTGTCTTGAAATTAATGATGGTGATGACAAGGTTGAGAGCGTATGGGTTAGAATCAAGGGAAAGGTCAATGAGACAGACATCATCGGGGTAGTCTGCTACAGATGAAGAGGTAGATAAGTTACTTTATAGACAGTTGGGTAAGGTCTTATGGTCTCTACCTCTTGTTCTCATGGGGGATTTCTCCTTCGCAGGTATCTCCTGGAAATATAATACAGCACAGGAGAAACAGTCCTGAAGGTGTAGGAGACTTGTTGCAGGTGGTGAGGGAGCCAACAAAGAGAAGTCCACTCCTGGACCTGCTGTTTGTTAATAGAAAAGGTCTTGTGGGGGATGTAATGGTTGAAGGCTGTTTTGGGCAAAGGGACCATGAAATGATCCAAGTTTTCGATCTTCAGTGAAGCAAGAAGGTCAGTCTCCAGAACTGCCACCTTGGGCTTCAGGAGAGCAGACTTTTATCTACTCCAGACTATGGTTGAAAGATTCCTTTGGGATGCAGGAGACCAACCAGGCTGGCCATACTTTAAAGATTTTTTTTTTATATATGTGCAGGAGCTGATCATACCCAAGCCACAGAAGACGAGCCAACAAGGAAGGAGACCGGCCTGGCTGAACAGAGAGCTTTGGCTGGAACTCCAACAAGAATAAAGTTTATGGTCTTTGGAAGAGAGGACAGGCAACGCATGAGAAATACAAAGATACAGTGAAGATGTGTAGAGAGAAACTAAAAAATGCCAAGGCCCATCTGGAACTAAACTTGGCCACTGTGGTGAAAAATAACAAATGTTTCTCTAAATATAATGACAAGAGGAGGGTTGGGGAGAATCTCCATCCTTTATTAGATACCAAGGGAAACACAGTGACCTAGAATCAAGAAAAGGCTGAGGTACTTAATACTTTCTTTGCCTCAATCTTTCATAGACTTTAACGTTCTTCTATCCCTTAGAAGACAGAGATGGGGAACAGATTAGGTCCTATGTAATTCACGAGGACATGGTTATGGACCTGCTTCATAAGCTAGACTCTCATAAGTTGGTGAGGCCAAAAGGTTTTCACCTTAGCACACTAAGAGAGTTGGCAGATGTGGTTGCCAAGCCTCTCTCCACCATCTTTAAGAAGTCCTGGATGGACACTGACAAATGTGACACCCATCTTCAAGAAAGTCTGGAAAGAGGATCCTAGTAACAATGGACCTATCAGTCTCACCTTGGTGCTGGGGGAGGCCATGGAATGGATAGCCTTAAAAGCCATTGTAATTAGTGGTCAGTTAAAAGTCAGCCAGACAATCCAGTCCTGTTACCACGGGTTCATGCAAAGCAGATCCGGCTTGAGAAACATGATCTCCTTCTATGACAAAGTGACCCCTTTAGGGGATGAGGGAAAGGCTGTTGACAACCTGGACTTCAGTAAAGCCTTGGACACTTTCCCCCATAACAAACTCATGGAAAAGTTGGCTGCCCATGGCTTGGATGGTCATAAACTCTGCTGAGTTAAATACTGGCTGAATGGCTGGGCTCAAGGAGTTGTGGTCAGTGGGGTTAAATCCTGTTGGCAGCCAGTCATGAGTGGTGTCCCTCAGGGCTCAGTGTTGGGACCACCGCTATTTAACATCTTTATTTATGATCTTGATCAGGGGACTGAATGCACCCTCAGTAAGCTGGCAGATGACACCAAGCTGGGAGGGAATATCAGTCTGCTGGATGGTAGAAGGGCTTTACAACGGACCTGGAGAGACTGGATTGTTGGCCTGAGACCAACTGTATGAAATCCAATGGGGCCAAGTGTTGGGTCCTGCATTTTGGTCACAACAACCCCAGGCAACACTACAGGCTTGGAGAAGAGTGGATGGAAATCTGTCTAGCAGAAAAGGACCTTGGTGTATTGATTGATAGGAAGCTGAATATGAACCAGCAATGTGCCCAGGTGGCCAAGAAGGCCAGTGACATTCTGGCTTGTATCAGAAATTGTTTGACTAGCAGGACTAGGGAAGTAATCCTGACCCTGTACTCAGTATTGGTGCGTCCCCCACCTTGGGTACTGTGTTCAGTTTGGGTCACCTCAGTAAAAAAAGGACATTGAAGTGCTGGAGCAAGTCCAAAGAAGGGCAGAAATTTAATAGAAATTTAAAAATAACTAAACATATGCTAAAGAAGATGCCACTTCTGTAAATAAAGAAATGCCTCTTCCTAAATATGTCTTGTTTTTAAAAGTTTCTTTTGATAGCATTCTTCAGTATTGGAGGGATAAGTGTTCATATATAACAAGTGTTCATATATATGTTATATATATATATGTAACATATATAACAAACAACAGTTTCGCTAGAGCTGGCAACATTTGCTCATGAGACTTTCAAACTATATCTATACTAGTAAGATAGTGTATAAGGACATCCCAGGTGCTCAAATGCATACATTTGTGTTTCCAGACCCTTAGAGAGATTTCCAGTTCATGGTTGGCCAAAATAAGACATGGGTTAGGTTACTCCAGGAACCACTCTAAATATCTAAATACTGCCCTGTATGTGGTTATCTTATCGTACTGAACAGAACAGATAGCTAACGTGAACTAACAGGCTCTCTGTTTACAATGTTCTTCCATGAATGCACCCTATGTTCTGCTTCAGTTTACAAGTCTCAGCTGGTGATATGCTGTTATAAAAGGGTGATCAGAAGACTGGAGCGCTTCTCCTATGAAGACATGCTGAGAGAGTTGGGGTTGTTCAGCCTTGAGACAGGAAAGCTCCAGGGAGGCATTATAGTGGTCTTCCAGTACCAAAAGGGGTCCTACAGGAAATCTGATGAAGTACTTTTCACAGGGGCATCTAGTGACAGGACAAGGGGTTGGAGTTTCAGACTGAAACAGGATAGAATTAGGTTAGACATGAGAGAGAAATTATTTTCTGTGAGGGTGATAAGACACAGATTCAGGCTGCTCAGGGAAGATGTGACTGCTCCCTCCCTGGAAGGACTGCTCCCCCTTTGAATCCAAAGCTCAAATTGGATAGAGCTTTGAACAATCTGATCCAGTGGGAAGTGTCCCTTCTGAGCTATTACTTGTTACTACCAGAATTACTATATAAATCTATATACTTGAAAATATTTAAAAAGTTCACAAACATCAGTATTTTCTATTTACTCTGGCTTCACATTTTGATTCATCTTAATAACCAAAATTCTGTTTTCTGTGAATTTTCAATAGGTGGAGATAAAATTGCAGAACCTTGTTTGGTTTTTTGTGGCATGCATATGTAGACATTGTGCACTAACAAAAAAAGCACGAAACTAATTAATACCTCCTTTTGAAGCAACACTTTGTCCAAAAGCTTCTTTTCCTAAGTCTTCTTTGAAGGTATGTAATTTTCACTAATAATTTTCACTGCCCTAGTTATTTTCTTTGCTGTTTAGTTTGGACATTAAACACATGACTGTGCCATAACCAAAAAGAAACCTGGAACCTCCATGAGCTTTTATTTTAGGCAAGAGCATTTACTTTTCTTTCCCAAAAGGGTGCAGTTCAGGTCCTGATGAAAAGCTGTATTGGTGCACCCCTTTCTTTTGAGAGATATTTTGTGCAATGTGTATCAATATCACCTTGAGAAGGAAAAAATTATGTAAGCAGAAAGAAAATGGAACTTGATATTGCATAGTCTCTATGGCTTTAGGTTAAGCTCCTATGTGTGTTTTCTGCTGTCTGTTCAGGGTGTCGTTTCAGCAGTGGGAGTGTGCCTCTGACAAACGGTAAACTTCTAGTACCTTGATATGTCTGCATATAATACAATTTTAAATAGCCAGCCAATATCTTAAATGAACGCATCTTGATTTGTGTGAAAACAATACTTCAACAGATCATATTAAAAAGGTATTTTAAAGTGATAAATATTCAAATATTCCTTTAGTATTGTCTTTGAGAATATCTGGGCAGGTTATCTGACAGAATATTTGATACTGATAAAAATTTACCAATATAGAAAAAGTACATAATCTTCCAGAAATAAAAATTACCTACATGAACCAGACTTGTTCTGGTTCACTAGGGGCGGGGAATAAAAGACACAGAAGCATCAAGCTAGTTAAGGTTTTTCTAAAAGAAACACAAAAATGCTTTTGATTTTGCCCTTGTCCCCTCTGTGGAATTATGCACTGTTAATATACACCACTGAGGAAAAATATGTTAACATAAAGAGGGCTGGCGAATCACAAAGGGGAATTCTTTATGTAGCTTGTTTCCATATGAAAGTAGCAACATTTGTGCATAAATGGCTTGCAGCATTTTTTATGAATTGGGCCCTAAGTGCTCATGATTGTCCTTGATATTCAGTTTTCAGTCATTAGGTAGGGTTGAAACAACAGGAGGAAAAAAAGAAACATTTTGTACCTGTGGTACTCACTTGGACAACACACTTTCAGTAAAATAGCTACACTCCTTCTCCTTTTCTTATAAATTATGCAGGGACAAAATTATGTGTGAATCAATGAAAAGGCAAATAATATATTTCTGAAACATTAATAGTCAGTGCCATACTCCATATAAGGGGAAAAAAAGGGCTATGATGATTATTCTGATTTAAATTCACTTTGCCATCTTCACTGATCTGGTTGCTACCTTGACAGAATCAGATCGTGTATGGAAAAGGAGATGATGATGCTTCTCTCATCTGCAGGTTAATGGTCAGTTCTTCCTTCCTTCCTTCCTGCCTTCCTGCCTTCCTTCCTGCCTTCCTGCCTTCCTTCCTGCCTTCCTGCCTTCCTTCCTGCCTTCCTGCCTTCCTGCCTGCCTGCCTGCCTTCCTGCCTTCCTTCCTGCCTTCCTGCCTTCCTGCCTGCCTTCCTGCCTGCCTGCCTTCCTGCCTGCCTTCCTGCCTGCCTTCCTGCCTTCCTGCCTGCATTCCTGCCTGCCTTCCTGCCTTCCTTCCCTCTTCCACTTTTCTTTCCTCTTCCTTTTCCTCTTTCCTCTTCCCCTTCCCCTTCCCCTTCCCCTTCCCCTTCCCCTTCCCCTTCCCCTTCCTCTTCCTCTTCCTCATCCCCTTCCCCTTCCCCTGCCCTTTTCCTTTCTCTCTTTCTGTCTCTCTCTCTGATTCTGTTTCTGTATTTATCTCTCTGAATACATATTTTTAATACATTATCCAACCATCAGCTTTTGAGAATCCAGGAAGAATAATATTACCTGGAGGGTGGGGGGGGGGGGTTTTGGGGCAGTGTGTGCTTTTTTAAGATATTTTATACAATCTGAGGACAGAGAAGGGGAATGAAGAACCCATGGTTTTACTTCTTTTGAACTCTGCTAAACTCCTGAACCTGAAACATAAATGCTTTTCATTTAAACATATATGGTTTTCATTTAAGATGATCCAACCGAGTAGCAGTGGACATTCACATATTTTGATCTGGCATCTGGGCCTAAATGAGATTAGAAAAAATGGGTATTGTGAATGTTACTGTCTATCAAATTCTTTTCCTGTGTTACATCTAATTTAATGGTGAGAAGAGTCAGAGACTTAACATGGAAAAGAGATTTTTTTAATTGTCCTTTCGTCTGTATCTTTCATCACTTTTGCTTTTTCTTACCCTTTTAATTAATTAATTATTCGTTATACTTTTCTAAAAGGAAAACAATAAAATATAAATAAATCAGTGCAATATTTCTAAGTTGCAAGTGTCTGGCACCTTCTACAAGCCTGTGAAACTTCAGCAGATAAGTGATCAAGTTAAACATCCTAAATATTGCATCTTCAGAGAGAGAAGTAGATAATTTTGGATTTTTGCTAGGAAAAATTCCTAGGTTTCTCCTGAATTACTAACATTGAAATATGTGCAGTTTCTCTGGGGAACATGCATACAAATACTAAAAAAATAATTGCAATAATAATAATAACATCTCTGTTTGTAGTTAGTGGGTTTTTAGACCAAGGGAAAAAAAAATTCAGTGATAGTTATCACTAGCAGGTGTAATTGCTAAAACAGTCTTAAATTTTAAGTAGTTTTCTTTGGATTAGTATTTGATTCTAGACTGAGAGTAATCCAGTTTTTAAAGATTACCTTTGTAATGATCCTTGCTTATAAACTTTAAAATTAGTGTCATAAGGAATTAACTTATTACTTGTTTCTAGTCACAGAACTCACAAAATGTTTTATGTTTCCCTCAGTCCATTGCCAGCCTGTCTAGTAAAGAGAAGAATAAACCTGGCTGGTAGGTAATATAGCTGATTTGGACAAAAGAAATCTTGTCCCCTACCTATGCATCCTCACGAGTTCATAAGCACAAGGAGGATATTGCAAGGCTTTTTTGGGGTTGGTTTTGTTGTTGTTGTTGTTGTTGTTGTTGTTTTCTTGGTTTTTGGGTTTTTTTTTACCTTCCTTTCTCTCCCAGTCCAGACAACTTAGCAGCAATCCATCAATAGGATATTCTCCAGCAGATCTGGGAGAAAATTGTGTGTCAAATGAAACAATCTTCTTTACTTCCAGACTTCCAGGCTGGGTTTGATAGTGGGTTTAGAGCATGTGAGTGTTTACTTGGCTATCTTGGGGAGCTGTGCAGCAGTGTACCCTCCACCCTTCTGTGTGGCACTACCAGCAGCCCCTCTTTGAAGTTGGGCTGAATAAACTGGTGTTATTTAGCCCAATCTCACTAACAAATCTGGTCATTATAGTGTTCTGAAACTCAGTGCTGTGGGCTCCTGCTCTGAACCAGCTGCATGGTAGTAGGGGAGGAGGACATGGAGACAAGCAAATGACAGACACAACTGTAGATCGATCAATGTGGTGATTGTATCAATTTCAGATTCTCTACTAACAATAGGTGTCTGATTGGACACCACTGACTTTATTGGGTAGTAGACTGGATATAATACACCTTCCAGTCCATTAGTTGTTTCTGCTGATTGGATGAAGGATAAATTTCACATGGAGGACAGTTTGAGTCCCATCATTCTTACAATTATGATGAACACCAGCTAAAAGTGTCCTGTTGCTGCTGCACTTTATTGCAGCAAATTAGAAGGATCTTCCTAATGCATTTCCTGACTGTAGCCTGTGCATCATCATTCTCTGATAAACTGAGATCTAGGTCAAAATGTCTCAGTGTTCTCCTCGTCTCACTCTGTGCATGTGTGTGTATTATCCCACAGTTTTCTGAGCATGTTATTTGTCTTCCACAGGCGTAAACCTTTGTAAGTTGGCTCTGCTTGCTCAGGGTCAGGCTGCGTAGTAAGTTTTAGAAACACACCCTAAGACCCCGGTTCATTAAGGTACTTAAGCATTTGTCTGATGTTCAGTATACAAGGAGTACACATTAACTTGGAGTTTAATTATATGATTAACTCAATTTATTTAGCATTCTAAGCAGAGCATATAAACAAACCATGTAAATAAAGGACAGAGGAGTTCTTTTCAAGAGTAAGTCAATATCTGTGAAATATTTTCTATATGGTTCATGAATTATGTGGCCTCATGTATTTACCTTTTAATTGTTTGAGACTATTGGGATTCTAAAAACAAACAACTGAGAACTAATCTGATCTAGGGAGCTTTCCAAGGAACATTTTTATCATTTATCAAGCCCCCTTTGCTCTGTTAGACTTCACAGAATGACAAGGCTATTTTCAAGCCATAAACCCCGATGCCCCATGCAGTTATGGCATGCAACCAAAGAAGTCTGGAGGAGAAAATGAAGTCATAATTAACAACAGCTGCTCACGCCTCACATTTCCAAATAACATGCAAAGATATTTTTTCTCTTTTCTCTTTTTTTTTCCACCCAAAATCTAGAAACAATGCAGATCAGTTGAGACTTTAGTGATTTATCCACAGGGTAGAAAGAGGAAGCCTCACACCAGTCTCTGGGTGTCTCTTTGTTATCCACACCATGCAGAAACCTCTCATCACAGTACATTTGATAGAGGCTTTACTATTGTTTGCTTGCTACATTCAGTGACCAAAATCAAAGCAAAATGACAGTAATTTCCTTTACTCACATATTGTTATTAGTTTGGTGCAAGGCTTTGCCATCAAAGCACATGGGAGTGTTCTGTCCTTTAGAGGCTAATACTAAAATATAGAATGGAATCATCATGTTTTATTGGCTTAGCCTTTCCCTGCACTGCTTATAAAAACAGACAGTACTTTAAAATGTCTCACTAATGCTCATTTTCCTGAGGGTGGAGTTGACCTCAAGTAGTTTACAACTTGGCTTCTAGTTAAGACTAATTAACTTTGACTTTGTTGTTGGAATAGCCTAATCTGTAGTTTCATCTTTAAAAAGTCAAAGCAATAGTACATTCAAAAGTAACAATGGAAACAGTGAGTGTTTATATGTTGGATATATAAGGTGGTCTTTTCCTTTACAATCTTCATCCCTTCTGAAAAATGCTCGTGGTTTCACACATTTTTAGAATTCTTTATAACCTGGTCCAGAATTTGCACAGTGAAAAACACTCCTTGTAGCTTGCATGCCTTATCTGCTTGTTTCCAGTTTTTGTGAGCAAGCAATACAAGTTCATTATTAAGCAGACTGATTTTAAAAAGTATTTTCTCTTAAAATGGTACAGCTTAAACTTAATGGTTTAAAAAAAAACATTGAGCTAAAGACTAAATTTGCAATACTCTTTAACTGTATCATTAATCCATGATGCACTCTGTCTGTGTGGCCTTCCTTATAACATTATCACTTCCTAAGAGTAAGCCATACCTTATTTGTGGAAAACATAATTTTAATGTAAAAGAGAGGAATGGAGAGTTTTATTATGCGAAAATTACAAAAGTGTCTTATCTTTACATTTTTACAAGGAAATAATTTGCATTAGACAATAACTTATGAATAAACAAATGCCTTTAATAGCAAAAGTAACTTAGGCTGAGTTTGTCTAGTAGCTATAAAAGTAGTCTTAATGTAATGTTCAACTTTAATATATCAATTAGACCAATACATTAAGCATTACTTTAACTTGAGTAAAAGTATTGATTTTTAGGGAAATAATGGCAATAGAGTCTAAATTTCTCTCTTTAAAAGTTTGCTCTATATGAATTTGCATCTTTACAATTAACATAAATACAAAAACATTTTAGGAACTTATTTCCATATCATTATTATTCCAAAGTAATTATTTTCCTTTTTGTTACAGTGGAAACAAACAAGAAAATAATTAATTTTTTATAGTTCTGTGTTTACATCCAGATCCCACAAAGACTTTGGGACACACTGATTGGCATGATGAACTGAAAACACTACATTCACAGACCTTGAAACTGTCATTCATAGTGTCATTTTATTAAGATAACATTAAATAGTACTAAACTAATTTTGCTAAAGATATTTTATGAAATCTTGGGCTGGACTAAAATTCTAAACTTCATTGACTGGGAATGGAGCTGTACCAATATAGTCTAACAAACCCGCTCACTGAATCAATCAAATGTGCAATTTTATTGTCTGATAACCAACACTACACTACCCAGAAAACAGTAGGGGAAAAGCCAGATATGATTTTAATCTCACAGTGGCCTATTCACTGCCTTCTAACATTGATTTGTGAATAAGCTAGGGTTTATTAGGTGTTTCCTACTTGGAGAGTTCAAGAGCAAACCAGAGTACTCTTCCATTGCAATCAGAATTTTTGATAACTAATTCAAGCAGATCAGGAACTTAAAAATTGATTGGTACCTCATCGCTTTGTTACATGTTCAAAAGCTAGAAATCTTGGAGAAATGTGGAAATTTCATCCAACACACTCTCCCTGCACAAGAAGTGATGCTAAGAATTTCTTCCCAGCTGCTGCAGTTATCCCCCCTAAGATTTCTCTCTCTACTCAGCTGATGTTATGGTGTACATTTTGATGTCTTCATTCATATTTATGAAGCAAGAGCATATATCTTCCGACCCTAAAGAAAGGGGAGCAAATGCAGTGCCACCATTGGGGTAAGAAGTAAATATGCTCAAGTCACATTGGCTGCCACTCTGCCATTAACTGGGAGTTAAAAGAGAAGGAGCAGCTTGTGATGATTCTCCATTGTTCCGCTCAGGCTGCTCTGATGCTGTAGTGACATTACTGAGATGCAGTTCACAGGTGTACTGACTCTGTGCTGCTCTGAACCACTGCAAAACTCAGACTGACCCTGAGTGTTGACCTTTTCGAGGTAGGAAGTGCTAAGTTAGCTTCAGTTTGCAGTGCAGAAATAAGGAAACATTCTGGTTTAGCTTCACCTCAGGAGAAATTTCACTTTGATTTACTCTTATTCACCTGATGAATAAGTAATTCCTAAGACTTGAACCTGTGGCTTAAGTGAGATTTTAGTGTACAGAAAAAGATGCTTTTTAACCCTTTTTCTTATATCCTTGGGGTTTTATTGCAGTAAGACGCTCTGTATATATATTTTTGATCAATGATTGCTGTTCCTTACTATCTGTACCTATAATTAGAGGGTGGCATGTATAAATATTTATCTAATTTAACACTCTTGTGGTTTAATTTTTCACTTTATGTTATTTTCTGACTTAGTTTTTTGTTTACAGTGTTCTCCAGGAAATAGCTTCCTTTTGCATGCATTTTGACATCCCCATTGATCTATTATTCTAATTCTCAGCATCCAGAACTACTTTTCATCATCCCGGTTCTTCACATAGTTTTTGTTTTTTTCTGCTTGTAACACCTTTCTTATCAAGTATGATCAGGTATTCAGTAAAATAACATTCAATGCTTGTCTCCTAAGCCAAATTCTTCTCATTTAGACCAGTTGAACTCTGAATATCTGTTGAATCTTATGCAGCTTAGCCCTTTACCTAAAATGCTTTTCTTCCGAACAGATGTAAAGTTCTCTGGCTCAGAAAAATTTCTGTGTTTTCTGTGTCTGGACATCTAATGTACAAGATATGAGAAAGCAAAAGCAGTAACTCATCATGGTCTTTGGTAGAACCAAATGCAACTGAAACAGTTTGAGATAATTCTAAATCTAAAGGAACTTGGTCTTTATGATCAAACTTTCCACAGATGTTTTAGTTATTAATTCCAATGGTATAATTTTTTATTTCTATGGAAGTTATCTAATTTCCAGTACAATTGCAGTTCAGTTTAATGAAGTTCTTGAAGAACACATCAAAATCTGGCAAGTCAAAAAACATGACCTCTTCTTCAAATATGTCTATATATAAATGAGTATACCATAAGAAACAAAAAGCTTTCCCTGCCTCATTTCTACCAAAGGCATTGCAGTTCATGCACATTTTAGTGTTTGATGGCAGACACATAATTTTCTAATTTTAAGAGATACTTTTAATGAGAAATACTTTCATTTGTTGATTACCATGTCTGAGGACTCTTCATTTTTTATTTCTGAGGCTGGAACAGTCTTTTGTTTCTTTAAAGACTGACTCTTCTCCTCCACTCTTCTGCACATATGAGTAAGTTGACATCTTGCCCATCCAACTGATTGACCCTGAAACAATTCAAGGATATTTATGTCATGGTCACTTTTGACATGAAATTAGAATAGAAAGCTACTGAGGTGCTCCAGCAGTCAGAGGTTTTCACAGCTTGCAAAACAACAAACTCTCCGCTAAAGGCGTGGCAGGTATTTGAAGATCAGACTGGAAGCATCACAAACATGCGTGCTCAAGGAGGAGCAACTGTCTCTCACTGTTGATAAAGATCAAGCAGAGGAAAGCAAAGGCTGCTCAACAGGTGTAAGCAGGCATTCATCAAATACTTTGGTCACCCTAATAAAATTGGTGACTGAGAGGCAGTTAAACATAAACATTTATAAAATACAGGCATACAGCTGTCCCCCATGAGGACCAGAAGATTTGGTCTTTTAGTATGATTTGTTTCTGTCACAGCTTAATGCTGGGCCAGCAATTAAACCGAATGACATATGCTCTCTATCAATCCCCCTCCCCTCCCTGATAAAGAACGGAGAAAGAATAAGGGAGAGAGACGTGTGCACTCAAAATTAAACTATGCAGTTTTAATAAAATAGTAGTGATAAAAAGAAGAAAAATATTAAATATATACAGAAAAGCGATACCACGTCCATTCCCTCTTTCCCACCAGTAACTCTCACATCACCACTGAGGCTTCAGGGCAGCCTTTGGGAAGTCCAGGATGGACTCCTGGAGTCAGAATTAGTCAGGAACTGAAGTCAGGAACACACAGATTCAGGCTGGCATGGATTGGAATCACAGGCAGACAAATGGACTGAATCCTCCCAAGATGCAGAAACAAACAGGGACAGGTGAAGAAGGGACAAAGGGAAGTGTGAAGGGTGAATGGAGTTCATGACTGTCATGATCCCTCAAATTTATACTGAGTATAACATATATGGGACAGAATACTCCATGTGGTCACCTGTCTTGTCTGCTCCTGCCTAAAGGAGGGTTGCTTTACTCCCTTTACTCCCTTTCTCCTTCTGGAGAGAAAGGTGTTCCTCAGAACCGAGCAGTGCCCTTCGTTTTGCATACCAGTCTCTAGCCACAACTAAAAACATGGACCATTATCAGTCATAGGAGCAGAGGCTGACTTAGAAACTTATTGTTAATTTCAGCAGCTGCAGATACTTACAAGGCACTTAGCTGAAAGCAAAATTACAAGGCAGAAAATTAGCTTTATCCTGTCCCAAACCAGGACAGTTTCTAATACTCAGCTTCCATGCTTCAAATTGCAGAAGCAGAAAGACCAGTCTGAGGCTATAGAAGGTTGATATGTTAATACCTCTCTTGTTCTTATGGGTATGTCCTCCTGATGGCTCTTTTCCATATTCCTCACCAGATACCCTCATCACAGAACATCAGGGGTTGAAAGGGATCTCCAGGGATCATCATGATATTGTATCATTTATAGTCTTTAAAGAGCACCTTGCCTGGCTTCCCGGTCTTTTCTGAGAAATATTTAGGTCTTTGCTATGCTGCTTGTGGTTGCATATGTGAATTTTCTTTTAGCAAGCAATGTCATGGTTTAAACATGAGACTGGTAAAACATTCATGCAGAGGGAGATAGCTTAAAATGTTATTTTTTATATGAATGTTAACCTTAACTCACATCAATAACTACAGAGTGAGAGTATTATTACTCCTGTAATGAATCTGCAATATCTTATCATTAAATAACCCTTCAAATTTATTTGTGAAGTTGTTTACTACCTTCTCTAGTTAAGGAACAGAGTACAGGTGATAGTTATCTATTACTAAAAAATTGTAAATTTTTAAACTGATTTCTTTATATGTGAAAATCATAAATATGTCTGGTGTTTGTGCATGATATTGAGATACAAGATGCAGGAATTTTCTTGTAACTTAAGTTTTCAAATTTTTGTGAATAAGAGAACTGTCATGGCTGGAAAAGACCTCTGACACTATCATATCACACTGTCAACATCCTCCCTTAGTAAAAGAAATAGAATAGATTTATATATTTAAATATATTAAAAATACATTTATCAGTATCACTGTACCCACTAGAGTATATCTTGAACTTCCTCATCTACATGGGTTTTAAATATGTCCAGGGATGGTGGCTCCACCACTTATCTGGGCAACCCATTCCAATGCCTAACTACTCTCTCAGTAAAAAATTCTTCCTGATTTCTGGTCTAATCCTCCCTGATGCCACTTCAGGCTATTTCCTCTGTTCTTGTCATTATTACCGTTGATGAAGAGTTCAGCACCTACCTCCCTACAATCTCCTTTCAGATAGCTGGAGAGAACAATGAGGTTATTCTGGCTTAGCTTCACTTGCCATGTGAGCACACTCTAGATGAGGCTCTTCATAATTCTTCTGGGCACTGACACCAGGCTGACAGGCGTGTAATTCCATCAATCCTCCTTCCAACCCTTCTTACAGTTGGATGTCACACTGGCAGGCCAGTCATCTGGGATCTCTCCTGTTAACCAGGATTGCTAATAAATAAAGGAGAGAGGCTTGGAGAGCTCCTCTGCCAGCTTCCTCAATGCTTTCAGATGGATCCCATCCAGCCCTATAGGCTGTGTCCTAGGTGCTGTAGCAGGTCATTAACTTCTTCCTCCTGGATTATGGGGCATTGTGCTGCTCTCCATCCTTACCTTGCTCTGTATTAGTACAATCAGATGAAGGCATCTTCCAACTGTAAAGCAGAGTTTATTATTCCTGGTAGCACTAATATGGGGGAAGAGAGATTACAGCTCTCATACCTCTAGTGGTTAATCTGCATTTGGTTAACATGATGTTTATACAACTTTTCAAAATATATTTACCTGTATCAACCCATATTTTCCATTTGGTTACCTTTTATATACGTCTTCTCTTTGTCCTCTGTGTTGGGTTTTCATCGTGAAATTGTCAGGCTTTGTTTTTTTAAAAAATTAGGAAATAAAAATTTCTGAGCACAAATGATTGGAGAGGAATTACAAGTTCATATTAGCATCCTATCCTTACATCAGTCCTACTTAAGGAGGGTGGTTAAGATGTATGCTATATCTTATGCTCTCCACAGTCGTTCAGTACATGTTTTCAGCAGTGAACTGTAGGTAAAGCATGCAGATACAGACATTTCTCATTACAGTCCCAAAGATCTGTGCTGAAATGTCAAGACAGTGTCTCTACGGTGGGCAAAGATATCTACTGCTAACCAAGAAAAATTATAATTTGGCGGCCAGTCACAAAAATGTTAAAGTATTACTTCATGTCAGTAGAAGTAATACCTGTCAATAGAAACATGTTAACTAGTAAATTAATTTAAACATAAGGCACTTAACATAACTACTTGGACAAAACCAATTAACTTGGAAAAGACACTAGCATACATATGTACATTTGTACACTATAAGAAAATTCTTAGACAGTTTATATGTACCACAGTAGGTAGGGTTATAATTTATCTTAACACAGTTTACAAAGGTGTGAACTTTAAAAAGCAAGCCTGGAGATCAGAACCTTCCAAAAATTTTTTTAATCTTCTTCAATAGTGGTGAAAGACCAGCTTACTGAGTGTTCTTTTTCGGAAGGAAAAGTGTCTCCCATAACATCCTGTTGAGTAAGCTCAGGAAATGTAGAACAGAAGAATGGAGAGTGAGATGGATTGAGAACTGGCTACACAACAGAGCCCAGAGTGGTGATCAATGGTGCAGAGTCCAGCTGTAGACTGGTAACTGGTGGAGTTCCCCAGGGATCATTGCTGGGTCCAGTCCTGCTCAATATCTTTATCAATGACATTGATGATGTGACAGTGTCTTCTCAGCAAGTTTGCTGATGAACCAAAGCTGGGAGTACTGGATGATTCACCTGAAGGCTGTACTGCCATTGAGAGGGGCCTAGACAGGTTGGAGAGTTGAGCAAGGAGAAATTAATTACAACAAGGGCAAGTGTAAAGTCTTACATCTGGGAAAGAACAACCCCAGGTATTTGTTAGGGACTGAACTTCCAAAGAGCAACACAGAGAAAAGGACCCAGGGGTCCTGGTGAACAGAAATATGATCATCAGCCATCAATGTGCCCAAGATGATTAAGGTAGTCAAACATCTCCCTCATGAGGAAAGACTGGGGAATCTGGGTCTCCTCAGCTTGGAGAAGAGGAGACCTCATTAGTGTTTACAAATATGTAAAGGGTTAAGGTTTAGGAGGATGGAGCCAGGCTCTTCTCACTGATGACCAGTAATAGGACAAGGGGTAATGGATATAAGTTGCAGCATATGAGGAATAAGCTGGTTCATAGGAGAAAAGCTTTTTCACTTTGAAGATGACTAAACACTGGAATAGACTTCTCAGGGAGGTTGTGGAGTCTCCTTCTCTGGAGATGTTTAAAACCCACCTGGACAAGTTCCTGTGTGACATAAACTACATGGTCCTGCTCTAATGGGGCATGGTTGGACTTGTTGATCTCTTGAGGTCCCTTTAAACCCCTTACATTCTGTGATTTCTGTGATTTATGTGAAATGTTTCACATGGCAACTTGCACACTTCATTATCACCCAAGAGAGCACTTCCACATCAATCCTATTCTGTGAACACCCAGATGAGATAGAATGATCCACAACTGTACTCTGTACACAGCTGTGCTCATTCAGACTACTTCCCTGGACAGTTTTTAAATTTAGTGCATTTTTAAAAGAATTTCACACATGAGACTGTACTTTGATGCTTTGAGCTACACTGGCATTTCTAAACATCACTTTTGTGGAATTCTGTGACAGGATGAAGGACTGAGGTTTGCTGAATCACTGTTATTTGTACTGACTGTAAACAATCTAATACAGAATACTAAGAAACTAATGCCATGAGAATTTGTATGCAAATCAAACTGATGTGAAAGAATAATGCTTAGGGACAAACAAATACATGAAATAGGAATTCAGCATTACTTTATTATTGACATCTAATTGAATTAGCTGAAAATACATTTTTATTTGCAATATAAAAATTATGATACATATGAACTATATATTTCTGCATATTAAAACCCAGTGTACCTGCAATTCAAGTACTCTATTGTCTCCTCTAAGAAAAACGTGAAAAGCATTGAATTGACATAATGAAATATTCTAAGATCATAGAAATCACAGAAAATTAGTGGTTGGAAGAGATTCCAAAATATCACCTAGTCCAACCCCTTTGCCACAGCTGGGCCACTTAATAATAAATAAGTATCACCTGATAAGAGAAAATTATATTTCTTTCTTTTTTCCAGAAATTCACTCAATATTGTTCACAAATCATTCCCTAATTCATTCCACTCAATATCCCAAGTGCCCTACAGTTAGTGAAAATGTATATGCATATATATGCATATTTATATTGCAAAATCAATGAGCAGTTCTCCCGAGGTGTTGTGTACCCACAGCTCCTGCTGGAGCCCTGATTTTTTTTTTTTTTTTTTTTTTTTTGTCATACTATATGGCACACATCTCTGAAACTGTTTTCATTCTTAAACCTCATTTTCTGTGGTTGTTTTGAAGCATTTGAGTACAATGCTACTTCTTGAATACACATAATGTGTTCAAAAAATAAAGGTGAAAGTCTACATCATTAGGAAAAACATTTTTGTGTTTCCAAGCTGCTCCTTGAGAGAATAATAGTTTATAACACAGATATATTTGATGTCTGAGGTAGGGACAGAAAATCACAAAGCAGCTGATATAGTGTTTGTCATCTTAACACTTTCCACGTTGAAATAACAAAAGATTTTTTTTTCCTTCATAAGACCAATATTTAAAGGGTGTTGATTTATGTAAATCAATAATTTAACAACTTGTTCTCTTTCTCCACTGCCAGCCAGATGCTTCTAGCTTTGCACTGCCAGACAATGTCAGCTGCAAAGCATAATGGCCTTGTGCTTCATGTAGAAATAAGAACATAAATATTTTAAAAATCCTGCTACAGGAATTGAGGGGGAGTTAGGGTAGCAGTGAGAGATTTTGCTGGTTTACTGTGAAAGCAATGCAAGTCTACATATTTTATGGGAAGGTTTTATCAGAAGTGGAGGCAGAGACATTTCAGTCTGATTTTTATCTCCTAACAAGGCTGACAGACCCAAGTCTTTTCATGGCAATTTGTTGAAGACATCTGGTGAAGCTTTCTAGCGGATGAACACACGGCCGTGTTCCTCTGGTATCAGTTGGCATGGCAACTAGTAAAACACTATTCAACATCCATAGGTTTCAAAAAGGTTGAGCCTAGTTGAAAATCCATTTGGGCTCCTATCTGCAAAATTCTCCTTTTGAAAATGCACTAAACCTTTTTTTCAGAGAACCAGGCTGAACCAGTAAGTACAATTGTGGAGCCTTCTGTCTCAAATAATTTCGAAAGCATAGTATTAATGATTCCAGGAAGCAGAGGCCTGAGATGATAGACAGTATTACTGGCACTGTACAAAACAGATCATTACCAGAAGGCTGGTAAAGACTGCTGAAGCCTGGGGGTAGTACAGGGAAAGATGAGATCAGAGGGGAGGGAAAAATGCTGTTATCAAAGTTTAATACAGTAATTATCATAAGTCATCACAGACAAATGACTGATTATGCTTCATCATTACATATTGTTAAGTAATATATGGTCTATTCTATACAAGGCACTCCACTCTCTTCTTGGCAGGGTCATATCACTCAAACAACAGCTACACATGTAGGTTGCTTAATTAAAAAATTATATGGGAAAAATATACCTTGAAAAGTGGTGTTCTTATATCCCGTTAAAAAAGCAAGTAAATTGCCATTGATGGATAACTTTGTGGATATTAAGAAGTGAAAGAGTTTACCACCATGGGTATTGTCCTCCCATAGCCATTGTTCTGTTCTTTAATGCATGTGCAAGATATCCGTTTTTGGGAATAAATTTGCTGGGATTTTTGTTTTCTTTCTGAAACTTATACCTTAAAAAATACAGTAGGCTAACAGTCATACCAACTCTGCAGTTACTGTCTAGATTTAAAATTGTTAACATAATGTAACTTAAGGGCTGATTAACTTGGAGCACACTATAGCTAGAGCTGTAACCAGAGACCCGTGTGCAAGATAAATGTGGATCATTGCAAGGTGCAAGCTTAGTTCTGGAAACATGATATTCCTTTATTTCTTTTATGCTGGTGTACACAAAATAGGAACAGAAACCACTTAAGAAAGTTAGTAGAGAATAGAAAACTCCTGTCTACACACTTTTCAAGTAATATGACGGAATTATAAAGTGACCTTTTATAGGGAATAAGACATTGGAATACACCCTGTCTGTAGCTTGTTCTTTCTATTCAAGAAAACAAAGAATCTCCAAAATACAGGATAGTCACACTGTTGAGGGCTGATGATTTCAGTGTGCCCATGACCATACACTAAAACAGTAAAACGGAGATTTTTTTTTTCTGTCACTAAATTATATAGGATATTTGGGAATTTTTTAGCATGATCCACTTTCTCCTTGTTTATAAACTTCAAAAAATAAAAGAAATTGATTGCTAAGTTTGTGTTTAAATGCTAAGCTTGACTATATTGTTTCCCCTCTACCCGGACCTCCTTAGCAAACCAGATGTAAACCTTAACAAGGGTTATCCGGGTTAAATACAATCACAGTAAACTGTACAGCAGTGTGTAACCTGGCTCTAATTAAAGTTAAAACATTTTCCTCTTCCCACCCCCAGAAACTTTGTTTCTGATCTTTTCTGATTTATAGCAGGTATAAAAGAGAATTCCTGTTCATCTTATTACTCCTTACCCCTAAATTATAATTATATATTCTTCATTGCTGTGATAAAGTGATGAATAAGGGTGCATGTATGTATGACTTTAAAACTTGCAGTTAAAGCACAAAGTTCATCTTTTTCTTTTTTTTTTTTTTTCTTTTTTTTCCCCACCACTGGCCTTGCATCTACTGTCTTAATATTGTTGTTTTGTGAGTTAACATGGATTGTTTCAATGAGATCCCTCTTCAATTAGATATTCAGTCTCCAGTGTTTTACTTTACATTTTAATCTGTGTAGGTGGTTCAGAAGAGATGAATTCAGTCTATAATTACTAGTTGTGGAAGGAGTTTTCTAGTAGTGAGTTCCTTGGTAGAAATGGTCAGTTTGACGCTTTCTTACTTGAATTAACCACATGCATATGAGATCATATGTATATGAATGGAACCATCAGGGGCTGGTACCACCCTCATGCCCTATTTATATATATCTCAGATGCAAAGGCTATAGCTACTGCTTGGATCAGGATCTAAGAGACTTCATTTGAGGAGGAAGTGAAGACTGCTATAGACATTCACAGAACTGCGGATGATTAAAATTGGAAGAGACCTCCCTTCTCATACAGTTCTTCCAGAGCCAGTTGCCCAGGACCATGTCCAGATGGGTTTTGAAGATCCCCACAGGTGGAGATTTCACGATGTGTCTGAGTAACCTGTTCCAGTGCTCAACCATCCTCACAAAAAAACAAAACAAAACAAAACAAAACTTCCTTATGTTCAGAGTTTCCAGCTGCTTCTTCTCCTGTCACTGGACACCACTGAAAAGAAAACTGGATTATCTTCTTTGCACCTTAATTATTTTTTTGCATACATTCACTATATGCCTTCTCCGTATTTTCTGCTCCTAGACCCTGTGATCCTCTTTGTTCTCCTAAGGGAGAAGCTCTCCTAAGGGAGTTTGTTTTTAAATCTAGTAAGAAAAGAACTGCTAATATTTACATTATTCCACTGTTATAAGTTCACATACTTAGCAAGTACTCTTACGTACTTTCTTAGCTCAGTACTGAGCTAGCCCTGTCACAGATCTAAAAGAAGTTAATGACATGAACTTCAAAGTGTTTAGTTGCCATATCATGCAAATGACTACAGAGGTTTCTTTCTGTTTCATGTGAGGCAGAAAAATATCTCTTAGGCAGCCATAGTTTTGAGTCATGAATATGTCTTCATGTGCAATAGTATTTCCTTTAAACGGATAGATGGTGATGTAAAGTGAGCCCAATAAAGCCCAATTTTAAAATTTATTTTTTCTTTAGGATATATCAGCCTAGGTTTCTTATCAGGAAAAACAAACTTTATTTTCCCCCTATATAACTTGATCAGATGAATAAATTTATAAGTCTTTACAAGATGTTGTGTTTTGAAGAAGTAAGCATCTTATTCCAAATGGAATCACCAACAAGGTAAGCCTAAGGTAACCCATGGGATCCAGCCTCCATGGATATGTAGACAGCGTACCTACAGTAACTAGTTTGAAGTGCCTAGATGTAGGTACTTTATTCAGTTACAGTTCACTGCTTGATTATATCTTATCCTCTGTATGAAATTTTTGGAACATTAATTTGACCGCAAGTGTTAAGAGTCCATGACACTAATTTGAATTTCTTGTTAGCTCCAAAAATAGTAAAACTTTAGAAGATGTCCTTAGAGGGAAAAAAAAAAAAAAAAAAAAAAAAAAAACACAGGACCATTTAGCCCTTTGCTTAATTTGGTGAATAAATTTTACTCTCCCTTGTTGTTGTTCTGCAATATCAACTGGTTGACATTACTCAGAAAAAGGATCCTAGTTTTTCATTGTTTCTGCCTGCAATCTACTCTGAACTACTACATTAAATTTTGGCGCAAGCTTTCTTTCAAGCTTTCAGTCCATGTATTGGATCTACTGAATGAAATATACTCAGAATTTAATATCTATACTTTTATATACTTATTATACTTTAATATCTATTCTTTTCTGATATTTCATAATTTCATACGCTTGCTTCTAAGAGTTTATTTTTTTCACTTGACACATAAATAAATGTGTCATAAATAAATAAATAAATTACTCCTTGTGTGTGTTTCTTGGAGTCTTCACTACCAATGTAAACAGACTCCTCTGTCTTAGAGTCCTTTTTCTAGGATCAATAAATGCCACAGATACTAAACATTTTTGAACTTTTGTTTATGTTATTATTGCATAGCTTTAGTAGATCACTTGTAGGGTGTCACGTATCTTTACCTTGGTTTCCCCAGTTGTGAACAATGTTGTTTTATCACGAAAGAATGGCACAATGGTTATTATTTAATTATTTAAATATTTCTGATAAATATTTTACAGAAATATTAGAATTATACTTCTTCAGACATCTTAATTTTGATTGGTTATCGATTAACAAGTAAATAAGTAACTGGCTTTCAACAGAAAGCATACAGATTACTTAAATTCTATTTGAAGAGTATCTATTATCTCACCAAGTGTGATTTAAGAAGATGATTTAGCAATCAGGATTCAACAAGAATGACCCTCCTAAAAAAGATCTTTTCTCTACAGATGGTTATTTCCAACCAGTCATGGCGTAAAGAAGCTATAACTTCCATCTATAATAAAAGGAATACTTTGAAAGTTAAAGAAAAGTGAATGCTATAACTCACTCTAGTGACTTCTTCTCAGCTTACTTCCCCAGATGCAACTGCTGTCCATTTTAAACACAGACTTAATTAATACATATCAAGCTGTCCTTAACCTGTTTTCAACACAGTACTCCCAGTCACACTTTAAACTGCAGTTATCCTTTAATAAAAATAAGCTGTGTTAACATCTCAGTGAGCTCAGGCAGTCACATACACCCATTGTTTTCTGTTCCAAATCAGAAGAGTGTGCTATATAATAAATCTTTTTTCACTGTGACCCTTTGTAAGATGTTAACTGAAAAGCTTAGAACTGACAGACTCAAAATGCTGTATGATCACTGGGGCTATACTGTGTCTTTGAGGCTTAAAACAAGACCTTGCATCAAAAGGCGGATGAAGTAGAATTTTGTCTTGGACCCTGACAGCTTTTGGGTGGCTAGATCATACCGAATACAGGCAGAGCCAAAGCCCCAAACTCTCTCTGTGGATTTGGCTTTCAAACTGGGTTTTGGGAAGGCTGGCATATCTAAAACAGACCTGAAATATCCAAAACTTGCAAACTAGAAAGACATTAGTTTATTTAAACCTCTAAGTTATGCAGATCTGCTATATTTTATACACAATTGAACTTGATTTCAGGCTGCTGATTTTAATTCCTGCAAATGCATGAAATACAATATAACTTAATAATATATTATAAAATTATATTGAAATTACATATTCTTCCCCAATTTTAATCACCAGGATCATTCTTCTTATTTTAACCCTCATTCCTTCCAGGTATCCCCCAAGTACTTGAGTTTGGCAAAGCCAAAAAGAAGCCAAAAAGAAAAGTGTGCATTGAGGATTACAAACTATTGAAAACTAGAACTATATAAACACAAGCTAAAAATAAGTTATACATTTTTTATAGGATTAGTCACTGCAACTGCCTACAGAGTAGTGTGGCAAATTCATAATCATCAGAAGCCAATGTTTCAATGCTGACTTCTATTTTATTTCCCTTCTACTTCTCCCCAAATGTGTGTTAATGCACATCCACCTATTGGCTAGATAAAACATACTGTGGTTTACACAAGGCATAAGATAAATTAGATATTTCAACCAGTCATGATTATAAATACGTAACAGTTTATCACCAGAATAGCCTTATTTTAGGTGCCTCTGATGTTATTGAAGACATGTATTGTGGTTACTTCATTGGACCTGGATGTCTACTTTTGCAGTGAAGTTCCAGAGTGATGAGTAATCCAGATACAGTTCCAAGGGCTGCCACAGACCAAATGACATTAATGAGATTATTATTAAAATTAAAGGCGGTATAAAAAATTCCTCAAAATAAAGACCACATTAACTAAACTTTTGTTGAAGGTATTGATAAGATTAAGGAGGGCCTGTGAAAAGTAATGTATTTCATTTCAAAAACGATGGGCTTTTTTTACCTTTAGTAAAAAATATTTACTTTATTTTACCTTCCATACAGCAGTCTGTGTGCCAGAATACTGAAAAATCTGGCATTGAATACTTAGCAAGTCAAAGTGTTCCAGAAGTTTATTACCTTCAAGATTACACTTTTTACTGCAAAAAACTAAACACCATGTTTATGAAGAAAAAGTAATTTAAGTAGATACAAGCTGAATAGCCTGATCTCCATAATGTGGAAAGATTTCAAAGACTAGAACAGAAAATAAGAAAAAAGAGAAGAAAAAAAAGTATGGGAAAAAAAAAAAAAAAAAAAAAAAAAAAAAAAGAAAAGAAAAAGAGAGAGAATAAAGATAAATGGAAAATGGTATGAAATGCAAAATATCTTCATCAAAGGAAGATCATGTTAGATTAACCCTGTTATCCTGGGTTTTAAATGGCATTTGACAAGGGAAATGTGTTCTGTGTGATTTCACTAAAGCATCTGATGGCGTGCCACATGGGAAATTACCAGTTGAATTTGATAATATGAGGCTAGTACAAGAACTTTTAAAGTGGATCAGATGAGCTAAGTGGAAGGCGATAATGGGTTATGCTGCAAAGGGAATTGCTAACTTGGAGAAAAGTAATGTAACGAATAACCTAATGACCCATTTTGAGACAAGTCTTACCAAATACTTCCTTTAATTCTGTGGACAAAACCAGATTGCTAATGACTGTTTCTGGCAATAATTTTGCAGGGCATTATCATACCAGGATTTGATTGGACTGCTATATGGAGAAAATCATATGATGAATAGTATGATGGAGATGGATTATCACAGGAAACCTGAAGGCATACACATTTTCAGAAAGGTGATTGCACTGAAGATGTACAGAATAGCAGATAGAACTATAAGTATTTTAAAAAGAAGTGAAGGAAGGGTGGAAATGGAGGCTACCAAATCTGATTGTGAGACAAGACTTGGCTACACTGTTGATCTTCAGTGCAATTTTGCTTGTTCTGTTTCTATTCTATTTTTTCACAGAAAACTATATCTATTTCATTTAAATACAGATGACAGTGAACGCAGAAACTCCATTCAAAAAATGATATTCGCACAAAAAAAGTAAGTATAAAGTGGACAGAACCAAGTACACTTTATCTTAAAGCAGCTGGAATTTGCTAATTATCTATCTGAAAAAAAAGTTAGGTTAGCAAAATTTCAGAAGACTTAGAGGTAATTCAAAGTAATTTCAGATCACATAATGAATCCTGCTTTAAAGTTGCATGAAAATGCAAATGGGAACAGGAATTCCAGTAACTTCATTATGGTAGGAAGTCACCAAAGCAAGTCTATCTCAGATCCCTTGATTTTTTATTTTTTATCTGAGATTTAAGGAAGAATTTGAGGGTGGGTGAAAAGTAAATAGTAATTAAATAGCTCTACTTATTCATTCTTTCCCCATGTTAAAATGTTCAGGTTTGTGTTGAAATCCAATATGACACACGCTCAAGTGGAATAATACTTACCTATATTGAAACATTTCTTCTCAATAATAATTATTTGCTTAAAGGATAGAAAAGAAAGTATTCTAATATAGTATTTTAGTTGTTCCTATGCTTACATTACTTGAATAATCTGTTTGATATGTTGGAAGAGCAAGACCTGTAAGATTAAAATAAAAAAAGAAAATAACAGAGACACTATACTGTAACTCAAGAGAGAAAGAGTGCTTTGGCTGAGAAGAATAACAAATTTTTTGTTTGTTGAGCATATTTGTCTTGAAAGATTTGGAGAACCTATTAATAAGAGGGCATGCACAGTTTTTCTGTGCTGCCTGAAATGTATGAGAAGTACCCATAAGTATATCTAATTTGCCAGTATGTTACCAATATATAATAAATGTGCGTATCTGCATATTGTGCATAATAACTATACATCTATTATGTATATTATTGCTATGCACTTCTTTTGCTGTGGTCAATTTATATTTCAATCTTTTACCTAGGGATTTATTCTTGGAAGAAAAGGACTACTCAGTCCATTAGCTGATCTGAATTTACGATGATAAATCCCCTGATGTTCAGCCATGACAGGAATTACTCTGCTCTAATGAGTAATAAATGTGGATAAGTCATGTGTCCCTATGGATTTCCTAGCGAGAAATTGCATTTAGGAGAAGACTAATTGTCTAAAATTTATCCAGATTCAATACAAATTTTATTGCTGTTAATTGCTTTTCCAGATTTTGCAGCTTTAAAGATATTTAAATGTATTTGTCATAGTACTTTTGTGCATGTGTAATGGTTAATAATAGTAGCAACTGCCATCTTATTTAGGCATTTCAACTACTTCTGTAATTCAGTACTAAATCATTATGACTTGTAACAAAATTTTCCATTTTAAATACCATAACAGATCATGTTTTAAAAATTGTGCTAATATTACTGTCATAAAATATATCTTTAGTTCACTTGTTTTGTAGTTCTGACATGCCTTAATTACCATGGTAGTGTTATAAGCAGGAGATACTGTAATCAAATGACACCTGTTAGTGCCAGTAGAGTTACAGTCGTGTCAATATGACTATGATAGACCATGCTTTGCAGGTATTTTCATGTCAAATGATATAATTCACTATGAACTTGAACTGTAGCACAGGAGGTCTCATAGTTTTACCTCTGCATAAGTATTATGCAAGATGGAGAAAAGATTATTGTTTTAGCACTAACAGTACATGCAAGATTGACAGGAGTTGCTGCTGTACTACTGTCTCTGTTCTCAAGACACAGGTCCCAAGGCATTTTCAAATACTGTATTTCACATAAGTGCTATTGTTTAAGACTACTGTTTATAGTGAAAAATAAAAGCTGCAGTAAGTTTAAGATGGTTCTATTAGGACACAAAATCATTGTCTGTTTCAGAAGTATGTTCAGTGCATAGAGGAGATAATGTGAAAAACCTATTGTAGGAATTTTTTTACACTTAGGGTCAAAAGTATACTGAACTTAAAATTTATGCTTTTGAAATCATACCTTCACTCAATTTTATGGCATATTTTTGTGTAGCCAGAGAAAATGTGAAAATTTCCCAATACAAGGATTTTTACTGTGCCCAAAAACATCAATATATAAAATTCAGTCAGGACGGGTTAACATTTTTACTACTATTACTCTGATTCTGTTAAAATTGGGTGGAGTTGTTTTGGTTTTTTTTTTCCTTTTTTATTAGCAGCATTTGATCTTGATGTAAAAATTATTATTATGGACAGGCACTGAGAACAAAGTTACTGGAAAGGACACAGCTTTTTTGAGATTTTTCTTCTCTTAGTCAATTAGAATTTTATTCGAATTCTATGTGCTGAAGTGCTGAAGAGGGAGGAGTAAGGGACGACTTACAAAGTGGTGAAGAATAATGTCTTTTAGCCTCTGTGAAAGAGGTGGAAAGAAAAAGAGACATGGTTAGACTCTTCCCACTCCCAAATACTTATATCTTGGTGAGTAGTACTGCATCCTTTCTGTGCATCTGGCCCTTGGGACAGTCTTCTACCATTCACTTCTGCCCCTTTTTGGGGATGGAGATAGCTGTATTGTGTAGCTATTTTTGAGAAGTCCTCATCTTTGGCATGTTCTATAATGTCTCAACTGACACTGAACAGAAGAGGTCAATTGTCTCACCACTAGTTTGGCCAAGAGGATTTTCTTTCCTGTTTATTGTATATTGTTCGACTGGGCTTTCTTTCAACCAGTGAACAAAATCTAATTCAAAGCATGGGAGAGTCCCTATCTCGTTGTTCCAATGAAGTAAACAGTACTTGCTTGCAAGCTTAAGAACTGGAGTTGTTTAATCTAGAGCATGAGTGACGGAAAGGAAGTATGATAACAGTATTCAAGTATGCAAACGCCATTGTGAAAAGGAAGGGAATAATCTGTTTGCTAAATCTGTAACATACAGCACAAAGAATAATAGGTTTACTTTTCAGCAAGAAAGAATGTTGGATATGAAGAGTAGCTTTGAGATACCAAGAATAATGAAGCATGGGGACAGACAGGGAATACACTGGGGTCTCCATAATCTGAGTACAGTAATGTAAGACGATTCTATTTTAGGGAAAAGGAGATGACCTAGATAATCCCTTCAAGCTTCTTTCACCCTCTTTAATCATTCTTTCTCTCTGCAGCATGAAGCAAAACCATTTAGAAATGTATGTGCAATAAATGATACCTAGAATTTCTTGAAACATGGAAATTGAACAAAATACATGTGAAGTGCCATGTTTTCCCAGTGCCTTCATTCCCAAATTTTTCTGTTTTTTCCATTGAAGAAAAATGAGGCTGCTCCAATTGACTGATCACTGACAATGTGCAGAGAGAACTCTTAGTTAAAAATCATTGTCAAAATATCTCAATCTCAGTGATGAAAAAGGAGCAGGTGTACTCTGTGTAACTATGGGATGAATAATAATTATCCTATTTATATTCTATCTTTATACTTGTTTAGAATTTTCAGTTTCTGTATCAGACCACAGTTATTTCTAACAATGAACTTATTTTAGTATTACTACTCCTTTGGCCTTCTGCTTGCAATTTGTTCAAAATTCAGTCACTTGTTTAATTTGTTACTGTTTCTGTTACTCTCATATTACTCTTTACTCAGGCAACTTCATTGGCTATGTCTAAAGCTCAGAATAAACTTCAAAATTTTATTGTTAACATTAAAGGTTTTTCAAACCTTTTCCCTTTTCTATTTGTGAAATCTGGTTCATGTTTATTGCCCCTCTCATAATTTATGTTTGGCTTCTGACCTCTTTCTCCTTCATCCCTACCATTTGCTGTGTCAAAATATCAGGCTTCTTCTCAATTAACACTGCTATTTTGGAAGTCTTTCCCTTTGCAAAATTCTCCAGCTGAATCTTTTATACTGTTTATCTTAAGAGTAAATTTTTTTCTGTAATTTTCTATGAGAATATTGTTGAGAGGTGTGTTTTATGTCCTATTGTACCATTTTCCGATGTAAATTTGCTGTACACTGATATAGTGTACAACAAAGTAGTAATATTATTAAATTATCATCTTATAGTACTGTAGTTTTTATCATCCATAATTGTAATTGAATGCCCAGGCATGATACACATGGATACAAAACTGTAATTTTTGTCCTGAAGATGTAAACGTCCTGTCATGAGATAATGACAATATTTGGAATTCAGGGACCAGCATAATCTGGAGAAAGCAAATGAAGTAACCCAAACCTAGAATTAGGGATATGTAAAAGGAAGAGAAATTATCACTTTAAAAAAAAAAAAAAGTTTATTTTATCATCAATAGACATAAGCACACAGTGAAAAAAAGATAATGAAGTAGTATTTACACCCTAAATCATGATATGACTGAAACAGGTTGCCCAGAGAGGCAATCAAAGCCCCGTTCTTGGAAGCATTCAAGATCAAGTTGGACAGTCCTCAGAGCAACTTCATCTAGTGGGAGATATTTCTGATCACTGCAGAGGGATTGGACTAGATGAACTTTATTCATCCCTTCAAAACCCAAACTATTTTATGATTCTATAATATTGTATAAAAAAGATCTAAAACAGAATGCTAGTCAACCTTGCAATTTATTTAATTAGTTTTTCAGAAATTTCCAGGTTGTTTTGTAAATCATTTACATACTATACATCTATCCATCTGTATGAAAAGTTACAGTGGACTAAGTATGAGTTCTGAGCTCAGTTAACTTCTTAGCAATGGATGTTAGTGTGCTTTCTTCAAGGGCACTCGTAGAAGAAAATTAAAGACTGTATCAGCTCTGTGCCTTGGTGATGTCTCTGAATGTCTTATCTGGACTCATTCCTTGGAAATACAACCTTCTGTGTTGACAGAGGTAGCTTCTCCTATCTCTTTGTTTTGTTTTTTGTTTTTATATGTGTGGTTTTGTGACAAGAGCAGCAAATCTTGCGGTGTAATCTGGAGAATGGTAAGACTCAGATTCACTTACATTACTAAAAAAATTATCAAATTGTGACAACTTTTCTTTTTTTCCATTTTTCAAAAAATTATATTTTTGAAGGAATTTACCCTGTAATAATTTCAAATCATAGAGAGCTTTAACAATTACACTGGTGCAGGGATTTTCCCCACACTAGGTGCTGGCTCCAGCAGGACCCAACAGTAATCCCATGCATTACTTTGAAGACACTTCCGTTTCGATACCTTAAAAATGCTTCTCACCTTCTGTCACTGAGGGTATTTGGCAAAGAGGAGCACTATAATTAGGACTTCTCCAAAACACATTGGCCACATGTAAGCAACATAGCAGAAGCAATGCATAGCCTGACTTCTAGGACACAACTAGAAATCATTTGGGAGAATCATAGCTTTTCTTAGTCAAAAAGTCACTGGCTTTGGTAGAGGATTATGCAGTGCCCTAGAGAGGCCCACGGGGTGCAATGCGTCACGATGAATGTCCCATGTCCTTACCCTCTGCACACATGCACACTGCACGCATGCAGACTTGTTCTGGTCTGGTCCCATGAACCTGAATGCCAGTCAGAGTTAAGATAGCATGAGCTTCACTTCTGGAAGTTTGCTTCTGGGCGAAGGGAGTCTAGTTTGTGTGCTCTCAGATGGCTCTGCAATGCAAACCAGGGCACAGTCAACAAACAAGGACAAATGGAAGAGTTGCTTCAAAAGTTTGTTCACCTTCCATACTAAAACACTAATGTAGAAGATCCCATACTGGGGATGATTTTAACAGGTTAATTGGGTAAGTGAGGAAGTTTCAGTACCTGAAAGTACTTCTGTGCATGTTTAATTTATTAGCATTCTGATCAGTTTTCTAAATGTTTCTTCTCCCTTGTGACAATCCAATCCGTGACACAAATAAATGTAAAGGAAGCATGCTGTGCAGTGGAAACTGCATGGCATCTGAACATTTTATAGCTACTAAAATCTTTAGCTGGATGGCGACAGGATCACTGGGTGGTCACCTAAACCAGCATTATATATTATGTAGTCCAAGTAAAAGTTTTCTGAATCTTCTGATAAATGTATTTAAATTAAAAGATTTTGAAAATTATTCTACCTTTTTAAGACAGTCATTATTTTTTTCCCATAATCCTAAAACAGATTGCACAAAATGCAGTCTTAAAGAAGTAGAAAATCATCTAAGCCAAAGTATATTTACATAACTCTTTACACGTTGTGCAGAATCAGAATTATTATTTATTGCAACTCTTCATAATTAAAAAATCAAATTTAAATTTGTTGTGATTCATATTATAGAAAATAATCTAAACATACCAGAATCAACATATTAAATGAGAACACTGGTCTCATGTGACATACATTATTGATTTTTCCTTGAGAGAAAAGCGTTTTGCTTTACCTACTGTAGTATAAGTAAACAATATATTGCAGGCTTGCAAAGAATTACATAAAATTTTAAACTACTGAAGTAAAGTGAGACTTGATCTTGACTTCAGCAAGAGGAGATCTGGTTTATGATACTGCAACACATTGCCCCTGTACATTTGTTCACAAGTAGAAATCTTCTATGGTGAGAGGAGCATCAAAACTGTGATAATGGGTGTGAAACTTTTCTGTACACCTTGAAGTCATTTGCATGCTAGTAGGTGCATAGATAAAAAAGGCTGAGTAGATAATTTGCCTTATTCAATAATTTACCTTATTTAGACAAGAATTTTTAGCTGTATGGTGCTGCAGGTGGTGCTGTAAACATGTCTCTGACAGAAACTTAGTGAAAAAGGCCGTGATTGGCAAGGAAAATATTATTGTTATTACCAGATTTAGCATGAATGGGTGGCTTTGAGTATAAAATAGTCTCCAGTGCAACAGTAAAAACAAATACACAGTCAAGTTGCTTGAAATGTTTTCTGGTTCCTTGTCATTTTTCACTTTAATCAAAAGGTGAACTAAATAAGTACTTTAATCGAGTCTGAAGTTACAGAGAAGCCCTTGTTTTTGATAAAATCTGGGGCACAATATTGAATATGAAATTATATTGGTTAGTATATTTGATTGAACCTTGGCTATTGACATCAAATGTACTTATCTGTGTCCCAATTTTCTAATCTGTTCACTGAGCTATTATTTGCCAGTTTTGCAAAACATTAAGTCTGAATTAACTGAGATAGGACTTTGGCCTTTCCTTACACGTTATGCGATTAGAAAGACAAAGCAATGAGTTCTCCTCATATCCACTCTATTTCTCTCAAACTGAAATACAGGTTTATAAATGTTCAGTGTGAAGGTCACATCCCTAAGAGAAGCACAATGCTGAAAGCTGTCTGTGGACCTTTCAGACCACCATTGCTAATTCTTGTGTTCTCTGGGCAGCTGTGGAGATCTAGTGACTTTGGGTCAGGTTTTGTATCTGACAAATCCTTGGCAATATTCAGTTAAAAGCACAATGTACATTAAATCTTCTGCAGTTATACACACACACAACTCTGCAGCCACAAAGAATTAATCTTAATAAAGATCTTGGGAAGAGAAATGTTACATGCACAGTAAGTACAGTGGGGTCCTTCCTGGCATGCAGTGGATAGAAAGTTGTGGTTCTTCCCACTGAGACCTGGTTTAAGACCCAGTCTCTTCCTGTCCACTTCCTTGATGGATTTCTTTGGTTTGATTTATGATTCTGGAAGGAATTTTGTATGAGTAGTTGAAGCAATGATTCCTACAAATGAAAAATAATGAAGAGAATACCACAAGATGCCTATTTTACAGAATACATTTTGAAGAGTATTATGAGCACAAGTCCATGTTCAGAAGGATCCATTAGTCCTCTTAGAGAGTCTTCCCTCCTAAGAATCCTCCTGCCTGTCTTTCAGCGTCCTTCTCACTTCGTAGTGTTAAATGATTTAAAATTTTATATTTAATCTTTTTTTCTTTTATTTTCCCCATCTGTATAAGAATATCCAGTAGCTTAGAAAATGTATCTGGCATCTGAGACTAGGAAGATTTGTGTCTTTTCAGAAATGCATAGATTTAATTCGAAGAAAGCTTTTATTTTGCAGAATGGTCTTCTAAATTAAAAAAAAAAATTAAAAATCTGATATTCTGTATGACCATTCATTATCTTTGATCTGAGGCCTTTGAACACTGGTCAGAGTCATGGCAGTAATTTTTTTTGTGGCACAAGAGTCCTTGTTGAGCAAGAATCTAATAATTAATTTTGTCACACCCAAAGTGGCTATCACCAGTGGAAAAGATCTAGACTGAGGAGCTGAAGCATGGCTGATGTGTCCCTGAGATGTCTGATTGCTATAATGGCTCCAGGTGATGGTTAGCAGCTGGTGCACCAGTTAAAGAAACATTCAACTGCTCAAAACAACTGTGTGGAAGAGCCTGTTCTTTCAGCTGCCTTAGGTTCTATTGTTACTAATTAAATCTTTCTCATTTGAGTCAAAAACCAGGCTGCCATCTTCCTGGGCCTGCAGACAGTTTGATTTGGAAGCTCAGAGGAGTGAACTGTTGCATCTGAAAAGGAAGAAAAATAATTAATTTAAAACTTTGATGATTTAAAAGATTTATTAGCTGTTTCAGAATTGTTCTACCTAAAACCAGCAAGGTGATGCACTCATTTTGCTTTTTCAAGATAGTGCTAACAGTATAAATCATAAATATCTCTGCCATCCTCATTTTTTTCACAAGTATATTCATAGCATAAATAACACCTATTAAGAAGGACATATTCACTACATGTGGATTCCTGATGAATGTGTGGCTCTTCACAGTTCAGAATAAAAGGCAGAGAGGCAGCAGGAGTGGAAACAAGTGGCAAGTCTTCAGTCCAGATTTTGGGTCATCGAGTTAGAGGAGAATCTCTGCAGCCTTCACATCCTTCCCAGGTATTTAGTATTCTGTCCTCAGGACACAGAGAGGCAGTGTTATCTACTGTGTGCCCAGTAAGAAACAGGTACCCAAGAAACTGTCCTGCTCCTCTGTGCAGCACCTTTGAGTCATACTGTGCAAAAAGGTCTGGATTTCCTGGAAAACACTGGTTTTCCAGGTATATCCATGGAAGATGAGTGTCTCACTGGGTGATCCTTCCACTGACTCTAATGAACTTTGAGTGCTAGAGCGAGGTATTTGTTCTGGGGGGAAATAAAGGGAGACATGCTGAAACTTAAAAATAAAATTAATTTGATATTATTCGATTTTTGATCCATTTGTAAATTCTTAATAGTTCATTGCTTTTTAGTTAAATGAATCTAGACAGCTTGTTCTTGCCTAATCTCTTCTTGTGGTAACACCTGCAAAAAATTCACAAGTGTCACAACTGGATTAGTTAAAAACCACTATTTTCCTCTAATCTTTTTTGTTGAGAACGATATGCCATAGACACATAATTTATTGATGATCCACAGTAACTTTTTATGTGGTTAATTCAGCCTGTGGTTCATACTTAAGCCCTGAGATGACCTTGTATTTGCCATGTATGTGTACAGACTGCTGACATATGGTAACTGAACCCTTTATGGCTTCAGTTTGATTTAGTTTATTTCCCTTTGGGGCTGAAGTAACCTTACTGAACTGCTACCACCTTTGATGAATGCACACATATTATTTCAGTTCAATTAATTGATTTTAATGTGATTTCGCTTATAGTCATATTTCAGACTAATATTTTCAAAATGTCTCCATACAGACAATTCTTAAGCAAGTCTTATATTACATATAGTTATGGATTTTGGTGTTTTGGAGGTGGTTTGGTTTTCTTTTTTCCTGAAGTTCTGTCTTTGTGTTTTCTCTTCTGAACTGTGGATAGTTTCTTTGTCACTCCTCAAGGCTTAGCTCCTTAAATAAATTATCCAGGTGTCCATATTTCTTTTTATCTTGAACAAGTCTCTAGACTTGTCTCTAGTGGTTTTTAATTAGTGTAAAGACAAAGGTTACATTGTTAATTTGGAATGTTTTTGTAAATGCTCTTCATAAGTCGGTACAGGACTGAGCTCTGTGTAATCTACAATGTATATACTGCTCAATTTAGTTATAGAGAAAAAAAAATATTTAAAAACTGAGTTCTGCTTTAACCCATAGTAGTTTTCAATATTGGTGTCTGTGATCAGCAAACCCTTAACCATGTACATCACTGCTGGTTTACATACATCTGTGTGTTTGTGTCTGTGTAACAGACCTTAGAAACTAGTGCAAATTTATCTAAAATTTAATACTATATGCTAACATCTGCTCTATCACTCCTTATATTTCTTTTCCTACATTCACATGCTTCTTCAACATATTGTGAAATTTTCTTCTTGTAATTCTGTTATTTTAGCTCCCTTTTAAAAGTTCACCTATAGTTTCCATATCTCTGAAGAGGTGTGAGCTGCTGAAATTTAAGGTCAATTGAAAAATAAGCAAAAATAATTCAACAACAACAACACAAAACAAACAAACAAAACCAAAAAACCAAACCACTTTTTGGAATAGGCAAAATAAATTATGAGTGCTTATCAGAGCTACACATTTCTTCCTGTTTTTCATATCCTCCAGATATAAATATATTTAAGCCAGTTAAGATATTTTTTGGTGGGATCTCTTTATATATTAATCAGATCTTTCTTGTTGAGAAATATATTCAACTAATAATACAGTTCACCAAGTATAAAATCCTGTCCCTCTGTAAGGCATGCCCATGATCACATCGTGTGCCTGAGATGCACACGCACATCCAAACACTTCTTGAATTCAGGCAGGTGCTGTGACCACTTCCTTGGGGAGCTTGTTCCACTGATGAGCTACCCTCCGGGTGAAAACCTTTTTCCTAATATCTAACCAAAGCCTCCCCTGATTCAGCCTCCTACCATTTCCTTAAATCCTATGTTTGGTCACAGGACTGAAGAAATCAGTGCTAGTCCCATTTCTCCCCCTCATGAGAAAGCCATAGACTGCAATGAGGTCACCTCTCAGCCTCCTCTTCTCCAAACTGAACAAAACAAGTGACCTCAGCTGCTCCTCGTAAGTCATCCCTTACAGACCCTTCACCATCCTTGTTGCTCTCCTTTGGACACTCTTCAGTAGGTTAATGTCTTTTCCATACTGCAATGCCCAAAACTGCACACAGTACTCAAGGTGAGGCTGTAGCAGTGCAGAGTGGGACAAATACCTCCCTTGACTGGCTGGTTACACTGTGCTTGATGCACCCTAGGACACAGTTGGCTCTCCTGGTTGCCAGGACACACTGCTCATGTTCATGAACTCATGTGCAGTTTGCCATCAACCAGCATACCCAGGTCCCTCTCTGCCACACTGCTCTCCAGCCACTCATTCCCAAATCTGTACCTGAAACCAAGGTTTCTCTGTCATATGTGAAGAATTTGGCACTTGCCCTTGTTAAACTTCATGTGGATGGTGATTGACCATCTCTCTAGCCTGTTGAGAGATGGTCTCTCTACAGGGCCTGCCTGCCCCTGAGGGAGGCAACTGTTCATCCTAATTTTGTGTCATCCAGAAACATTCTTTAAATTTCTTCCAGTCCTGCATCCAAGTTATTGATGAAGATGGTGTAGAGGACTGGGCCAAGGTGGAGCAATGCAGAACCCCACTATTGACTGGTCACCAGCCTGTTGTTATCCCATTCACTGTCACTCTTTGTGCTCAGCCTCTGAATCAGTTGCTCATATGGTCCCAGTGAGTCTGAGGATCTAACATGCTTCATAAACTACTCCACTTCAAGTATCCACTAGCATAGAGTTTCTAGCCCAGAAAACATGGAGTGAATGGTTCTGCTGGAAGAGCCCAGAGGCACTCAGATCTCACACCACCCTGTGTGCTCCTGCAAGCTCTCAAGGGCACTCCAACACTGATGAGTCTCCCAGGGCTCTTCAAGTAGTGATAATTTGCCCAGCCACTTGAGGCACTAACACAGAGCTACTGGTTTGGCATGTGTACAGAAAAAACTCACCTCTGAGACTGAAAAAAACAATAACACACTTATTGACTATTCTTTGCCCATACGTATAGTTCCAGAAGCATATAGGTGCCAGCTTAAAGATCAGAATAAGAAAAATTATTTTGTCAATTAATTGCAATGTGTGTCAAAAGATTCTAGAAATAAACTAGGTACGACGGAAAAGTCCCAGATTGCAAGCAGAGAAATGACAAGGGCCTCCATTTTCCTGACAACTTCCTTGGGGAAAAGGAATTGTTTTAAGGATGGGTTAGGCAGCACTGACAGCTTGTCTGTCTGATCTGTGCAAAGCACAGTGCCTCATTCATCTTGATTTCCTCTATTTTTTTTTTCAGTGAAGTAATTAGCAGAAATGCTTATTTCCATACAGTAGTGGTCAGATGAATTGAAAGAAGAAGAAAAAGAAATTCACATTTTACAAGCAAGAGATCAAATAATATTAGCAGAATATTGAGGGAATTCATCTCTAAATAATATCTTTTTGCACTGAATGTTTCCTCCCAATGCTAGTTTTTTATTCAAATCTATGATCTTGTAATTTTTTCTTCCCTGAACACTTAGTGTAATTGAACTCAGGTGTTTCAATACCAATTGAAATCAGCTAATTAACTTAAAATAGAACAATGAATTTCAGGAAGTTTTTTGTTACAAAACAAGTTTACTTTAAAGGTAAGTTGTCCTATGTGTTGTTTTGAAAAGTTTGAGACTGTAGAGATGGAACAATAGCTGCTTGTGATGTCCTGACACTAATAATTTTTATTGTAATATATGGATATGGAAATTAAACTGCACTAATTTCATCTGAACATGAAATATTTGTAAGATTGTATGTACAAGTAACCCATGAAGTTCATTAACAAATGACTACATTTGAATTAATTTCAGAGCTTGTTTAAGTTCTAGGTTGTATTGGTACAGAGCCCTTGACTTTGGAAATTGATTATTCCATTGACTGCAAAAGTTAGCTGGCCCTAAGTTACTCTCTGGACAAATTTACTGCCTTCTCATGTCTGAAGAAATCTCTAAGGAGCAAAGTAGATTCTGTGGTCCCACTGTGAAGGATTACCAGGTACACATCAGATTTCACTGATTTTTGCAAAGCCTAACTTTATGAATCTAAGAGTGTGGTAACACATTTCACAAATTAGTTCATAAAACAGTATTGATTAACTACTTTTTCTTTTTTAGTGAGCCACAAGTTGTTATTAGAAACTTTAGCTATCTAACAAGTAGTGTGAATTTAGGGGTGGGTTGGTTTTTTTTTTTACTTTTTAGTTGAATTCTAAATCTGCTTTCATTAGCACAATACAATTCCTTCCAATAGATGTAATTTAATAGTACTTTGGTTATGTTGTGCTATGTATTCTTTGATGAGAACAGATTTGTAACTTCTACATAGAACTAATTAAATTTCTTGATTACCTCACTGAAGCTAACTAAAATGATCTTCTTATGAAATGAAAAGGCATGAAGGAGTCTGCTCACATGTTCAGATTGTATCATTAATGTTAGTTGATAGACAATTGCAGACTGCCAGTTGTATAATACTGAAATATCCAAAGAGGTCACACCACAGCTTATAGACCTGAGCTGAGATATGGGAGCTCTTGGTAGCTATTTCTTGACTGGTTTCTTCTCGACACATCTCCTTGTGCTTAGTGTGGATCAGAATAGCTGGCTGCAGGGTCTTTTCTTCCAGATCCAGATACTTTCTGGATTTTTTTCACTCTTAAAGAAGCTGTTACTGCTGCAGCCATGGACAATTTGCAATTGCAAAGCATGCAAGAACATGCAAGAACAAAGAGGAGAGGGAGTGCTTCTGGTCCATAATATCAATTGTTTGTTACAAAAGGGTCCCTTAATCTTTACAGAAAATCTCAGCTACCAAGCCCACTTTGAAAGCTGCCCGGTCCATATTGTCAATATGGACTCTGTCTACTGGAAAACTCGGTGGTGTGTATTTGTTCCTTCTCAATATGTATTGGAAAGACATACTCGCTGAAAGGAAAAAAAAAATTGTCCAAAATGCTATTTAACACTATTTTCTTATGGGCCTTCAGGAATTGTTCAGGCTACAGGTGCAAAAACAAACGAAACTATATGAAGCAGCCAAAGGCCTTCACAAATGGCTACCTGAGTAATTTAAGCTTATTTTGATGTAAGTACCACTTTATTTTTAAGGTGTGGGAGAAATAATTACTGTGGTTTTTAACCACCTCAATTTGCACTTTCTTTTCCAGAAATCTGTAATGATATATGTGTACAATTCTCTGAGACTTTTAAAGTAATTCTATCTTTCAATCCTATACTGTAATTTAAGGAACCTTCACTAATTACATAAAGGTTATCTTGGTTTGTTTCCTGGTATCTAAATACAGATGAAGCTATCGCCTTATAATGGAAAAGTGCCCTTATATTGTGACGGAAAAAGAACTGAATTCTCTATTACTTAATAGATTATACACATTCTATGATACTTGTTTACAAGTATTTCTTTTTTGTTTCTGCACCTAGTTTGCATTCTGAATATCTCTCTTTCCAGGTTTCCATAGCAACGCTTTTGCAGCTTGATCATTAGAATGAAGTTCTCTTTAATTGATCTCCTAATGTATAGCTTAATAATAACTGTTAAGCAGTCTTTTGTTTCCAGGTCATATTTAAGGTTCATATATTTGCATAAAAACATCTCATTAGCTCAAACCAATCATTACTAGTAATTTTCTTTCTTTAGTTTTTCTAATAACTAAACCCTCATTGAGGTTTTACAAATAGCAAATATTTATAGCTTGTAGAAAGGGCTTTCTCTGTGAGCTTGGGTGCTTTGTTTCTACAAGCAGCAAGAAAATTATAGAGCTTCAAAATTTTTATCACATAATAGAAAAAGAAGGTATCTTTTTCTCCAATTGAAATTTAAATAGACTGTGCTAAGTATAGGCTAGAAGCAATATTTAATGGCGAAGTTGCCATGTATTAGAAGTTAGTACAAATATGAATAGCAATGTAAAATTTTAAAAAATAATAAAAAAAAAACAAAACTGAGAATTCACCCATCCCCACTGGCAACACAAAAGCTACAAGTAGCAATGTTTTCAGTACAGCCCTTACCTGAATCAAAGTCAAGTGCAGATACGTACAAGGACATGAAAATTGCACGTAGACATTAGGATGTATTTGACAATACTGCAACTATTTTGATATCTGTGATTATTAGATGAAGAACTGAAACTACGTGCTTCTTAGAACATAAAGTTGCAGATTTCCATGGGTATGAGTTCTACTGAACAAGATCTGCTGTCAACGTATATCTCTATAAAGACACCGTTTTTTTCATTGTCTTTAAATGGAAGAACTGAAATGTAAACTTGGATAAACTTCAAATGGAAGATTTTTCATTTGCTATGATGTGAGGGGAAGATCATATCTTGTGGCCTGTCCTATCCTGACTGGTGAAGCCATTTCTCATATTGTACAACCCCTGAAGGTAGGTGCTTTTTCGCACTTATGGTCTGCAGGGAATGCCTTGGGCTCAGGGCTAGCAGCCTGCCCTGTGACAAATGAACACTGATAGCTGTGGCAGTGCAAGGGAGGACTTGCACTAAGAGGTTAACAGTTTAAGTCCACCCAGAGGTGATCAGAGCTAACGAACATGAAGTCAACAGGAGGGATGCTGAAGACACAATATCTGAAGACTCTTCAAGGACAAAAAGAATAAGTCAAAGAAGTTCTTAAGGAGAATACTACTTCTAGCAAGGCTCCATATCCATGCACACCTATAAAACAGATTCAGGGATGTGACACTGAGGAAGGCAAACATGTTCTTCTGTGGGAAATATAGGCGGACCACTAAGCACACTATGTTAGGACCAGAACCGGAAAGAGGCAGCAAAAATTTGTAGCTTTTGCTGACTCACTTGTAGACTCATGTGTAGAGGCACTCATCTGCCAATCTGAATTACCCTCTGGAAGGATGCCAACCAAAATGGTTGGAACTGATAATTCTTGGATCTCTTTTTAATGGTGAATTTCACATGAGCAGCTACGAAACAATGGATTTTTCTTTCTGAATATTTGGTTCGAAATATATCTAAATACACTATCTGCCAGCAAGTATTGAGATTTGTACTCTGTGAACTACAGAGCCTAAAGGAATGGAAATAACTACCAAGTTATCAGCTACTCATATTGCTAACAACAACAGACAACTGGAGACAAACAAATAAAAGCAAACAAAGTATTAAGAATATTAAAGTTATCCTTGAGTAATATAGCTAGAATTCCTGAAATAAATCCTCAGAGAAACATTTTTATATGTGTTTGGGAGAAATAGCATGGACTAGTAGATATGAGATTTTAACTGTTTGTTGATGAAATTGCGAAGTTACTGCATGAAAGCAATAAAATTTTTTAAATCGTCAAATACAACTCCTGTACATTGTTCCAGAATAATTTGGCTGTAAAGCTTGTCTAAACTCCTCCCAGGAAATTGTTTCACATACACACACACAAAAAAATTACAAAAACTATCATAACAAAAGATAGGACGCAACCTCAGCTGAGAAGGCTTATAACTTTTTCAGAGGTTTATTTGCAGAATCTTCTCATCACTGATCCTTCTTGGAAAAAGTCTTTGGGCATACTACTTTCCTGTAACTGAGCTGCATAGTAGCTTTGCTGTCTTCATCTTTCTGTTTGCCTGAGTGTTGCAATGCATATAATCACAAAGAAGAACAGTTGGCATTCACTTTAGCATGACATATCCAGCTAGAGGAGTATTTCTGTGTATGGATATGACCTATTCCATAGCATTCCACCTAAGACTGGATTGTGGATCTATTTTATTAGTACGAATGGAGCTGTGTAAATAAACGTGAGTTGATTACAAAATTAATGTATCTTCATGCTTTTTATTTTGAGGAACACAGCTCAGTTATCAGTATGTTACCCTCAGTCATCTGGTAAGATACTTCTTGCTGTGATATTCTGCTGGCTCTGAACTTGCACGGTGTTTTGTTGAAGCACAGGAATAAGAGAATGGAGTAACAGAAGCATGTGAGATATCTAGTCCATATCATCTACTTCCAACTCCCTGCATCAGCATGGACACCTTCGACTGGACCAATGATGCTGTAGTAGGTAATGATGCCTCCAGCCTTCCTCTGAAACTCAGAAAAGGGTGCAAAAGTTAAAAGCCAGAAAATATATTCCTTTGAGATTGGAAAGACAGACTACTGAAAGCATCATACCCAAACCATGAAACTTGTACAATGTTTTATAATGTATCTTTCCTTTGCAAAGCTTAATAATGTGAAGAGGTAATTTAACTAATTGTCTTCCTTTACAATCATGATGCATTTCTGGTGCACATAGTTAATTTAATTCAAAATACCAAAAGAGAGGAAAAAAACAGAAACCAAAACCAAAAATAAAAAAAGAAAAAAGAAAAAAAATTTAAAAATATAGTTAAACGCTTTAAAAAAAGCATCATAATTATAATTTGTAATTTAGAGTATAATATAACAGTTCTGAAAGAATGAATGAGAACAAGATGAAAATAATAGGAGCAGGATGGTGGGAAGGAGTCAGTGATCACATTAAATGCCACAGTGAGAATTTCAAAATGAGAGCACAGATGAATCAGAAGTCTGAAGTGAACAAAAGAAAGGCAAGAGATGTCAATGAAAGCAAGGCTAAAATTACATAGCCTGTAAGGTTTTGGACATAGTGATACTGCTTAAGTGAACAGCTAAGAAGATCATCATACTCAAAAGCCAAGACTGATAATGTCTAATGTGTTCAATTTGTATTTCAATAACCACAGTAAATACGTCATGCTTTGCAAAAAAAGCATGTGAAATTTCATTTCATACATTTCTACATTTCTTCAGAAACCCAAAGATACTTTGTGGTAAAAAAAATTTATACAACTATGGATTTGAAAGTCTGAAAAAAATGTCTGATTATATGCTCATATGAAACTCAAGATGCAAAATGGTTCATCTTCAGCCCTGTCTTTAGTGTGCAAATTCATAAGGTCATTGCACAGCCTTGTAGAGTTGAATTTGCAGACTACTGGAAAATCGCAATAGTTGATAGTGTAAATAATTACTTAGTGTTATAGAGTCAGATTTGTTATTGCCTGGAGATCCTTAAATGAAAGTATTTATGAGTTAAGCTGAAAAATTTTACATAACCTCCTGTACAATATTAGTCCATATTAATAAATGGAGAACGATGCCTTAACTCAGCCTGCCTTTTAAACATCTGATTTATTAAAAACCAAGTTAGCATAGATTGCCCCTGAGTGTAGTTATTACTGGTCATATACAGATAAATTCACCTCAAGAAATGCATTTTCTTCTAACAGCAGAAAAATAGTAGATTAACAAAAATTTTTTTGCAAATGCAGCAAAATATTCAGGGTGTAACTCCTAACTAATGCAACAAATCTTTAGTGACTTGAAAGGATTTTACATAATTCTAGGCAATCCAGCATCAATAACATGGAGGCATTATTAAAAGGAAGGATTAAATTGAATGTAATCCAAAGCAAGGATATATCACTGAGATCGTTAAATTAAAGCCTTCTGAGATGAACATTTTTAAATTGAACTCTTATTTTCCTTGCTGGTTGAAAGAATTATGAAAAGAACCTAAAAGATAACATACTTTGCAGAAGCAGGTAACTGATAAGAGTTAATTGTCATAATCATGAACAATTAATGCAGCAAGTCAAAACAATAGGTAAGCTGTACTAATTTTCCCCTGAATTAACAACACAGTCAAAAGCTTTGTAATCTTTTCATAGAATACCGTAAGGAAAAAAGCTGAATTTATCTAAGTTTAATACCTTTCATTTTCTATGTAAAAAAATTAAGACAAAGTTGGATTCCTAATATCATAAAGCAATCAGGTTTGTCCAGCACTTAGGTGTTAAAGGTGTGTTTCTGTTAAACTGCACATGAAACATAAATATATGTATAACATAAATCCTTAATGTCATTCACAATACAAATGTGGCATTGAGTCTCATCTAGCAAGGTTTTTGACTGACATCTCCAGTAAGAGTAACCAATCTGAAACAAAAGAAGAAGGAGAAGAAAGGAAATCTAGATTGATGGAGCAATCTTGCTCCTATTCAGGTCAATGCAACACTCTCATTCAAGCATGATCAGGCTTCTTTTGTGCTATATACTAAGTATGTAAGACTCTCCATCTTTGTCCAAGGGGGCTTACCTGAGGACAAGGTGAAATTCAAAGTTTCTCTTGATCATTGGACTTAAGTTGATCAATGTAGTCATTATGATTGTGGTTATGTTATCAGTACAAGTGGTCTTAATATTAATTAACTGTCTAAAACAGATAAGGATCTTTTAAGAATTCTTTTTTCCTGAAAATTTTCCAAATTATGAACTGAATTAAATTTTATTATATTTACAACTTTTAGCACTTCTTTTACTGTTACTTTTATTTCTTAGTACTACTTATTTTGAATAGGATAAGAGCTTCTTTTTCAAATACTTCTTGGGGTCATTGTAAACAAATGTTTTCCAATTAAGCACGATTTCCTGATTTTGGTAACAGCTTCATATTTCTTTCCAAGAGAACCATTTACATGTGCTTATTCTTTTAAAAATATATTATTTTATGAAGAAATTTTGAATCAGAGGAATGCTAATTCATGGAGGGATAAAAAGAAAAAGAAATATAGGTAAGTTATAATTAACTGTATCTAAAATCAGGAAATGAAGAAGTTCTCTCCTTTCTGGTTCCTGATATTAGAAATAAATTGCAGTTCATCCTTCCCTCTTAGAAACTTAACAATCTTCCTGATAAGCATTAAAACCCTCTTCAGTTTTGGTCCAGCTTTGAGCACGCATAGAATGGTGCCGGTTTGTACATCTATTTCTTATTTAATCTAGACAGAACTAAAAATACATTAAAATGTAGTGCTAAAAAGCACTACATACCCTGATCAATTTGACACACTCAACAAGATCAGAGTGCAATTAAAACCATTTATTTTTAAGATGTGCTTCTCTTATTTTAACAGAAAGATTAATAGGGTCTTTTGTTTAGGGTTGACCCTCAAACTTACAGGCAGTTTCTCAGTCTTATTTCTGGTACTTTGGCAGTCGTCATAACTTACGAAAAAAAAAAATTAACCAGAATGTTTGCATAAACAGGGTTAGGAGCTGAATACAGCACAAAACTCCAAACCTGCAGATAAAATGTTGGGCTGTGCCTGTTCTTCACTCTGAAAGGCCTTAGTCTTTCAAATAATAAAAAAAGATCTCACAGGATGTTAAATCTCTCCCCTTGACTATGAGTGCTTGCAGTTTAATTCTCCCTTTTTTCCTCCTGCTATTTTTTTGTCACCTAATTGTTTCATAACACTTTTACAGCTGCACTGCAGCTGCAGGTGGAAGAGGTGAAGGGTTACTGTTGTGCCCCCCCACCCTGTCCTGCATATTGGTAGAAGACAAAAGAGATTTGGATCTTACTAGGCTGAGGAATTTTATGGTAAATCACTGTTCTGTGAGTAAGTACATCGATTAATAAAATTTTAAATATCATACGATTTTAAGTATATTTATTTTCATATTTTGAGACTGATTCTTAGGTGATATAAAGATTTTTACTGATTTACCCAGGACATCACTTAAAATCTGGCTTATACATTTAGCTCTGCCCTCTAGATTTAGATAAAGCTTCGGAATACTGACGCACAAGGCAGCAAGTTCTTCCCATAAAAACACAGTGGTGCTAAGAATCCTCTTTCAGATGGGATCTAGGCTTTCTTCTACACCAACACCTCTTGCACTGTGTAAAAAATTGTCATTTAAACCAACAAGCACTACTGTAAAGCTGGTGTAAACACAGCAGCTGACCTTATGGTAGCCTCAATTTTCCCAAGATTTTTCTTTAACTAAAATGCTTTGCTTATCTGTAAATTAATACTGGTCAAATTTAAGAACACCTTAATCTCCAGATTTTATATTTTCAGGCACCCTTAGATTAAAAAGACATTTCAACAGAATTCTAAAATTTATAATTTAGTTAAAATCATTATAAGTGAAAAGAACTTGAATATTCCAGGAATATTTCAAGTTAGCATGTTCTCATTAGGACAGTATGAATATTTATAACTGTTATAACTCTCATGTGGGCCTAGAGGGATTCAGGGTGGCTCAGTCAGCCTGGAAGCCCCAGTAGTTTTCCTGCTCTCACAGATGTTTCCTGGTCACACACAAATGGGGAAATGCAGGCAGGCTTTGCTGCAACACCCTTGGCCTCATCCCCTGGGCTGGACAGGCCAGCTGTAGCTTTTATTAAGGAAGCCAGTCAGTGTCTTGAGCCCATTTCTGTTGTGAGGATGATACTTGCTCAAGACCACAGAAACTTTTAATTAGGAATTGAAAATGGCTGACAAAACACTAGAGTGTTCAACTCAGAGATGAAGTAATTTCAGAGTGGAAGGACTGTGATAGGGGAATTTTTGGAATAAGTCTGAAATAGAATCAGAAAGAATGAAGGACACTTTGGGATCATTATTTTTTCCAGATTTTTCTCATCTGTTCTGTGATGAGGCAGAGATACGATAATAATTGCTCCTAACTGAATTCCTTCAGTTTTCTGTTTAAAACTGCTCAGTCATAGCAGCTCTGGATTGACTTTACTTAATACAGGGCTGTTTCTATAAAATGTTTATCCAGACTGCCACCTGGGACTTTGTGATCTCCATTCAGAATTTTGAATTTAATATTCCATAACAGATTATGATTCCTTGGATTTGTCCAATCAGTTTTCAGTCCATTTACACTGACAACACCCGAAAACTTCTGCTACAAGACATTTTACAGCTCAACAATGTTGTAAGAAGAAGTATGTATTTTGAACACACACTTCCATAGTTGTATTTGTTACCTCTATTTGATGCCTGATAATTCTTGCCTGGGGAGATGCAATGAACAGCCTCATTCTTACTGTCTTACTGATGTTAATCAAAATTTTTAGACTACCTTATCTTTCTGTGTTCATCCATTTTCTAGCACAAAGATGCCTCATCTTAACTATTTTCTGCTACAAAAATTATTACATATATTTGACTTTCAATAGATATGTATTGCAATTAAAGAAGCATGTGCAAAGTTTTAAAAGGAAGTGAAATAAAAAATAGCTTCTTCTGGAGCCATTACAGCCAATCTTCATTCTTTTCTTAGTAAGAGAAGGGATGTTTAAAAAAACAATTATGATAAGTGTTTTGTGTTATATTTTGTGCCCTAATTACTTTTATTTAGGTCAGTTTGAAAATCTAGTTCAAGAAAAAGCCCTACCAGATCTTCTATGTTTCTGAAAGATGTAAACAGAGATGGCAAATAGAGAGAATCTCAGTAGCAATCAGACTTGACCAGTTCATCCTCAGTGTCTACCTAGGATTAAAGATGTTCCAAAACTGGCATAATCAGGCCATTCTTTACCATGCTCATCTGTTTTCTGCCCAGTATTGTACCTCAGTAACACATTGTAATCACCAGTGATATCATGGAATTTAATGCACTGCTGTTAATAGCTTAGGTGTTCTTCTACCTTCTACCTACTAATTATAATTAGTTTTTTTCTCTCCAAACTACTCAGTTTTCTTTTACAAAAACAATTCCATAATAGTGAAGAGAGTTTGGACAGCATGGAGCTAGAGGTCCCAGAAGAAGCCCTATGTAGCATTACATGAAAATGTAAAAGTAGAAGCTTCTAACTGAGCTCGAACAAAACAAGTGCATGGGCAACTGTCACTGAACATGTTTCATGCAAGTGTGACATCAGCCTCTAATTGTTGTATACATGCAGAATCCTGAATTTAAATCAAAAACATCTACAAAATAATTTGCAGCTAGAGAATAGAAATTGAGTTGTAGAATGCATAAAATGTAACACATACATTTGAATAACAATATTACAATATGAAAAAAAGAAATAGAAATACACCTTATTGGCAATGAATCATTTTTCTGAATGTGGAAGGTTAACCTGTTCTTCAATGATGCCATGCATAAGAAAGAGAAGATGGTACAGGAAGGACTTTGCTCAGAGTAGTAAGGCAATGCCTAGACTGATTTAGCTGGAATGATTTGTCACCTTTCAGTATAAATTATTCATTTGTTAACTATGAGCAATAATTATCTGAAAGTACAATTAGTACAATAACTTCCAGTAATTTTGGTCAGTTAAGCCCACATTTTGCTCATAATATTTAATAAAATATTAAAAAGTGTGACTAATTTTATATCATCATCTTTAAAAAACACACTAGGTTATTTTAATCAATACACTTGTTTTAAGTAAAAGCCATTTAATCTTCTGACTTATACATTAACCTTCCATTAAGTATTAGTGAAGAAGTTAAATGCACCTTAGTCAATAATGCTAATGCAGTAACTGTTGTATTACCTATGGAGAAATGCGTATTCATATTATGTTAAAGTGGCTATCCTTAACGATTAGCTATTATATGTCAGGAAACTGATCATAAATTTGAAATATTCTGTAGGAAAATGAATTATAATGTTGAAACTGAGTTCTCTGTACTGTAATAATTCTGAAATGAGGTCATCTACTCCTCCTGGTCAGTGCTTTTTAAGGCAATGATATTGAAGTGATGAAGATACCCTTGATGATACTTTAACCTCACCTTGTGGTTTCACATCTTTGTGGATAATATATGAGACTGGTAATTGAACTCTACTTAACCAAAATATATGAATCTACCTGTAGATTGTTGTTTTAGCATAAATTTTCATAGCCCTATTTTTACCTAACATGCCCAAATGTACCACTAAAATGAGCAAAATGCTAGTCATGCCGAAAGATTTGAGTTTTAGCCTAATTTACAGTGTCAAACAACATGTTTATAAAATTTTGGTCTATATGACCCTTCTTTCCTTTTTTTTTCCTAAAATAGTTTTCACTCTAAACCAATATGCCTTCCAAGATACATTTTTACACTAATATAACAAATTGTTTCTACAGTGGGATGCTACTCCCTTTCCCCTTGCTTCTGGCTGCACCCTCTTGCTCTTTTTTTTCTGTCAGGTCTGGTATTTTTGTGGATATTAAGTGAGCAGTTTCAGCTGACTGATCTAATCCTTTTTTTTTTTTTTTTTTTTTTTTTTTTTTTGTAAGAAAAAATTGCTTTCTATTGATTCAGCCATTTGTCCTTTAGTTGCAGGATAGGTAAAGCCAACATGAGGAGAAAACCTATGGATGGGGAAGCAAAATCTTTGCTGCTACACAAAATGATGCACAGTGTAAGTAACCATGAAAGACGTATCAAAAATTTGCTCAGGTGTCCAGTCAAGTGATCTACCAAAATGTGTTGTGGCATAGACTGTAAATTTCAAAACAAAAGGAAACTAAGAATTTAAAAATAAAAAGTATGTGATGTACATTTGAAAATTAAAAGAATTTTGCCTGTATTTTGAGGAGAGACATGGTAGTTTTCAGGATAACACATTTTTTTAATTATTGGGGGGTTTTCCCACTATGGTATATTGCTGTTTTTTCTGATTCTTTTCTGATTTTTGTTTCAGCACTGTACATGATTATTCCACTTACATTTACCTCTGCTTGTCCTTGCTGTATCGTTTGAGTGCCTCCTGCTTTGTCTGCAAAGCTGTGACCCTGAATCCTTAAAGGTACATATGGTGTCCTACAGATGAAATAAATTTGAAAATACCTAATATGTGAATTAATTAATTCACACAATAATAGGAATTTAATTAATAGTCATGTAGTTAAATTACAAATGGACTGGAATTTCATATTGCAATATAATATAATAGTTCCTATAACAGCACTGAGATGTGTATTATTATTTTTAAATAATGACTCTAAATAAAACACATTTATTAATTTTGAGGTTTGGTTTCATTTGATTTGGTTTGGTGTTATTCACAGCCCAGTCCCATTTTTTTCTCAGTACATTCATATCTATACTAGATAGATGTAACTATAGATAACTACATAAATTACTATATAAAATATATAACTATATGCAACTATATAACTATATACAACTATAGATAGATATATCTATAACTAGAAAGGGATTTAAATGATCATAGGAGACACACGTGTTGGATTTAGGATCCAAATTACTTTCAAAAACTTTTCAAAATACCAACATTTTCACGTCCATCAGTACATTTTACATCCATCAGTAAAATAAAAATAGTAAAATCAGTAAAATAGTAAAATCAGTAAAATAAAAAGCTGAACAACTATTTCCATATTTTCCCTAGCTAAATACCTGTACTTCCTTTTGTCTTATAGCTTACACCACTTCAGATGTCTGGAATGGGCATTGTTGAACAATATGCTCAAAGATGAGCTTTCTGTCTGTGACCATGAGAAAACAGCAGCTGAATGCAGCTTGAAAATGTTATTAGTTTCTTATAAAATGTAAAACTTCGATTTAAAAGGTACTGGTTCGACATTTTGTTATTGAGATTGTACTCCAAATACTGTATGGTATTATAATTGTACCCTTTTTTCCATATAAGAATAGTTCCAATAGGATCAAACTACTGAAATTTTTATGTTACTAACAACAGTTGAAAAAGCAAAGTATTGGATTCTCATCATCTTCACAACTACTTGAAATTTATTACTTTGAAAAAAAGTAGATTGTTTTAAAAGGCAGTTAATGTAAGATAACTTACTAACATATGATCTTAAATTGTAGCTCAAAAAAGCCATAATTTCTCTCTTTCTTTTAAGTATAAAATCCATTTTATCTTGGAGGACTGCAAGATAAAGAATGTTTACAAAAGCTAACAAATAAATTAATTAATTAATTAATTTACCAAGTCTCAAAATTGTCCATACTTGAAAAATAGTATGAATTAGCTCTGTGACACTGTGATAAAACCTCCGGTTTTCTGTAATACTGAGACTCTTTTATTAAATCTGTATTCACTCTATCCATTTTGACACCAAAGATGCAGTTCTGTAAGGCTATGACAAATATAATTTTTACCATATTATCTGTTTCTTGCTGATTTATTTTGTCACTATTAGGTTCCTTCATTATAGCTTTTATACTTTTTTATATACTTGCTTTGGTGTACTTCCTTTGAAGAGTGAAAAGTTAAAGTCTTGGGATTAGTGACAAACAAACTATTATCTACTCTAGTTCTCATTTTGTCCAATTTCTAGCTTTTGATTTATGACCCTTTCTCTTGACAACTAGTTCAATGGAGTCTCAAACTTTTAATATTCTATCCATATTTAAATTAAATACTCTTATAGGGAGATCTCAGACTTCGGGCACTCAGTCCATCTTCTCTCTTCTTAATTTCTCCATGAGTGTTCTTCATAAGCCTTTTATAAGAGTCTCTGTTTAATTCCTTCAGGTTTTGTTTCCAAACTCTCTACATCTCACCTCAAAAATCTCCCATGTCCTGTAGTTCAGGACCAATATCTCCCACAGATGATTCTTTAGTCTGTCACTCTTTTTTCCACTCTTATGATATATGATGATGAATCATTCATCTGCGAAAGATAGCACTGTATGTGTTTTTTCCCTTCCTTTTGGATTGCTCTTTTTCCCCATCATTAAATCTTCCACTGCTGGCTTATATTGAGCATGGTTTTACCTCATACAGGATCTCCTCCATCTCATGCAATAGTGGGTAACTTGTTGATAACAGTTTTGGTCATCGGAGTCCACAGAATGGATGTCTATATCTTTGTCTCCTAAAACCACCACATACTGACTTAGGAGAATTCAATCCTGAGAATTTGATTTGATTTAATCCTGTACCTATAATCAAAACATATCAGGTTGGACGATTTTCTTTGTCAGTATCCAGTTCCCATTAACTCTTTCCCCTCATGGTCTCAAATTCTTCATTTTTACCCACAAGCTTTCATCTCTTATTGTAGCCAATAATCAAGATCCAAGCTGACAACACACCTTCAGGTTTTCCCCCTTCTTCACTCCACTCATCCAGTGCTTTATATCATATTGGTTTTGGCTTTTTTCCACATTATTAAGGTGTATTTTGTTTTGCTGTCCCTACAATGAAGTCTTCTATTTGGGCCTTCATTCACATCTTAAAAAATAGAATGTCCTTCACTTTGGTCTTCTTGGGAAAAAAATTTTAGTACACTTCAGCACTTTAAAGTAAGTACAGTATATTCATACGATCATAGAATCATAGAATAGTTTGGGTTAGAAGGGACCTTAAAGATCATCTAGTTCCAACCCTGCTGACACAGGCAGGGACAACTCCCATTAGGCCAGGCTGCTCAACGCCTGATCCAGCACGGCCTTGAACACTTCCAGGGAACAGGCATCCACAACTTCCCTGGGCAAAAACCTCTTCCCTACATCTAAGCTCAATTCCCCCTCTTCTAGTTTAAAGCCATCACCCCCTGTTCTTCATTACCTGCCCTTGTACAGTTTTTCCCCAGCTTTTGTCTAGGCTACATTCATGTACTGCAAGGCCACTATAAGGTCTTCCTTGAATCTTCTTCTGGCGTTCAGCCCCAACTTTCTCAGTGTGAGTTCATAGAAGAGGTGCTCCAGCCCACTGATCATCTTTATGGTCTCCACTGGACTCACTCCAACAGCTCCATGTCCTTCCTGGACACATTACTTCAGATGGGGTCTCACAAGAGTGGAGCAGAGGGAGAGGGGAGAATCTGCTCCCTCAGTTTGCTGGACACACTTCATTTTATTGAATCGAGCCCAGAACACAGATGGCTTTCTGGACTCCAACTACACATTGTCATCTAATGTCAAGCTTCTTGGTCTATTAGTTGCATTATTATGACCAAAATATCTGCTTATTGTTTTTCTCTCTTCTGATTTTAAAAGGAACACTTTTGTACCCTCAGATAACTCCTACTAAATATTTTTTAAATGTTTTTTAAATATTACTTACTGCAGAGTGATGTAACACAGAAAATTGCTATGGATAGTTTTAAATGTGACCCTGGTAAAGTTCTACAACAATTACAGAATTTTGTAACTTTGCTAGATTGTTTGGGGGTGGAATTTTTGTTTGGTTTCTCTGTTGAAGGGGGAAGACCAAATAGTACAAGCAGTACCAGTACAAGCAGTTGATTAAACCACTCACAAATAGGTTCTCCCAAAGCCTCTCCAGGTGCCAAGTTTTCCATGACCAGATTTTTGGCTCTGAATTTGGTGGCTGTCAAACCTGGAGACATGGGCAATCAGAAACCAGGCAACTGATACCAAAAAAATAGAGATGCTTTAGTCCTTTAAAAACCTGTAAAATTGGTGAGAATTTGGCAGAATTTTACACAAGTTTGATTCCTAGGCCTTATTGCCTAAATTCTGAACATTCATCTTTAGTGTAATTCTTCACGCTTCTTATATTTTTGACATTACTTCTTTGACATGCTTTGCATGAGGTCTAGTGACATTTCACGACACATTAAAATAATATTTGAAATGTCATAATGTAACATTAAGTGTACACTTTGGATAGATTTCTTACCTGAAAATGCAAGTTTTCTAAGAGTATCCAGTCTTTTCAAGTCAGCCATCTTTGTGAAATGTCTGCCTCAAACAATTATTTTAGAACCAGATTAAGCACTCCTTGAAGGGTGACAATAACAACTGCCATGCTACAAAAAATGTGCAATAACAAAAAGAACAGATGACTGCATCAAAAGTGATGTTTTGAAAATATATACTGGAATTCTAAAGTAAGGGAGTTCATTCATAGAATTATAGAATCACAGAAAGTGTTGGGTTGGAAGAGGCCTTAAAGATCACCTTGTTCAAAATCCTCCACCATGAGCAAAGACACCTTCCACTAAACCACGTTGCTCAAGGCCCCATCCAGCTTGGCTTTGAACTCTTCCAGGGAGGGTGCAGCCACAACTTCCCTGGGCAACCTCTGCTGGTGTCTCACCACCCGTATAGTGAAAAATTGCCTCCTAATATCTAATCTAAATCTCTCCCCTTCATGTTTTAAACCATTTTCCCTTGTCCTCTCACTACACAGACATGCAAGAAGTCCTACTACAGATTTGTTTTAGGCCATTCTTCAGGCACTGGAAAGCCTCTATAAGGTCACCATGAAGTCTCCTCTTGTCTAGACGAAACACCCCAACTTCTTCATTCTGTCTTCATAAAGAGGTGCTTCAGTCTTCTGATCATTTTAGCTGTTTTCCTCTGGACACTCAAGGACCAATATGTCTTTCTTATACTGGGGACTCCAGGAATTAGACACAGCACTCTGGTTGGGGTCTCACAAGAGCAGAGTAGAGGGGGAGAATCACTTCCCTCTACCAGCTGTCTATGATGCTTTTGATGTAGCCCCGGGCATGGTTAACTTTCTGGGCTGCGAGTGCACCTTGATGGATCATGTTAAGATTCTTCTCCACCATCACTCCCAAGTCCTTCTCTTCAGGGTTGACCTCCCAACATCTATTTGTGTATGGGATTGCCTTGACCTGGGTGCAGAACCATCAGCTGGCCTTGTTGAATTTCATGTGATTTGCAGAAGCCCAATTCTCAAGCCTCTCAAGGTCCCTGTGGATGGTCCCTTTCCTCCAGTGTGCTGAATTTCTACATAATCTGGTGTCATCAGCAAATTGCTGAGGGTCCAGTCAATTCCACTGTCCGCTGACAAAGATGCTAAATAGCATTATCAGAATCAATATGGTTTCAAGGCTCATTAAAAACTTTGGATTTCTACAAATTTAAAACCATAAGAAAAATATGAAATATGAGCTGCATAATCAGAGTTTTAAATTTTTTCGAGTTAGGACATATGGGTAATGGAAAAGAGTTCTGCCAAGACAAGCACATGTCACTAAAGAGATAGAAACAGCATCTACATGCACAGCACTTAAACTTTTTTGTTGTTTTCAACTAATATTTTCTGCTGGTTGATTTTGTTCACTGCCAAAAGAACTAGACATATTTATGGAAGTACTGAGCAAAATTTTTAAATTTCAACTCGTGAGATGAAAGGTATATGATGCAAATGGAATTTTTTTCTGAATCTCAGTGTATCATTGTAAAATCTCCAGGAAAACAATTATAACACTGAAATTGAATTAGAACATAGCATTAGTTCCATTTCCCCAAATCTCAAAGTGTTTATACAGATATCATTGAAAAACAATTATTTTTTTCATTAACATCTTCATTTCCTGAATATTTTCCCTAGTCTCTGCCTTCTAAATAGGATTTTGTTGCTGTTTCCAAAGCAGTTTGCTGATACAGAGTTCCAACAGCTCAAATGTCTGTTTCTATTTAATTTTGACTGATTTAATGGACAATCTAGAGAAGTAATTTTCTGTGTATGCCATAGTACTAAGTGAAGACAAAGGGACTATTCAAGTTTCATAAAATTGGTTGATGTGCCAGATGTAAAACCAATTAAATCTGGTGAAGTATAGCTTTGTATTTTAACAATTGATGTATCATAATTGCTTGCTCTAGTTTTGCTTCTCAGCAAGATGAGCCTGGCCAACATATTTTCTTTCAGCAAAGTGTTAATAGCAAAGTTATAAAAATCAGATGAAGGGACCCCCAGAAGTTTGGAGTTCAGACAAACATTCAAAAGGTTAGAAGTTTATTGTACTTCTCTATTTTAGAAAAATCTTGCTTGGAATCGTTCGGCACTTCTACAGGGCTCACATCTCCGTGAAGAATCTTTATTGTTCACCCCTTATGTTATTTTGTCTTCCTTGAGATTTTGAAGGTCCATTCCAGCAACATCCTTCTCTATATGAGTGCATAAAGAGCTTCAACACTTTGATCACATAATCTCTGTCACTTCTTACCCTTTAAGCAAGAAGTTCTTTCTTGCTGAATTTTTAAATTGACTTTTTTTGTGTGGTTAAAGTTCACTGAAAGTATTTCTACTAGGAGGAAAATTACGCCAAATCCAGCATAACAACATTTTTTAAATTACAAATTATTTCATTTGATCATAATTTTCTTATCTAAAAAATGTCTGGATCTGAAATATTTGGAAAGAATATGGGTAATAACAGTTATCCTTCTACTTGCATGTTCACTCTGAGCGATCACCAAGTGTGTCTTAGATATAAAATATACAATTATCAGGCCCTAATTCAATATGTGTTTAACCTGAAGTCTGTGAATTTTAATAGACAGAAGATAATAGCAGTGTTAGTGCTCCTGTATTCTTAAAGACGAATAACTCCATAGACCTGTCCTTGAACTTTGTTGCTGTTGAAATCACCCTGGTCATTTCAGGAAGATCAGAAACAAGTATATTAGCTGGGAGAGCCACAGTGAAAATAACTACACTTACCTTTCCTCATCTAAGCAGAGACTGAAAATGTTTGCAGAACCATAGCACTTCTGGTAGAATCTTTAGAAAGCTGACTGGCAGGGGCAGAATTATTTGATATGTTTTTCTTTTATGAAGGATAACAGGCTTCTGGGCAGAAAAGGTGATTTTCCCCTTTGTTGGTACACACCGAAAATATCACTGACACACAGAAAAAATATTTTCCATATTGTTTATTCTCCAAATGAATTAGAGAAGATAACAAAATGGAAATTATAAGTCTCTCTTTATGAAATAAGGCTAATGACTCTCATCAAATTTTAACACAATTCTGGTCTCTTAAGAGACCAGAATAAACTTGTTAAGGAATTAATACAATTTTTTTTACCAGAATGCAGATTATCAGAATTTTCTTGTAAAATATTTAACTCTACTTTTCCTAGTAGGTGCCTATATTAGAAGTAGGAACCAATCATCTTTTTTTTTTTTTTTCTTTTTTTTTTCTTTTTTTTTTTTTTTAGTGGAAGGGTTTCTGGATAGCTCTTTAGAGATTTTAGTCAACAGATTTAAGAAGAAAACATTCTTCATATACTGCAAAGCTCATTGAGAAGCATTCCTTCTTAAGAAACTTGTACCTCCCCCTTTTTTATTTAAGAATAAAAGAAAAAGTTCCACCTAGAGTGTTGAATTAGCCTGTATCAAGGGCTTTTACAAAACCATGATTCAAGTTTCTAGTTGAGTATTTGTCCTTTCTTAAGTCAGACAAATAGCCACTAGACAAATTGAAAGTCCATTGTCACTCCTTGTTCTTCCTTGTCAGTTTGATTGCAATGAAAAATACTTTCTTTATTCTGAGAAATACTTTCTCTAATTCAAGATACACTCACAAATACTACTTTGCAAAACTAGCTATTTTTTTATGTGTGATATGTTTGACAGTTCAAAACAGATAAAACTTTTAGAATCTTTTTCTCTCTTGACATCTGCACTCAGCAGACACTGCTGTGTCATGAGATAAGCCTATTATGGCTATTAAGGATGATTCATAATAAAAAACTGTCCAAAAAGTCAGATTGTAGATTATTTTTATTTTTAAAATTTTTTTTTTTATTTTTACTATTATTTTATTTTTAGATTATATATCTTACTATTCAATTTGGCAACTCTATAAACAGATGAATCTTTACACTAGATGTGTGGACATAGATCTGCAAAGTGATAACGCCTCAGCTTACAGACTTCCTACAGCAATTTAGAAGTCTATAAACAGACAAATAGATTTCCCGTTTACTTCAGTGTGACCATAGAAGAACCACCAGGTCTTACAATTTTAGTGTGGAAAGAGAAAAAGCAGAGAAAATACTAACATAACAAACCATTATGGGGAGAAAGTAATGAAGGGAGAAAGGAGAAATATGGAAATGCTTATGATGACAAATTCACAAGGAGTTAATATGTGTGATGTACTTGGGCATGTGAGCTAAAGGTGAAAGGAAAACATCAATGCCTATGAGACAGAGAAATCTTGGGTTTTTCAAAGAAGTCCAAATATTAAAGGAAGTTTTTGTTTAAAATGTTATAAAAATACGATGTTGGTGAATGGGATATATGCTTATTTTAATTATAGCATCCCACAAAATGAATGAGAAAGGGAACTATAATTCCTTTTTTTAAGAAATGTCTAGTTTCCATTTAAATGAACTCTGCTTTGTGGGGGCATTTCATACTAACATCTCCAACCCATTAATGTATAAAAAGTTTATACTCAGAAGGCTTTCTTATATATAAGAAAATATACCACATCTGGAAATATACTAATAGTTATTGTCATCCTGCACACTGGACATTTCACAAGGAAGTGTTTTTGAACAAAAAATACAAAAATTCTTATCAATGGAATAAAACAACCATATTAATTTCTGGTTTAGCTTTTTACATTGTTTTATCAATAAAACTATGTCCCTTCCTATGGTAAGGATGTTGGACTTGATGGTCTTAAAAATGTCCCTTCCACTCTAAATCATTCTATGATTCTATGTGTATAATGTCTGTAAATTTTATTATTTCATATTGTATATGTATTTATAATAGCTCTTGCATCTACTTCTAGTATTGTTATGGGGTACATATTCAAGAAAAGCAACCCAAAGTACTATCTAGAATCACCACAAACATGTAAATTTTGTCTCAGGATGGTCTTGCTATTTATGTGTTGATTGTATCAAGTTTATTTCATGGTTTATATTTATTGATTTTATTAGGATGTCACATTTCTAACACAAATAACTGTAATTTTGGATGTCTAAAGACTTTATTAAAACATATCATGAGACGAAAAGTTTTCAGAATTTATTATTGTGTGTAATTCTACAGTGATCAGGGGAATAATATGTGCTTTCGTGTACTTAGTACTATTGAACTGAGGAATTATCTAGAAGATAAGGAATGCTGCCTTTAATGTGGCAGTCAATAACAACACCAAAAGTAATATTGATTTTTCTTGAGCAATCAGCTGCAGCTTGTACATATTTCTCATACTAATAAAACTGTTCTACCCTGTGCAAAATGAAAGTAGTTAATTTTTTTTCCTGAGTAATATTTATGCATGCTAAATATAGAACAGAGCTGCACCTACAAGTTAATCCATCTTTCAGACTAAACCTTAATTAAAGAAGTGTGTGAACATGCAGCTCTGTGTGCCGGTGTCATGCACACCTCTGTCAGAAGAGCTTAGATATAAAACTGCTGTGTGATTATGCATATAATTTTGTTTAATACATAACTTTTAACTTTTTTTCTTTTTGAAGTAAATAAAAATTATGTATTATCATTAAAAAATTCTTGGGAGGATGGAGGGATTTCCCTTTTTTTTGCAGAGTGACAAGAAATAGGGAAATTACCTGAATGTATGCAATGCTTAAATGTTGTCAGATATTCATCATATTTATATGCTTTGCCTGCCTCTCTGCTCAGGGTGATTTAATACTACATTAAAGTAGAACCTGGGAGGACATCATAAACAGCTCTTGTTTAAAGGGCATTGTGAAGGAGAGTCTTTAATCTGATTGATGAAATAAATGGAAAGTAATCTATCCTCTATTCAACAGCTTGTTGATGATATGAAAGAATTCCTACTCAAGCAAGAAAAGCTTTAAAGAGAAAGACCTCTTTCATCCTGTCAGCCTCTCATTTTTAGAAAAAGTTAAGTTTTTCATCATGGTTCAGGGGAGTTCTTGTAAAACGTTCATTGAAAATTTAAGAGCAATTACAGTGTCAGACAGCTAGAAAAATTGCTTTTACTGAGTGAGAGTTCTCTGACAGATGCATTGTGGGAGAATTGATTCTTTCTAAGGGATAAGTGAATTGTCATTGTTAGTCTCTTCTCATGACATCTAGCTAGATGTCATCTGCTTTGTAACAGAAGATTTGAATCAGACAACTGTACTCAACACTAGACAGTGTCTAGATTAGTTCAGCAAAGAAATAAACCTGTACTCTGCGTGGCATCAACTCAGCTTTTAAAGATTATGGATGGGCAAGAGTTTGAGAAAAGTTTGAAAAATAAAAAAAAAAAAAAAAAAAAGCTTTGTATCCACTTCAGAGAGCCTGGATGTTTAACCTTTAAGGAAGTGTGTCAAATCCTTGAGGAAACCACATTGAGAAAGATCAATAGAATACCTACTGGCTCCATTAGCTTGATGTAAAAAGGGAAAGAGGGAAACCAGCTCTTCCACAAGAGAAGCTACATTATTCCAGGGATTAAGTGGGATCAGTTCTCTTGCAGAAAAGAAGACAAGAAAAAGAATGAAGATTCTTGGTGGGCCAGAACTGGAGTGAAAGGGCTTGTCAGGTAATCTAACTGATGATAAGAGAGCATTTTATTGAATAGGAGGTGTCTCTAATTAGGTGTTCATTAGCATAAGGGTAGGTGCCAATTCTAATGTTGAGTTAGCTGCAGAAAATAGTCTGTCATTCACTCTGCAATCCCTGAACTAACTTCTTCATAGTATATGCTAGCTGCATTTGCTTCTGCTTTCTATCTGTTTTGTTTTGTTTAGATTTTTTCTGTTTGGATTGCAGAGATACATTCAGTATGTAAGAATGTCATTGGCATTTTCATAAAATAGCACTACCAGATTCATTAAGTATTCACAGTACTGAAATGTTATATTGTTTGAACATTGTGTGTATGTATGTGGTATAAAGATGTGTCACTTTAAACACAGTGTTTCAGCCTGAAAGCTTCAATTCAGTTTTTGCATATAATTTAAATCTAACCTTAGTTAAACAGTAACAACAACAAAAAAAATATTCACTAGTAAGTGTCAATTAATAATAAAAATAATCAGTTAAAATCTTCTCCATATCATGATCAGAACAGTACATGCTTCATCCTCTCAAATGTCAATATTAGTTTTTTGTCTAGGGTTCCAAAAATATCAGATTTTTACATTTTTAATTTCTTATTCTGTGTACTTCACGCATTTAAAGGAATGTATATAGGCTTTAATTTAAATACTGAATATTTCTTTTAGTTGTTGAGGAATTAAGGAATGATACATTTTTAGGTCTTCATGTGTGTAATTACTTAATCCTTTAAGGGAAATAATATTAATACTTAGACTTAAATAACCTTGTGCTCTTTGGATGTGTTTTATTTATTTTTATATATGTTCTTAAAAGTTCAGTAGTAATAGCTTTGTCAATTTAACTTGAAATACACTCACTTCTTCAGCTTTAGGAAGAATATACCTAAACTAAACTGTATTTCCTTTCCTTAACATGTTTAGAACATCTTAAGATATGTGCCATTAAAACATTCTTTTGAAGCTGTGGAAATGCAGACTGCCAGGATGTTTTCAAGAAGTCTCTGACACTAAAAAGCACTGATCTGTGCTAGTTTCAGAACTGTTCGTAGCATATTTGCCATTAAGATTCAGTAAATCTCTTTGTTAACATCCACTAGCCATATGAATTAATCCACAATGATGAAAAACAATCTGTTCTTCTACAGAAAAAAGTGCTGCTGAAAAGAGCAACATACAAAATCTATACAGCTTCTTAACAGTTTTCCTGTCAGTATTCCAATGGCTAGTATTTTAACCTGAATTACTGAAATGCCCTTAGATATCTTCTAACAATATATGTTTCTGTGTTCTGATCCCAAATGTGTTCTGATCTTCCTAAATGCATAGGAGAGCACGTTAGTCAGAATCACTGAATCTTTGCCAAACTACAAAGCATGGGGGTTTTATCTATGTTTATTGTAAATTAGTTTTTCAAAGTGTTTGCTCAACTAGATTTATTTCTGCAACCGTGAGAGCTGTAAATCATGCATTTGAGGACAAGTATTAATAACAAGTATTAATATAGGGCATAGATTTATAAATTATATATAAATAACTGTCTTTTTCCTTTTCAATTTTAGCATGAGTAAAATTCAGTTTTGCAATGTATGATAAAGTATATGTAATGTTGTAAATGAAAGTATTTACTGATTGTAATTAAGACTATAATCCAGAGTTCAGTAACACTAATGGGTGTCTCTAATGCTTCTGACTGAACTCTTACACAATATTATTCCTAAATACTGCTTTTCCTCACTCAAGATTTGTTTTAGTTTGAAAGAAAAAGGAGTTATTTAGAGGTTTTTTCTCACAATGCTTTTAAGAATGTTCCTATTTTTGTTGTAAATTTCTAATTGAGCAGAAGATTGTGACATTTAAAACTTATAAAATCTTTACCTGTAGCAGACTAAAAATGTTAATTAAAATTGATGCTACTTGCATCAATTACAAAGGATTATGATCCTGTATTACAAAGGATGATGATTTTTTTACATCTAGATAACTATTTCTTTCAAACCTATTTCTGTTAAAATACATTGTAGTATAAGTGAAAGTGCAAGTATAAGTGAAAGAACATCTTTACAAACATAATACGTAGTCTTTGGGGAATTATAGCTCAGAAATTATTTCTCTTACTTAATGTTTTTCTCATTTTCTGATAAGTGCAGATGCAGACTCACAACTTCGGTAACATTGTTCAGAGAAAAGGTTTAAGATAAAATACTGGTTCCAAAAAAACAAAACCAAAACCAAACAAAAAAATCCCAACCAAAACACAATTAAAAATGCTATAGGCATTCTCCTGTTCATGACACTGCACTTCAATCACATATTTCTCAGGAGATTTTGTTTTCCTGTTGATTTTGGTTTGGGCCAGACCCTTGATGAATATAATTTAGAATAACCCCAGTTTTATTTATATTTTTTCAGTTTCTTTTCTGGAAAGGTTATAGTATACTTAATTCATATGGCAGTTTCACTGGTAATATCTAGATGTACTTGATATTTTCTTGAACAGACTGTCACATTGTGGTATTTGTTTTCATGTATCACTGTGTTATACAGTTAATGAAATTATTTACTGTATAGCTATCAAGTAGTCATCAAATACTGTAGCAGAAACACTAACTTTTGAAAAGCAGTGTGTGTGTGTAATTGCTAAGTCACAAAAGGAAGTTTATGAAACAGTTAAACTTAGAATATATGGTTTCATTCTGGTATTTAGCTGCCAGAGTTGAATGTGATGGAAGGCATCTGTGGTTGTGTTTGTGTAAGGTTGTCTTTAGTGGCAGAGTGTATTATCTAATGTCACTTTATGAAACTTTCAGTGGTACAGCCTTTTTCTTTTCCAGTATGTGTGTAAGAATTACTTTAATCTTTTTTCTCTATGAGAAAAGATAAATATTATCTGCTGTATATACCTGATGAAACACTTATCTTTTTGATAATTAATGAACCCATTTTAAGTCCATGTTATGCTATCCATCTTTTGTGGTACTGAAATGGATGACAGTGTGATTATGTCTTTGAAAGATAAGTAAATGTGTGTGCTCTTAGATCACCAGGCTTTTAAAATACCAGGAAAGTAGAAATATAGCAAAACTGGGAGTATTTCTTAATCTTGACTTATAACACAGTGTTTTCTGTGCTCTTATTTATAAATGTAAGCTTTATTGCTCTACATACACAAGTCAGATTTCACTGGCCTTTGCAAATGATTGTATGAATAGTTAATGTTCCATTTATGTCTTTCCCCTGCATATTGACAAAATAATAAATATGCAACATATTGAACATTACATGGTTGAACACTGATTTTTATACATGCAACATAAAAATGTTGGTAACAAAAAAAATAGTGTTATGTTTTACATGAGAATTCTCAGTGCCATTACCACTCATGTTAAGCTTTGAATTATATTTCAGTATTCTTATCAATGTAAACTGGCTTACAAAGACATATTTAGAATGATAATTGATAGATTTCTCAAAATACTTGAGTGACTGAGGAAAAGTATATACTTTGAATTTCATTATATTAAAAGTATATTTTTAAGAAGTCAAACATCATCTCAAGTGGTATAATGGTATAATTTTGTCCGCCTGTGTTACAAAATGGAGTAATGTCCAATTATCTCGTTTATCACAGCTGCTGAAACAACTTACACTACAAATTCTGGTTTTTTAAGGCAAAATTACACTGTCAGATTCACACATGCTTATCTTTGAAAAGTGACTTGCAGACCATACTTTACTCTTTTAGAGGAGGAGAAAAGAATTTAAATGGGAAGAGGTCAGTTGATCTCTGGACACTTGTGTCCTACATGTCTTTTCATTCTCCTTTACACCACCAGTAGGCAACACTAAGAAATCTGCTGCAGCTTGGAGGTAGTACATAGCTTTATATAGTCAGTTAATTTAAAATAGAGTGAATACCGGGTCATTTCTATATGGGTTTTGGCTACATGTGAATTTCCTAGGTCCAAATTTCCATCAACCAAAAGCTCATCACTCAGAAGATTGTTATGTTCTAAGACTGGCCAAATCCAAACTTAGAGACTATGTTTAACAAGAAAAAAAATAAATTATTGAAGTATCAAACAATCTACAGGTCTACAGATTGCCATCCAGAAAGTTAAGGAATAACATTTTCCTAAGGACTTGCATCAAGCTCTATTTTCCAGTTCTTGTTTCTGCACTTGAAAACAGTGACAAAATATGCTATCTGAAGGCATCTAGGACCTTCTGTATTCAGATTTACCTAATGTGTCTCGGCTTCTCTCTGCTCATCAGAAAGATAATGCCTAACTACAGACACTTTATGATCGTAGGTATTGTCATGTTAGTCATGACAAGGGATAATTAAGAAACACATAAAGTTACAATCATTTCATTTAGATTACATATTGTCATGAAATACTGAAATACTGTGATGATCATCCATCACAGTAGTTTCTAAATAATATTAGCAAAGAACTAAACCTTTGTTCAGGAGCACAAATTCCTTTCAAAGTTTTTACTTTATTGTTTACTTAATTCCTTAGCCCATTAAAATTAAAGTAATGCATTATTTAGCTAACTAATATGCATAGAAACACCCATACATGACAGCAGTTGTTTCATCCCTGAACTAGACTTGTGGTATTTGAAAAAAAGAATAGATGACTGATTTTACTTCCTTAAATTCCTTTCCAAGAAACTGGACAGTGTGAGAAAATTTAGTTGAATCAATAAAGATTTTGGATATGTATAAATGTTAATGATTATGAAAGAAAGTTTTAGTTTTTATGAGAATTAGATAGTATGCCCTTCACTAATTAATGCCAAGTTTTCATTTCAGGTTGCTGTCTGTACTGTGAGTTAATGTACCTAAATTGTGGAAGAGCCTGACTGCAGTTTAACAAAGCTAGCAAAATTATTTATTTACTTTGTTTCCTTCACCAAACAGGTCTGTTTTGGATAACACACTATAGTCATTAATCTTTTCTGTTATTTTATATCAGAAATCACTTGTTGAATATACATAGTCTCTGGAGATCTGGGCTATTGAAATTTTAAACTCAAACGGTTGGACACTAATGGTTATTTTCTGTAGCAGAAAAACTAGTACATGTAGAGATTAACAATTTCCTTCTTAGAGAAGCATGTGTTATAATTTATAAAATAAGTAATTGATAAAAATGAAAAATATTCATACTTGTTAAGTATGTCATGTTTTAAAGGGACATACCTTAAAAATTTATTTATTCATCACAACAAAAACAAGATGTCATTGCTAGAAACACTGCACAAAGCTCCAACAAAAACTAATCATACAGCTTCTAAATACTTATTCAAACAAAGCTCATGATGAGTACAGCTTCTATCTCTAGTTCTGTAAGTATATACTATGTAAGTGGTAACTGAATGTGTGATTGATATAACTTATGAAATGTTAGAACTTTATGCATATATAAATATATATATATATATCAACAATTGTTGGGGGGCGTTTTGCATCTACAGTTAGTCAAATTTTCCATGTCAAAAAGATTCCATATATCTGAAATCTTAAGTTGAATACTGGGTAACACTGAAACAGTCTAATTTGAACTCATAAATTGAATAGCTGTGTGCGCAGTAATATCTGCTGGGAATTGGCTCTGTGTGTAGAATGAAGCTTTCCTGAACTTGCCCATAGTTCTGTTACTGTGGATGTGTTTATATTGTATTTCCTGTGACTTTTATTTTGCTGGACAGAGCTGCCAGCTATTTGGACTTCTTGGTTGTAACCTTAAATATCTTCAAGTGCATTCTGCAGCCACCACTATTTTAGTGGTGATACTATTTTTAAAATTTGTACTATTTATTCATTTTCTAAGATCAGAAAATAACCACATGTAATATTAACATTTCATTCCATGCACAATGTGACTTGTTACTGGTTTACATTTTGGATAAGCAAAGCAGAGGAAGCAATTGTGATTACCTCTTTGTTATGTACAGTCAACTCACTCCTCTGAAAATCTTGTTTTGCTCACAGTCCAAGAGAGTTCAGCTATTGACTGTATTACAATATACTTATATGCTTTCATTCCAGGCATCAGTTTACTAAACCCTACACCACTACCCATGGTTTGGGAAAAAAAGAAATAAAAAAAAAATAATTTCCTTTGTTCAGATTTTGCAAGCAAGAACATATATTCCTGGGTGCTTCTCTTGTGCTTAAATCTAGGGGGTTTTTTTAAGCATAAGCTATTACTATGTCCATGTAAATCATTTAATTCAATAACACCCTTACATATTTCCTTTATGACTATGCACAATTACCCTAATCAATGTTAAATAATACCATAAAAATAAATTTGAACACTAAAATCTGATTTGAAGCATATTCATGCAGGATACATACGTGTTTTCAAGACACTCTGAAGTCCTGTTAAAAGCAGGACTCTATTCACAAAATATGGATCTTTGGTTTGCAAAGTATAAAAGTCTGTACTAACCAACTGTGATAAAATGCATTAGAGGTATGAGTTACATATCTGTATCAAATGAAGAATATCTCACATCATTTAGATGTAGAGAGGGTGAGCGCAAGTGTTCATAAGCAAAGACTAATATCAACAACTAGATAATTCACTAATCAAAACATCTATATATGTAAAATAGCAGCATAAATGGTAAATAAACAGTAGCACAGTGAGATATTAGGCAAAAACATTATAGTCACTAAAAGATAAAATACTATTTGGCTGCCAGGCACTTTTCTTGGGTGCTTTAGTTACTGCTTTGAGTCAGGTAAGAGATTTTTCACTGTCTGATGCAACACCTGTTGCAGTGTTGGGAACAGCTCAAAATTACAACCATAACTTTCTACAAGTTTTAATAGCAAGAAAAGTGGAAAAGGAATGAAATGGACTTTCATTAAGGTTTGTTGCAGTATCTTAATGAGGACAATACAGAAAGGTGATCAGAGGAAAGAATTTTTGCAGTGTAGTATTTTACACAATTACAATTTATTATTTTAATCTTTTGAGAAAACAAACCCCCAAATTTTATCATACTTAGAAAATAAACAAACACACACACACACAAAAAAAAACAAACCAAATAAAAAAAGAAAAACAAACAAACCCCAAACTGAAACAGCAAAATCACCACTTAAAGCATAACTTAGTTCTTTTTAACTGAGTCAGAAAATTTGTGTTTATCTATGATTACAAATACTATCCTGTGGGCACAGAAATTTCTGAATATAAGTCCCTATCTCTGTTCCAGTTAAAATGAAAAATTCCTTTGAAAACCTCTATAGAAATATCTTAATTTCATTTTAGCTGAATTGTCAAAAGTAAAGAGTGTTGCCATTCTTGTAGTCTACGGATGTGAGGTGACACATCTGACAAGTAGAAATAGATTGGAAGTAAGTCCATTAATATATCTAAAATTATTTGGTAAGTGATCGTTTTTAATATACTTGAAGGATTTACACCTACACATCCATGGAAGAACATACTCGTTTTGAAAGTGGCTCATGTCCCCCTCCACTGCATATAATTATATATATGTATATATATATAAAAGTATTTTATGTTTCATAGCATTTCTCCTCCAACCTTTTTGTCCATGCCCAAAATTTTTTAAAGGTCAGTCCAGCAAAGACTTTTGACCAATACCACCTGGCTTTGGAAGAAAGTTATTTTTAAAAATGACAAAAATCTCTAACACTGAGCTCTGTAGTAGTAACAGTCTAGGATCCCCTCTGGCTCAATAGTGAGTAATTCTTGATAAAAATCTTGCAAATATCCTGTTTCCAGTTTGTGCCTCATCTCATGTATAACTTTGAGCAAGTATCTTCACCATTTTTCTGTTCTATTTAGACTATAAGCTTCTGGGGAAAGAAATTGTCTCTGTGTTTTACAAGAACATAACTAGCAGTGCTCCAACCACAGCTTAGGTTCTACACAACACTGTAATAACAATAATCAATAGCAGTATCCTGAATAAAAATAATCTGAGTAAACTCTTACCCCAGAAGGAAGAAAATCACCTGTCTTTAAAGGCTCATAGTTTGACAATGGCAGTGAACCCATACGAACACCTTCTGTCTCACAGTAATGACAGAAAATAGACAGATGGAATTTGTCCCCATCCTCTTAAAAGAAATGTGAAGAGCAGCCTGGCCTCACATAAAATTGCTGTGCCTCTACACAGCTCTCTCTGCTATGTAAAATACTATATCTAAGAAATCATCTATCTTCTGTAGTCTGAGTTTTAAATGGACTTTATATTGATATTTATTAGTGTTGGAAAGGAACCATATGTAAAACAGCAGGCTAAAGAAGAATGTGGTGTGAACAGGACTATTACATGACAAAATATCCTATCTGTCCTTTGCCATTCCTAGTAAAATTGTCCTTATTGTCTCCCTGGAATTTCTTGCCCAGCTCCTTTATGAAACTGTTAGTACTAACTTCTGTTTTTGACCTTGGAAATTTACTCCATGTTAGTTGGTCCTCATGCAAAAAAGAAAATTCTGTTCTTATAACAGAGTCAAAATGGTGTAGTCTAAATCATGGGAAATAAAACATGCAGCCAGAGTAAGTATTAGAGAATAGTTTACAGAAAATGTTTATAAAACCAGAATGCTTAAGAAGCAAAAGGGATTATAAGTGAAAAATGGTAGGGAGAAAAGATTGTAGAAACATAAGAGTGAAAGAACATTATGAAGGAAATTTAGATACATTCATTTCTCACATGATACTCTATTGAGAAAGTGTCTAAATAAGATACTTTTACTCCCATTGTGTAACTATTAATACACATCAAATTAAATGAATATGGCTAAACTATGTTATACTTTTAATGCCTAATATGACCTCAGTGTACATTAAATGAAGGAGAAGTACAAAAAGAAAAAAAGAAAAGGGGGGAAAAAAAAAAAAGGAAAAGTGTGTTTCCTCTAGGTATAATCACTCAGTAAGGTCAAAAAAAGTTTACTCTGGAATTTGTAAACAATTAACCAGCACTATCCTAGGGTTATTAATTACTATCTTCTAGAATGCCAGATTTGGTTTCAAAGAAGGAACTTGTCAAAATACTGGTCCGAGAGAGGCCATGTTGAGGTCTGCATGGCCACATTGCTGAGTCTAATAATTACTTTAATTAACAATTTAAAAGATGGAATAAAAGATCAGAGAGAGAGATAAGCAGTTTACTGGACCATTTAGAATTTAGAAAATCTTACCTAAGTGGGAATTTTGAAAGTAGGCAATGTAAGACAAAGATACTACATTTAGAATGTGAAAAAATATGCTCAGAAAAAAGAAATTATTCTTCATCACTGTCTGAGAAAAGGACCTGAAGGCTCTAACAGAACAAAAGTCCCATGTTATCCTACATTGTGATGTCACTTTTAAAAAACAATATATATTTTATTTTATTCTTCATGCAATCACAAAGTTAGTAGTTGGATAGTTATTCTGAGTGCTGTTAAACTTCTGTGGTACCTTGTCCATTTCTTGAAGATTCACATTTTAAGAAGGCTGAATATGAAACGGGGTACAGAAAATATTGGTAATAATAAAACAACAGAATGACTGAGGAAGAAGAGTAAAGATTTATTCATTAATGCCATTTTTCTTTTCCTTTTGCAAAGCCTACATTAAATTAAAATAATTGTAATCCTAAAATTTGCAGTCTTAGCCTACTCTAGGTATTTAAGGAAACATGGAAAAAGATGTTATGTATAAAATAAGCTTGATACTGAAAAAACATCTTTTAGACAGAATCAAGGTTTCAACCCCAAAGGTTTCATTTTTAGGAAAGTGATGAGAAATCAGGGAGTTTTAATGGAAGCAGCTCTAAGTTCTACAGCTCTAACTGTAGAAGGTGTTACTAGATAGCTGCCAAAATAAAGTATTTTATATATCTCAGAATGCCATTTGTGTTTTTAACTGCTTTAAAACTTTCTTCCAAAGAATTTTAATAACCTTATTCAGTGTTCCTTAAACAGACAATATAATTTACAAAGATATATTTTCCTCCATTCCAGTGTACAATGAGTTCTTTCTCGCAGTTCCTACATATATAAAGCCAAATAAGGAAAATTGTAAGATACCAAACTTAACTTAATTTTCGATTGAATGAAATTACACTTTCCTCCAAAATCAAGCATTTTTTTCAGCCTATCAAAGTAACTCTTTTTAGGGGAGGTCCTTTTAGGTTTTGTTAATATCTGTCATAGTTTATGTTTTATTTGATGGTAAATAAAAATTTTGCTAGGTTTTCAGGTATGTCTTCTCCCTATCACTATATATCATATATATATATATATATATATATATATACCCTTATATATCAGAGAAAAAAAAATTGAGTTTCACAAAGGTCATCCTTAACAAAGCTCAGTCTTTCAAGTAGTATTCTGTTTTAATGATAGCAATCAATCCTGAAAAGTCAGGAATGCAAATTTTTCTTGGCTGTCACCCCAAGCAGGATTCCTAAAGTTTCAAACAGAGAGGATCAGTCTATATCTAAGAGCTGTATCCCTCACACCCAGCTGCTCAGGCTGGATAGTTCTGGCTTTGAAAATATAGCACCGTGGAGGGACCAATAGTGTACAAAATTCAGCCAGTTTGCCTGGCGCATTCTCAGAAACTGAGGGAAAAGTTAAAAAGCAATTCTATCCATTGTGCTGAAAAAAAAAATTTTGATATTTTAAGAATGAAATGGTTTTACTGTTTGAGTGAAATGTCAGGGGAGGACTAGTTTTTAGAAAAGAGGTGAACTGAAATGGCTGTTGCATGCTAGAAGATATTAATAATAATAGTAACAAATATATTACTGAAAAAAATGTTAACACAGGAGATTTTGATTTTGTACCAATGAATTAGTTGGTTTCTGAACATTTTTCCCAAAATTTTCCCACATGGAAAAATTGAAAATATTCTCATTGCATTCTTCTGGGGAAAAAACAAAACAAAATAAACAAACAAAAACTAAACAAAAAACCTATAAACTTCTGGATGTTTCTAAATTGAATTTTAGTGAAAAAAAATAATTAGTATTATTTAAAAATTAGTTGAGACTGAAAAACTGTGGAAAGTGAAGACAATGTTACATAAACAGCTTGTTTGCCAATGACAAAGTATTAGAATACCTTAATTCATAAAGGTAAGCACTTCTTTGAAGTAAAACACAAAGAATTTTTGAAAAATAAGTAGCAGATAACTGAGATGTCTAAGCTATATGTGATTTACACACAGTCTTACAGGGAGTGACAAATATGAAACCCTTCATCCAGTTTCACCATATTGCCTGACTTTACTTGAAATTACAAGAATGTGTTTATTAGGTTTCAGTTTTGTTTTTTTCTGGGATTCCTATAACTATTATAAATATTATCATATTTTGTCATCTTCAACAGTGAAGTAGGACAATGATGTATATATTATTTTATTTTGGAGTATGCACTAACTCAATTAAACAGCAGAAATTTGTGATTAGGGCTGACACTGCAAGGTCAGTTATAAAATAACTTCAAAATAAAGAAAAAAAAATTCTGTTTGATAAATACATTTTCAAGGATTACCTGATAAATACCTGAAAAATAGATACTGTACAGCCTGATCTAGGGATCAATTGAACTAAATCTATTTGTTTCAATGGAGTTTTAATACATTAGGAAAGCAGAAAGAAAGAGATATATCTTCCTGCACTAACAAAGAAAGCCTTCAGATCAGGACAGTCACCTAACCATAGGAAATTTTGCTATTGATTTTCCATGCTCCAAGAGGTTCCTGTACATTGATTATTAGCTTGGACTGTCAGTTGCTGTGAAGCATTAAGAGCTGCCAACTCTATGCAACTTATTCGACATTATAGGCTGACAGGCTTTCTAGTATAAATACATAAATACATGGTATTCCTTCCATCTCAAACCATACTATGTTTTTATGACAGATGAAAACTATCAATGTACGAATATTCGTATGTTGGTTTCAATAATTACTTAGACTTAATATGCAAATTGCTTCCTTTATAAACTCTAGTGTATGCATAAAACAATATAATAGGTACTTATATATATTGTTACGTGTAAAATGCAGAAAGGAAAAGCCTTTCATTTTTCACAGTCTTTAAAGTCTTTCACAGTCTTTTTGGGCTTTAAAACCAAAGCACAGTTTTTACGTTGAATAGGTTAAGAGCTTTTAAAAGAGTGATGTATACACAATCTAAGTGAACTAGAGCTCAAATAATCAACAGTTTTGCAAATTTCACACGGAAAATGTATACTAAATGGTTCTAAATGGTCAGCTGCATAACAGTTACCTTAAATCTAAACTTCCCAGTACAAAGTTTCTCCTTTCCAAGAAGAAAGGACTAACAGCCTTGTTTCCTCAGTAGAATCATAGAAGCATAGAATCATAGAATCAAGGTTGGAAAACACCAAGTGTCCACCTTAGAATCCCTAACCACTAAACCATCCACTGCAGCTCTTCATCTCCCCATCATTTGAACACCTCCAGGGAAGGTGGTCCCACCACCTCCCTGGGCAGCCTGTTCCAATTCCTCACCCTTCTTTCTGTGAAGAAGTGTTTCTTAATAAGTGTTCCTTAACTGGAACCTAACCTAATGGAGCTTTACCCAATTTCCTCCTAAAAGTACTCCAGAAGACTACCCTTTTTGTGTTTTAAACCTTCAGCAAAGACATAACATCATATATCGCTGAGTTTGGTTACAGGTCCAGACCTCATTATATTAAATATCAATGCCCAAATTAAACATCTTAATAAATATTT